>NW_026712114.1:37246155-37781155 GCF_030504385.1 Musca domestica
AAAATAGCCTATTTTAAAATGCTCATAACTCCTTAAATATTAACATTTCGGGGTTTTAAGCATCGTTTTGATTGCAGTTTCTTATGGCTTATTTTAAATGCTCATAACTCCTTAAATATTGACATTCGGGGTTTTTAGCATCGTTTTGATTGCAGATATTTAAAGAGGAAAATAGCCTATTTTAAAATGCTCATAACTCCTTAAATATTGACATTTCGGGTTTTTAGCATCGTTTTGATTGCAGATTTTAAAGAGGAAAAATAGCCTATTTTAAATGCTCATAACTCCTTAATATTGACATTTCGGGGTTTTTAGCATCGTTTTGATTGCAGTTTCTTTATGGCTTATTTTAAAATGCTCATAACTCCTTAAATATTGACATTTCGGGGTTTTTAGCATCGTTTTGATTGCAGATATTTAAAGAGGAAAAATAGCCTATTTTAAAATGCTCATAACTCCTTAAATATTGACATTTCGGGGTTTTTAGCATCGTTTGATTGCAGATATTTAAAGAGGAAAAATAGCCTATTTTAAAATGCTCATAACTCCTTAAATATTAACATTTCGGGGGTTTTTAGGCATCGTTTTGATTGCAGTTTCTTTATGGCTTATTTTAAAATGCTCATAACTCCTTAAATATTGACATTGTCGGGGTTTTTAGCATCGTTTTGATTGCAGATATTTAAGAGGAAAAATAGCCTATTTAAAATGCTCATAACTCCTTAAATATTGACATTCTCGGGTTTTTAGCATCGTTTTGGTTGCAGATATTTAAAGAGGAAAATAGCCTATTTTAAAATGCTCATAACTCCTTAAATATTAACATTTCGGGGTTTTTAGCATCGTTTTGATTGCAGTAGTTCTTTATGGCTTTTTAAATGCTCATAACCTCCTTAATATTGACATTGTGGGGTTTTAGCATCGTTTGATTGCAGATATTTAAAGAGGAAAATAGCCAATTTTAAAATGCTCATGAACTCCTTAAATATGACTTTTGGGGGTTTTTAGGCCTCGGTTTTGATTGCAGTTTCTTTATGGCTTATTTAAAATGCTCATAACTCCTTAAATATTGACATTTCGGGGTTCTTAGCATCGTTTTGATTGCAGATATTTAAAGAGGAAAAATAGCCTATTTTTAAAATGCTCATAACTCCTTAATATTGACATTTTGGGGTTTTTAGCATCGTTTTGATTGCAGTTTCTTATGGCTTATTTTAAAATGCTCATAACTCCTTAAATATTGACATTTCGGGGTTTTTAGCATCGTTCTGATTGCAGATATTTAAAGATGAAAAGTTATCCTACTTTAAAATGCTCATAACTCCTTAAATATTGACATTTCGGGTTTTTTAGCATCGTTTGATTGCAGTTTCTTTAGGGCTTATTTTAAAATGCTCATAACTCCTTAAATATTGACATTTCGGGGTTTTTAGCATCGTTTTGATTGCAGATATTTAAAGAGGAAAATAGCCTATTTTAAAATGCTCATAACTCCTTAAATATTGACATTGGGGTTTTTAGCATCGTTTTGATTGCAGTGTTCTTTATGGCTTATTTTAAAATGCTCATAACCTCCTTAAATATTGACATTTCGGGGTTTTTTAGCATCGTTTTGATTGCAGATATTTAAAGAGGAAAATAGCCTATTTTAAAATGCTCATAACTCCTTAATATTGACATTTCGGGGTTTTAGCATCGTTTTGGTTGCAGATATTTAACGAGGAAAATAGCCTATTTTAAATGCTCATAACTCCTTAAATATTGACATTTTGGGGTTTTTAGCATCGTTTGATTGCAGTTTCTTTATGGCTTATTTTAAAATGCTGATAACTCCTTAAATATTGACATTTCGGGGTTCTTAGCATCGTTTTGATTGCAGATATTTTAAAGAGGAAAAATAGCCTATTTAAAATGCTCATAACTCCTTAAATATTGACATTTTGGGGTTTTTAGCATCGTTTTGATTGCAGTTTCTTTATGGCTTATTTAAAATGCTCATAACTCCTTAATATTGACATTTCGGGGTTTTTAGCATCGTTTTGATTGCAGTTTCTTTATGGCTTATTTTAAAATGCTCATAACTCCTTAAATATTGACATTTCGGGGTTTTTAGCATCGTTTTGATTGCAGATATTAAAGAGGAAAAATAGCCTATTTTAAAATGCTCATAACTCCTTAAATATTGACATTTTGGGGTTTTAGCATCGTTTTTGATTGCAGTTTCTTTATGGCTTATTTTAAAATGCTCATAACTCCTTAATATTGACATTTCGGGGTTTTTAGCATCGTTTTGATTGCAGATATTTAAAGAGGAAAAATAGTCTATTTTAAAATGCTCATAACTCCTTAAATATTGACATTTCGGGGTTTTTAGCATCGTTTTGGTTGCAGATATTTAAAGAGGAAAAATAGTCTATTTTAAAATGCTCATAACTCCTTAAATATTAACATTTCGGGGTTTTTAGCATCGTTTTGATTGCAGTTTCTTTATGGCTTATTTTAAAATGCTCATAACTCCTTAAATATTGACATTTCGGGGTTTTTAGCATCGTTTTGATTGCAGATATTTAAAGAGGAAAAATAGCCTATTTTAAAATGCTCATAACTCCTTAAATATTGACATTTCGGGGTTTTTAGCATCGTTTTGGTTGCAGATATTTAAAGAGGAAAAATAGCCTATTTTAAAATGCTCATAACTCCTTAAATATAACATTTCGGGGTTTTTAGCATCGTTTTGATTGCAGTTTCTTTATGGCTTATTTTAAAATGCTCATAACTCCTTAAATATTGACATTCGGGGTTCTTAGCATCGTTTTGATTGCAGATATTTAAAGAGGAAAAATAGCCTATTTTAAAATGCTCATAACTCCTTAAATATTGACATTTTGGGGTTTTTAGCATCGTTTTGATTGCAGTTTCTTTATGGCTATTTTAAAATGCTCATAACTCCTTAAATATTGACATTTCGGGGTTTTTAGCATCGTTTTGATTGCAGATATTTAAAGATGAAAAGTTATCGTACTTTAAAATTCTCATAACTCCTTAAATATTGACATTTCGGGGTTTTAGCATCGTTTTGATTGCAGTTTCTTTAGGGCTTATTTTAAAATGCTCATAACTCCTTAAATATTGACATTTCGGGGTTTGAGCATCGTTTTGATTGCAGATATTTAAAGAGGAAAAATAGCCTATTTTAAAATGCTCATAACTCCTTAAATATTACATTTCGGGGTTTTTAGCATCGTTTTGATTGCAGTTTCTTTAGGGCTTATTTTAAATGCTCATAACTCCTTAAATATTGACATTTCGGGGTTTTTAGCATCGTTTTGATTGCAGATATTTAAAGAGGAAAAATAGCCTATTTTAAAATGCTCATAACTCCTTAAATATTGAAATTTCGGGGTTTTTAGCATCGTTTTGGTTGCAGATATTTAAAGAGGAAAAATAGCCTATTTTAAAATGCTCATACTCCTTAAATATTGACATTTCGGGGTTTTTAGCATCGTTTTGATTGCAGATATTTAAAGAGGAAAAATAGCCTATTTTAAAATGCTCATAACTCCTTAAATATTGACATTTCGGGGTTTTTAGCATCGTTTTGGTTGCAGATATTTAAAGAGGAAAATAGCCTATTTAAAATGCTCATAACTCCTTAAATATTGACATTTTGGGGTTTTTAGCATCGTTTTGATTGCAGTTTCTTTATGGCTTATTTTAAAATGCTCATAACTCCTTAAATATTGACATTTCGGGGTTCTTAGCATCGTTTTGATTGCAGATATTTAAAGAGGAAAAATAGCCTATTTTAAAATGCTCATAACTCCTTAAATATTGACATTTTGGGGTTTTTAGCATCGTTTGATTGCAGTTTCTTTATGGCTTATTTTAAAATGCTCATAACTCCTTAAATATTGACATTCGGGGTTTTTAGCATCGTTTTGATTGCAGATATTTAAAGATGAAAAGTTATCCTACTTTAAAATGCTCATAACTCCTTAAATATTGACATTTCGGAGTTTTTAGCATCGTTTTGATTGCAGTTTCTTTATGGCTTATTTTAAAATGCTCATAACTCCTTAAATATTGACATTTCGGGGTTTTTAGCATCGTTTTGATTGCAGATATTTAAAGAGGAAAAATAGCCTATTTTAAAATGCTCATAACTCCTTAAATATTGACATTTTGGGGTTTTTTAGCATCGTTTTGATTGCAGTTTCTTTATGGCTTATTTTAAAATGCTCATAACTCCTTAAATATTGACATTTCGGGGTTTTTTAGCATCGTTTGATTGCAGATATTTAAAGAGGAAAAATAGCCTATTTTAAAATGCTCATAACTCCTTAAATATTGACATTTCGGGGTTTTTAGCATCGTTTTGATTGCAGATATTTAAAGAGGAAAAATAGCCTATTTTAAATGCTCATAACTCCTTAAATATTAACATTTCGGGGTTTTTAGCATCGTTTTGATTGCAGTTTCTTTATGGCTTATTTTAAAATGCTCATAACTCCTTAAATATTGACATTTCGGGGTTTTTAGCATCGTTTTGATTGCAGATATTTAAAGAGGAAAAATAGCCTATTTTAAAATGCTCATAACTCCTTAAATATTGACATTTCGGGGTTTTTAGCATCGTTTTGATTGCAGATATTTAAAGAGGAAAAATAGCCTATTTTAAAATGCTCATAACTCCTTAAATATTGACATTTCGGGGTTTTTTAGCATCGTTTTGATTGCAGATATTTAAAGAGGAAAAATAGCCTATTTTAAAATGCTCATAACTCCTTAAATATTGACATTTCGGGGTTTTTAGCATCGTTTTGGTTGCAGATATTTAAAGAGGAAAAATAGCCTATTTTAAAATGCTCATAACTCCTTAAATATTGACATTTCGGGGTTTTGGCATCGTTTTGATTGCAGTTTCTTTATGGCTTATTTTAAAATGCTCATAACTCCTTAAATATTGACATTTCGGGGTTCTTAGCATCGTTTTGATTGCAGATATTTAAAGAGGAAAAATAGCCTATTTTAAAATGCTCATAACTCCTTAAATATTGACATTTCGGGGTTTTTAGCATCGTTTTGATTGCAGTTTCTTTATGGCTTATTTTAAAATGCTCATAACTCCTTAAATATTGACATTTCGGGGTTTTTAGCATCGTTTTGATTGCAGATATTTAAAGATGAAAGTTATCCTACTTTAAATGCTCATAACTCCTTAATATTGACATTTCGGGGTTTTTAGCATCGTTTTGATTGCAGTTTCTTTATGGCTTATTTTAAAATGCTCATAACTCCTTAAATATTGACATTTCGGGGTTTTTAGCATCGTTTTGATTGCAGATATTTAAAGAGGAAAAATAGCCTATTTTAAAATTCTCATAACTCCTTAAATATTGACATTTTGGGGTTTTTAGCATCGTTTTGGTTGCAGATATTTAAAGAGGAAAAATAGCCTATTTTAAAATGCTCATAACTCCTTAAATATTGACATTTTGGGGTTTTTAGCATCGTTTTGATTGCAGTTTCTTTATGGCTTATTTTAAAATGCTCATAACTCCTTAAATATTGACATTTCGGGGTTTTTAGCATCGTTTTGATTGCAGATATTTAAAGATGAAAAGTTATCCTACTTTAAAATGCTCATAACTCCTTAAATATTGACATTTCGGGGTTTTTAGCATCGTTTTGATTGCAGTTTCTTTAGGGCTTATTTTAAAATGCTCATAACTCCTTAAATATTGACATTTCGGGGTTTTTAGCATCGTTTTGATTGCAGATATTTAAAGAGGAAAAATAGCCTATTTTAAAATGCTCATAACTTCTTAAATATTAACATTTCGGGGTTTTTAGCATCGTTTTGATTGCAGATATTTAAAGATGAAAAGTTATCCTACTTTAAAATGCTCATAACTCCTTAAATATTGACATTTCGGGGTTTTTAGCATCGTTTTGATTGCAGTTTCTTTATGGCTTATTTTAAAATGCTCATAACTCCTTAAATATTGACATTTCGGGGTTTTTAGCATCGTTTTGATTGCAGATATTTAAAGAGGAAAAATAGCCTATTTTAAAATGCTCATAACTCCTTAAATATTGACATTTCGGGGTTTTTAGCATCGTTTTGATTGCAGATATTTAAAGAGGAAAAATAGCCTATTTTAAAATGCTCATAACTCCTTAAATATTGACATTTCGGGGTTTTTAGCATCGTTTTGATTGCAGATATTTAAAGAGGAAAAATAGCCTATTTTAAAATGCTCATAACTCCTTAAATATTGACATTTCGGGGTTTTTAGCATCGTTTTGATTGCAGATATTTAAAGAGGAAAAATAGCCTATTTTAAAATGCTCATAACTCCTTAAATATTGACATTTCGGGGTTTTTAGCATCGTTTTGATTGCAGTTTCTTTATGGCTTATTTTAAAATGCTCATAACTCCTTAAATATTGACATTTCGGGGTTCTTAGCATCGTTTTGATTGCAGATATTTAAAGATGAAAAGTTATCCTACTTTAAAATGCTCATAACTCCTTAAATATTGACATTTCGGGGTTTTTAGCATCGTTTTGATTGCAGTTTCTTTAGGGCTTATTTTAAAATGCTCATAACTCCTTAAATATTGACATTTCGGGGTTTTTAGCATCGTTTTGATTGCAGATATTTAAAGAGGAAAAATAGCCTATTTTAAAATGCTCATAACTCCTTAAATATTGACATTTCGGGGTTTTTAGCATCGTTTTGATTGCAGATATTTAAAGAGGAAAAATAGCCTATTTTAAAATGCTCATAACTCCTTAAATATTGACATTTCGGGGTTTTTAGCATCGTTTTGATTGCAGTTTCTTTATGGCTTATTTTAAAATGCTCATAACTCCTTAAATATTGACATTTCGGGGTTTTTAGCATCGTTTTGATTGCAGATATTTAAAGATGAAAAGTTATCCTACTTTAAAATGCTCATAACTCCTTAAATATTGACATTTCGGGGTTTTTAGCATCGTTTTGATTGCAGTTTCTTTAGGGCTTATTTTAAAATGCTCATAACTCCTTAAATATTGACATTTCGGGGTTTTTAGCATCGTTTTGATTGCAGATATTTAAAGAGGAAAAATAGCCTACTTTAAAATGCTCATAACTCCTTAAATATTGACATTTCGGGGTTTTTAGCATCGTTTTGATTGCAGTTTCTTTATGGCTTATTTTAAAATGCTCATAACTCCTTAAATATTGACATTTCGGGGTTTTTAGCATCGTTTTGATTGCAGATATTTAAAGAGGAAAAATAGCCTATTTTAAAATGCTCATAACTCCTTAAATATTGACATTTCGGGGTTTTTAGCATCGTTTTGATTGCAGATATTTAAAGAGGAAAAATAGCCTATTTTAAAATGCTCATAACTCCTTAAATATTAACATTTCGGGGTTTTTAGCATCGTTTTGATTGCAGTTTCTTTATGGCTTATTTTAAAATGCTCATAACTCCTTAAATATTGACATTTCGGGGTTTTTAGCATCGTTTTGATTGCAGATATTTAAAGAGGAAAAATAGCCTATTTTAAAATGCTCATAACTCCTTAAATATTGACATTTCGGGGTTTTTAGCATCGTTTTGGTTGCAGATATTTAAAGAGGAAAAATAGCCTATTTTAAAATGCTCATAACTCCTTAAATATTGACATTTCGGGGTTTTTAGCATCGTTCTGATTGCAGATATTTAAAGAGGAAAAATAGCCTATTTTAAAATGCTCATAACTCCTTAAATATTGACATTTCGGGGTTTTTAGCATCGTTTTGGTTGCAGATATTTAAAGAGGAAAAATAGCCTATTTTAAAATGCTCATAACTCCTTAAATATTAACATTTCGGGGTTTTTAGCATCGTTTTGATTGCAGTTTCTTTATGGCTTATTTTAAAATGCTCATAACTCCTTAAATATTGACATTTCGGGGTTCTTAGCATCGTTTTGATTGCAGATATTTAAAGATGAAAAGTTATCCTACTTTAAAATGCTCATAACTCCTTAAATATTGACATTTCGGGGTTTTTAGCATCGTTTTGATTGCAGTTTCTTTAGGGCTTATTTTAAAATGCTCATAACTCCTTAAATATTGACATTTCGGGGTTTTTAGCATCGTTTTGATTGCAGATATTTAAAGATGAAAAGTTATCCTACTTTAAAATGCTCATAACTCCTTAAATATTGACATTTCGGGGTTTTTAGCATCGTTTTGATTGCAGATATTTAAAGAGGAAAAATAGCCTATTTTAAAATGCTCATAACTCCTTAAATATTGACATTTCGGGGTTTTTAGCATCGTTTTGGTTGCAGATATTTAAAGAGGAAAAATAGCCTATTTTAAAATGCTCATAACTCCTTAAATATTGACATTTTGGGGTTTTTAGCATCGTTTTGATTGCAGTTTCTTTAGGGCTTATTTTAAAATGCTCATAACTCCTTAAATATTGACATTTCGGGGTTTTTAGCATCGTTTTGATTGCAGATATTTAAAGATGAAAAGTTATCCTACTTTAAAATGCTCATAACTCCTTAAATATTGACATTTCGGGGTTTTTAGCATCGTTTTGATTGCAGATATTTAAAGAGGAAAAATAGCCTATTTTAAAATGCTCATAACTCCTTAAATATTGACATTTCGGGGTTTTTAGCATCGTTTTGGTTGCAGATATTTAAAGAGGAAAAATAGCCTATTTTAAAATGCTCATAACTCCTTAAATATTGACATTTTGGGGTTTTTAGCATCGTTTTGATTGCAGTTTCTTTATGGCTTATTTTAAAATGCTCATAACTCCTTAAATATTGACATTTCGGGGTTTTTAGCATCGTTTTGATTGCAGATATTTAAAGATGAAAAGTTATCCTACTTTAAAATGCTCATAACTCCTTAAATATTGACATTTCGGGGTTTTTAGCATCGTTTTGATTGCAGTTTCTTTAGGGCTTATTTTAAAATGCTCATAACTCCTTAAATATTGACATTTCGGGGTTTTTAGCATCGTTTTGATTGCAGATATTTAAAGAGGAAAAATAGCCTATTTTAAAATGCTCATAACTTCTTAAATATTAACATTTCGGGGTTTTTAGCATCGTTTTGATTGCAGATATTTAAAGATGAAAAGTTATCCTACTTTAAAATGCTCATAACTCCATAAATATTGACATTTCGGGGTTTTTAGCATCGTTTTGATTGCAGTTTCTTTATGGCTTATTTTAAAATGCTCATAACTCCTTAAATATTGACATTTCGGGGTTTTTAGCATCGTTTTGATTGCAGATATTTAAAGAGGAAAAATAGCCTATTTTAAAATGCTCATAACTCCTTAAATATTGACATTTCGGGGTTTTTAGCATCGTTTTGGTTGCAGATATTTAAAGAGGAAAAATAGCCTATTTTAAAATGCTCATAACTCCTTAAATATTGACATTTCGGGGTTTTTAGCATCGTTTTGATTGCAGATATTTAAAGAGGAAAAATAGCCTATTTTAAAATGCTCATAACTCCTTAAATATTGACATTTCGGGGTTTTTAGCATCGTTTTGGTTGCAGATATTTAAAGAGGAAAAATAGCCTATTTTAAAATGCTCATAACTCCTTAAATATTGACATTTCGGGGTTTTTAGCATCGTTTGATTGCAGTTTCTTTATGGCTTATTTTAAAATGCTCATAACTCCTTAAATATTGACATTTCGGGGTTCTTAGCATCGTTTTGATTGCAGATATTTAAAGATGAAAAGTTATCCTACTTTAAAATGCTCATAACTCCTTAAATATTGACATTTCGGGGTTTTTAGCATCGTTTTGATTGCAGTTTCTTTAGGGCTTATTTTAAAATGCTCATAACTCCTTAAATATTGACATTTCGGGGTTTTTAGCATCGTTTTGATTGCAGATATTTAAAGAGGAAAAATAGCCTATTTTAAAATGCTCATAACTCCTTAAATATTGACATTTCGGGGTTTTTAGCATCGTTTTGGTTGCAGATATTTAAAGAGGAAAAATAGCCTATTTTAAAATGCTCATAACTCCTTAAATATTGACATTTTGGGGTTTTTAGCATCGTTTTGATTGCAGTTTCTTTATGGCTTATTTTAAAATGCTCATAACTCCTTAAATATTGACATTTCGGGGTTTTTAGCATCGTTTTGATTGCAGATATTTAAAGATGAAAAGTTATCCTACTTTAAAATGCTCATAACTCCTTAAATATTGACATTTCGGGGTTTTTAGCATCGTTTTGATTGCAGTTTCTTTAGGGCTTATTTTAAAATGCTCATAACTCCTTAAATATTGACATTTCGGGGTTTTTAGCATCGTTTTGATTGCAGATATTTAAAGAGGAAAAATAGCCTATTTTAAAATGCTCATAACTTCTTAAATATTAACATTTCGGGGTTTTTAGCATCGTTTTGATTGCAGATATTTAAAGATGAAAAGTTATCCTACTTTAAAATGCTCATAACTCCTTAAATATTGACATTTCGGGGTTTTTAGCATCGTTTTGATTGCAGTTTCTTTAGGGCTTATTTTAAAATGCTCATAACTCCTTAAATATTGACATTTCGGGGTTTTTAGCATCGTTTGATTGCAGATATTTAAAGAGGAAAAATAGCCTATTTTAAAATGCTCATAACTCCTTAAATATTGACATTTCGGGGTTTTTAGCATCGTTTTGATTGCAGATATTTAAAGATGAAAGTTATCCTACTTTAAAATGCTCATAACTCCTTAAATATTGACATTTCGGGGTTTTTAGCATCGTTTTGATTGCAGTTTCTTTAGGGCTTATTTTAAAATGCTCATAACTCCTTAAATATTGACATTTCGGGGTTTTTAGCATCGTTTTGATTGCAGATATTTAAAGAGGAAAAATAGCCTATTTTAAAATGCTCATAACTCCTTAAATATTGACATTTTGGGGTTTTTAGCATCGTTTTGATTGCAGTTTCTTTATGGCTTATTTTAAAATGCTCATAACTCCTTAAATATTGACATTTCGGGGTTTTTAGCATCGTTTTGATTGCAGATATTTAAAGAGGAAAAATAGCCTATTTTAAAATGCTCATAACTCCTTAAATATTGACATTTCGGGGTTTTTAGCATCGTTTTGATTGCAGATATTTAAAGAGGAAAAATAGCCTATTTTAAAATGCTCATAACTCCTTAAATATTAACATTTCGGGGTTTTTAGCATCGTTTTGATTGCAGTTTCTTTATGGCTTATTTTAAAATGCTCATAACTCCTTAAATATTGACATTTCGGGGTTCTTAGCATCGTTTTGATTGCAGATATTTAAAGATGAAAAGTTATCCTACTTTAAAATGCTCATAACTCCTTAAATATTGACATTTCGGGGTTTTTAGCATCGTTTTGATTGCAGTTTCTTTAGGGCTTATTTTAAAATGCTCATAACTCCTTAAATATTGACATTTCGGGGTTTTTAGCATCGTTTTGATTGCAGATATTTAAAGAGGAAAAATAGCCTATTTTAAAATGCTCATAACTCCTTAAATATTGACATTTCGGGGTTTTTAGCATCGTTTTGGTTGCAGATATTTAAAGAGGAAAAATAGCCTATTTTAAAATGCTCATAACTCCTTAAATATTGACATTTTGGGGTTTTTAGCATCGTTTTGATTGCAGTTTCTTTATGGCTTATTTTAAAATGCTCATAACTCCTTAAATATTGACATTTCGGGGTTTTTAGCATCGTTTTGATTGCAGATATTTAAAGATGAAAAGTTATCCTACTTTAAAATGCTCATAACTCCTTAAATATTGACATTTCGGGGTTTTTAGCATCGTTTTGATTGCAGTTTCTTTAGGGCTTATTTTAAAATGCTCATAACTCCTTAAATATTGACATTTCGGGGTTTTTAGCATCGTTTTGATTGCAGATATTTAAAGAGGAAAAATAGCCTATTTTAAAATGCTCATAACTTCTTAAATATTAACATTTCGGGGTTTTTAGCATCGTTTTGATTGCAGATATTTAAAGATGAAAAGTTATCCTACTTTAAAATGCTCATAACTCCTTAAATATTGACATTTCGGGGTTTTTAGCATCGTTTTGATTGCAGTTTCTTTAGGGCTTATTTTAAAATGCTCATAACTCCTTAAATATTGACATTTCGGGGTTTTTAGCATCGTTTTGATTGCAGATATTTAAAGAGGAAAAATAGCCTATTTTAAAATGCTCATAACTCCTTAAATATTGACATTTCGGGGTTTTTAGCATCGTTTTGATTGCAGATATTTAAAGATGAAAAGTTATCCTACTTTAAAATGCTCATAACTCCTTAAATATTGACATTTCGGGGTTTTTAGCATCGTTTTGATTGCAGTTTCTTTAGGGCTTATTTTAAAATGCTCATAACTCCTTAAATATTGACATTTCGGGGTTTTTAGCATCGTTTTGATTGCAGATATTTAAAGAGGAAAAATAGCCTATTTTAAAATGCTCATAACTCCTTAAATATTGACATTTTGGGGTTTTTAGCATCGTTTTGATTGTAGTTTCTTTATGGCTTATTTTAAAATGCTCATAACTCCTTAAATATTGACATTTCGGGGTTTTTAGCATCGTTTTGATTGCAGATATTTAAAGAGGAAAAATAGCCTATTTTAAAATGCTCATAACTCCTTAAATATTGACATTTCGGGGTTTTTAGCATCGTTTTGATTGCAGATATTTAAAGAGGAAAAATAGCCTATTTTAAAATGCTCATAACTCCTTAAATATTAACATTTCGGGGTTTTTAGCATCGTTTTGATTGCAGTTTCTTTATGGCTTATTTTAAAATGCTCATAACTCCTTAAATATTGACATTTCGGGGTTTTTAGCATCATTTTGATTGCAGATATTTAAAGAGGAAAAATAGCCTATTTTAAAATGCTCATAACTCCTTAAATATTGACATTTCGGGGTTTTTAGCATCGTTTTGATTGCAGATATTTAAAGAGGAAAAATAGCCTATTTTAAAATGCTCATAACTCCTTAAATATTGACATTTCGGGGTTTTTAGCATCGTTTTGATTGCAGATATTAAAAGAGGAAAAATAGCCTATTTTAAAATGCTCATAACTCCTTAAATATTGACATTTCGGGGTTTTTAGCATCGTTTTGGTTGCAGATATTTAAAGAGGAAAAATAGCCTATTTTAAAATGCTCATAACTCCTTAAATATTGACATTTCGGGGTTTTTAGCATCGTTTTGATTGCAGTTTCTTTATGGCTTATTTTAAAATGCTCATAACTCCTTAAATATTGACATTTCGGGGTTCTTAGCATCGTTTTGATTGCAGATATTTAAAGAGGAAAAATAGCCTATTTTAAAATGCTCATAACTCCTTAAATATTGACATTTTGGGGTTTTTAGCATCGTTTTGATTGCAGTTTCTTTATGGCTTATTTTAAAATGCTCATAACTCCTTAAATATTGACATTTCGGGGTTTTTAGCATCGTTTTGATTGCAGATATTTAAAGATGAAAAGTTATCTCCATTGCAGTTTCTTTAGGGCTTATTTTAAAATGCTCATAACTCCTTAAATATTGACATTTCGGGGTTCTTAGCATCGTTTTGATTGCAGTTTCTTTATGGCTTATTTTAAAATGCTCATAAAAAAATAGCCTATTTTAAAATGCTCATAACTCCTTAAATATTGACATTTCTGGGTTTTTAGCATCGTTTTGGTTGCAGATATTTAAAGAGGAAAAATATCCTATTTTAAAATGCTCATAACTCCTTAAATATTGACATTTCGGGGTTTTTAGCATCGTTTTGATTGCAGATATTTAAAGAGGAAAAATAGCCTATTTTAAAATGCTCATAACTCCTTAAATATTGACATTTCGGGGTTTTTAGCATCATTTTGATTGCAGATATTTAAAGAGGAAAAATAGCCTATTTTAAAATGCTCATAACTCCTTAAATATTGACATTTCGGGGTTTTTAGCATCGTTTTGATTGCAGATATTTAAAGAGGAAAAATAGCCTATTTTAGCATCGTTTTGATTGCAGATATTAAAAGAGGAAAAATAGCATATTTTAAAATGCTCATAACTCCTTAAATATTGACATTTCGGGGTTTTTAGCATCGTTTTGGTTGCAGATATTTAAAGAGGAAAAATAGCCTATTTTAAAATGCTCATAACTCCTTAAATATTGACATTTCGGGGTTTTTAGCATCGTTTTGATTGCAGTTTCTTTATGGCTTATTTTAAAATGCTCATAACTCCTTAAATATTGACATTTCGGGGTTCTTAGCATCGTTTTGATTGCAGATATTTAAAGAGGAAAATAGCCTATTTTAAAATGCTCATAACTCCTTAAATATTGACATTTTGGGGTTTTTAGCATCGTTTTGATTGCAGTTTCTTTATGGCTTATTTTAAAATGCTCATAACTCCTTAAATATTGACATTTCGGGGTTTTTAGCATCGTTTTGATTGCAGATATTTAAAGATGAAAAGTTATCTCCATTGCAGTTTCTTTAGGGCTTATTTTAAAATGCTCATAACTCCTTAAATATTGACATTTCGGGGTTCTTAGCATCGTTTTGATTGCAGATATTTAAAGAGGAAAAATAGAGTATTTTAAAATGCTCATAACTCCTTAAATATTGACATTTTGGGGTTTTTAGCATCGTTTTGATTGCAGTTTCTTTATGGCTTATTTTAAAATGCTCATAACTCCTTAAATATTGACATTTCGGGGTTTTTAGCATCGTTTTGATTGCAGTTTCTTTATGGCTTATTTTAAAGTGCTCATAACTCCTTAAATATTGACATTTCGGGGTTTTTAGCATCGTTTTGATTGCAGTTTCTTTATGGCTTATTTTAAAATGCTCATAACTCCTTAAATATTGACATTTCGGGGTTTTTAGCATCGTTTTGATTGCAGATATTTAAAGAGGAAAAATAGCCTATTTTAAAATGCTCATAACTCCTTAAATATTAACATTTCGGGGTTTTTAGCATCGTTTTGATTGCAGTTTCTTTATGGCTTATTTTAAAATGCTCATAACTCCTTAAATATTGACATTTCGGGGTTTTTAGCATCGTTTTGATTGCAGATATTTAAAGAGGAAAAATAGCCTATTTTAAAATGCTCATAACTCCTTAAATATTAACATTTCGGGGTTTTTAGCATCGTTTTGATTGCAGTTTTTTTATGGC
This sequence comes from Musca domestica, assembly GCF_030504385.1. Classification (NCBI taxonomy): domain Eukaryota; kingdom Metazoa; phylum Arthropoda; class Insecta; order Diptera; family Muscidae; genus Musca; species Musca domestica. The sequence continues at coordinate 37,261,358 of NW_026712114.1, forward strand.
TTATTTTAAAATGCTCATAACTCCTTAAATATTGACATTTCGGGGTTTTTAGCATCGTTTTGATTGCAGATATTTAAAGAGGAAATATAGCCTATTTTAAAATGCTCATAACTCCTTAAATATTGACATTTCGGGGTTTTTAGCATCGTTTTGATTGCAAATATTTAAAGAGGAAAAATAGCCTATTTTAAAATGCTCATAACTCCTTAAATATTGACATTTCTGGGTTTTTAGCATCGTTTTGGTTGCAGATATTTAAAGAGGAAAAATATCCTATTTTAAAATGCTCATAACTCCTTAAATATTGACATTTCGGGGTTTTTAGCATCGTTTTGATTGCAGATATTTAAAGAGGAAAAATAGCCTATTTTAAAATGCTCATAACTCCTTAAATATTAACATTTCGGGGTTTTTAGCATCGTTTTGATTGCAGATATTTAAAGAGGAAAAATAGTCTATTTTAAAATGCTCATAACTCCTTAAATATTAACATTTCGGGGTTTTTAGCATCGTTTTGATTGCAGTTTCTTTATGGCTTATTTTAAAATGCTCATAACTCCTTAAATATTGACATTTCGGGGTTTTTAGTATCGTTTTGATTGCAGTTTCTTTATGGCTTATTTTAAAATGCTCATAACTCCTTAAATATTGACATTTCGGGGTTTTTAGCATCGTTTTGATTGCAGTTTCTTTATGGCTTATTTTAAAATGCTCATAACTCCTTAAATATTGACATTTCGGGGTTTTTAGCATCGTTTTGATTGCAGTTTCTTTATGGCTTATTTTAAAATGCTCATAACTCCTTAAATATTGACATTTCGGGGTTTTTAGCATCGTTTTGATTGCAGATATTTAAAGAGGAAAAATAGCCTATTTTAAAATGCTCATAACTCCTTAAATATTAACATTTCGAGGTTTTTAGCATCGTTTTGATTGCAGTTTCTTTATGGCTTATTTTAAAATGCTCATAACTCCTTAAATATTGACATTTCGGGGTTTTTAGCATCGTTTTGATTGCAGTTTCTTTATGGCTTATTTTAAAATGCTCATAACTCCTTAAATATTGACATTTCGGGGTTTTTAGCATCGTTTTGATTGCAGATATTTAAAGAGGAAAAATAGCCTATTTTAAAATGCTCATAACTCCTGAAATATTAACATTTCGGGGTTTTTAGCATCGTTTTGATTGCAGATATTTAAAGAGGAAAAATAGCCTACTTTAAAATGCTCATAACTCATTAAATATTGACATTTCGGGGTTTTAGCATCGTTTTGATTGCAGTTTATTGATGGCTTATTTTAAAATGCTCATAACTCCTTAAATATTAACATTTCGTGGTTTTTAGCATCGTTTTGATTGCAGATATCTAAAGAGGAAAAATATCCTATTTTAAAATGCTCATAACTCCTTAAATATTGACATTTCGGTGTTTTTAGCATCGTTTTGATTGCAGTTTCTTTATGGCTTATTTTAAAATGCTCATAACTCCTTAAATATTGACATTTCGGGGTTTTTAGCATCGTTTTGATTGTAGATATTTAAAGAGAAAACTAGCCTATTTTAAAATGCCCATAACTCCTTAAATATTAACATTTCGGGGTTTTTACCATCGTTTTGATTGCAGTTTCTTTATGGCTTATTTTAAAATGCTCATAACTCCTTAAATATTAACATTCCGGGGTTTTTAGCATCGTTTTGATTGCAGTTTCTTTATGGCATATTTTAAAATGCTCATAACTCCTTAAATATTGACATTTCGGGGTTTTTAGCATCGTTTTGATTGCAGATATTTAAAGAGGAAAAATAGCCTATTTTAAAATGCTCATAACTCCTTAAATATTGACATTTCGGGGTTTTCAGCATCGTTTTGATTGCAGTTTCTTTATGGTTGTTGGACTGTCCTGCCCACGATTTTGATTTCTTTGCTAAAAATGGTGGATTTTCAAAGGACTTTTTTCTACCTTTTTTAAGAGCCATGGCCTTTTTTTAGTTTTGATCGACCAATCGAAAATATTGATTCTGATATTATTCAATAAGTTTCCGGTCAACAAATCATGAATTTTTCTTTAACAATCTTTTATCACAGCCGTTTTTTCTTCTGTAAAATTCCAAATTTTGTTGTTCTTCCTCCACTGTTCTTTAATAAACGGGGATTTATTTCCACACCCATTCCCATCCATTTTAACACACACATGAATGTGTGGAAAATGTCCACGTGTGTTTGTGTATGCTTTGATTTTCTAACAAATTTAATTTAATATCTCGTGGTTGTCAATGTTGCCTATTATTACTTCCCTCCCCTCCTCTCCACCATGGCTTTCAGGCCAAATAATCCCATTGGCAAATTGAACCAATTTCCAATTTTTTTTTTATTTCTCCATCATCATCCACACTCATCAAAGTCATTGGGTCGTCATGGTGGTATGTCAGTCTGTGTGACAATATGACTGTTTGGCTTTGGTTATTTATTGTTTAAAAATTTCCAATGACATGTCCTGTCAATATTAAACTGACAAATACACGAGTCATACATACTTACATGTGTATGAAGGTGGTGGGTCAGTGGAAATAACCCCCTCAAACCATTCGAAAATATTTTCATCTCCAGCCGATTGAATTTTCATAAACACATATTACATAATCTTATTATCGGCCGACAAAAATGGATGTACGATAAGGCCAGGACCTTTTTACATGTGTAATATATGTGGGCCGATTTTTGGGAGGTGGAAATTTGACAACCTTTTTTTGAGTTGGAATATTCCCCTTTGGAGGCGATGTAAAAAAAATCGAATTGAAAATTTTAACATGTGTGTGGTCTTTTTTGGTCACATGTTGCTATTTTAAATTGTGTTGTGTTCGCAGCAGGCACACAGTCTCACATGATGTTCTTACAGGACATGCCCTAATGATGATGGCGAAATTTATTGTCAATGTATGTATATAGATGCCTTTGTGGTGTTGTCATTTGGGTTTTTCTCCGCATTGCTAGCCGCCTGTCCTGACTGTCATAATGGTTGTATCATTTATTGGCTTAATAATCCTTAAATTTGATTTTTCAGAAACATGCCTGTCATTTTTGAGGGATACTTTTTTGTCGTACAATGCCATTACATCAATTTTAAAATGTCACATTTGGTTGGATTTTTTGTAGTTGTTGTTGTTGTTTTTTTTTTTTTGCCCACTAGCGTGTAATTATTTGCAAATTTTTAATATGCCACAAATTGTGGCAAATTGTAACAGTTGTAGTGCATTTTTAAACTATGAAATTGTGTGAATTTTAACACGAGCAGATTTTTGGGAATGCAAAGAATAAAGAAGTAATCTTTAATGAGGTGTAGACAATCTGGAAAATACTTTAAATACATTAAATTCGTGAAATTGTTAGAATTTTAAATGTCAGTTGCATGTTAAAAGAATGAAGAAGAAAAAAAGTAGGATAAAAGTAACGTGCAAAATGAAATAGTATAGGCTTATACACACCTTCATTCATTTATTAAATTTCCACCACCAAATTACTGGTCATATTTTTTTCTTTTGTGTCCTTATTTTATTTTTTTTTTTTTTATTTTTCAAAAATTATCAAATCAAAGTTAAACAAGAAAGCCCCTAAAAAATTCTTAACAAATGAAAAAATCCATTGTTATAACTCATATAACCCTAATCAGATAAAAAAAACCGCAACAAAGTCAAACGCCATAACTTTTACATTTTTTTTAAATTTTATTGAATGAAAGCAACAAATTTCGAAAATAGCATCAAATTTTAGAATAAGTTTAGATTTGTTCGAATTGGTCACCTTTGACACGAATTATGACCTTCAAACGGCCGTAACATGCTGCCCGAATGTTGCTCTGCGGTATTTTGGCCCATTTCCGGCGAAGCGCTTGCTTGAGGTGATCGAAACTTTGGTATTTTTTAGTGCCAACCTAGCTTTCCAAAATACTCCAACGGATTGGTATCCGGAGATTTTGGTAGACATTGGGCGCTGAAAGTGAAGCGAGGAACCTCATTTTGCAACCATTCTTAGGCGGCGCGTGCTGAGTGCGATAGTGCTGAGTCCTGTTAGAATGTCCAAGGTCTGCGGCCAAAATGTTTGCGTGCAGGGTTTTAATATACCCTCCAGAATGTTATCGCGATAATATTCGGTATTTATTCTGATGCCACGATCGATTAATACGAGCGGAGAGCGACCATCGGCATTTATGGCGGCCCACACCATCACCATGGCCGGCGCTTGAGTTCTGGTGGCCAACCGAAGGTGAACATTTTTAGCTGACCTCTTTGGCAAGTAAACATGATCATTTTGTTTGTTTACAAACTGCTGAACAAGAAATGTTTTCTCATCGGAGAAAACCAAATTTGGCAGTTCACCAATTTCGGCTAAGCGTAATAACTCTTTAGCTCTTTTGAGTTTTTTTTTTTTTTTTGTTTCTGTTGCGGTTGTACTTTTTGGAATTTCAATGGCTTTACCCCGAGCTTATTTTTCAATATTTGCCTAATGGAATATTACGATATGTTCAGCTCACGAGCCATTTTTCGGCCACTGCTATACGGGTCTCGATCAAGTCCTTTCTTTACTTTTCGAACCATTTGCGATGATGTTGCTGTTTTCTTCCGTCCGTCAGTATCACCGTAACGAGCGATGGTATGAGACACAAAAAATTTAATCACACTTAAATGCTGGAGTGCTCTAACGATAGCCACTTGTGGTTATCCAGCCAAATATAAAGAAATCACATTATAACGCTTGGATTCCATTACGAATAACTTTTTTCTGGAAAATTCCCACCAAAACGTTTTGTACGGTTGTAAACAATATAAAGAGCTTTCACTGGAATAATTTCAACAGCTGTCGGACGAGTGGCTTAGAAATGACAGCAGTCTGAAGTTGGTTGTAGTTTTTTCATCTCACCCTGTATATGTTCGTTTTTCTTTGACTTTTACCCATACCATTATTTTTATCTGTATTAGATGAAGTATGAATCTTGGTATGTGGTACCTCACTCCAATTTCAACATTTTCTAAAAACTGTCATAAAAGTGAAGGACTATTATAGACCAAACCTGTCACGTAACAATATTAATATCTTATTTGTTTAGGTCCTATATGAAATGGTCAATATTGGCCCATTCCTTCGGAACCTACTCAATGGAGGGTCAAAGTGAATAATCATAACAGAAGTCAAAATATATTTAAATCATTGAGCATTGGCTGAGGGTATACATCTGTCGGCAAAACCGACTTATAAAAAATCCAAGAAATAATCGAAATTTTAGTCATCGTAATCTTTGAAACATGTTCTGATTATCCTTGAATGTCTTCAAATGAATGAAAACAAGTAAAAAAGCTGTAATTTAAAAATTCTGTTAAAATCTTAAAAATACCGAATGCTTATACGACGACGTGGACCTGCATAGGCAACTTTTGTCATAAGTTATTACAATATTTAAATGCGAAACTTGAAGAAAAATCTGTTTATAATGTAGCTAAAATCATCAAAATTCCGAATATGGGGGGTACCGTCATATGGAGGCTATACGTAGACGTGGACCTGCACAGACAATTTTCTGGCATGGGCTGAAGTATCCATTATGAACTTCACATGCGAAATTTGAAACAATCCCGGTAAATAATGTCGCTAAAATCATCAAAATACCGAATATCGGGAGGTATGGTATATGGGGGCTATATGAAGACGTGGACCTGTATGGTCCATTTTCTGTTTTATGCTGTAGTATCTATTACGAACATTAAATGCCAAATTTGGAACGATTCCGCTAAATAATGTCGCTAAAATCATCAAAATACCGAATATCGGGGGGTACCGTTATATGGGGGCTATATGATTACTTGGACCTACATGGCCCATTTACGAACTTAACCTGCCTACTGGCCAAATATACATGTGTGCAAAATTTTAGCCTTCTATCTCCATTTGTTCAAAAGATAGCGTGATTATAACAGACAGACTGGCGGACAGACAGACAGACGGACATGGTTAAATCGTCTTAGTTTTTTACGCTGATCAAGAATATATATACTTTCTTGGGTCTGACATGAGTATTTCGAGGAGTTACAAACGGAATGACAAAATTAATATACCATCCATAGTATGGTGGAGGGTATAAACACTTAAAAAATAACGCACGATTATAGCTCTGATTGAGCTTTGAGTTGTTCCCAAATTTGTAGGTTTTTTTTTTTTTTTAAAAATTCTATAGATTATAGATAAACATTGAATCCACGTGGTGCAATATTATTCGACCTACCAATCTCGTTAATATGAAGTTTGTGACGCCGTTTTTTTTTTAATAACATCCTTTGTTGTGCTACTCATTCCCATGGTTCAATCTTTGACATTTAGCACGTCCTGCAACACAATAAAGTGGTCAAAATCAGATATGCTCTACCTTACGACTTTACATTTCCCGCCAACTTTTTATTTTATTATTAAAATTTTCAAATTGATATTCACAGTATGACGGCGGCGACGCTTATCATTTGAATGGAGTTCCACGTTGTTTGGCTTTCCATTAAAAGGTCATAAATATCTTATTTGTAACGCCCAAAACACGTAGGAAAATATACAAACAACTTCCGAAACAAAAAAAATGCGCCGAAAAAACGCGTAAAACAATAGAAAACAAATGTAGAAGCAGAAATCATTATTATTTTTCTAATAAAAAACGTTACATCGAAACAGCAGCCGAAAAAGACCAACACGCTCGTCGCCACCACCACTTTTTATTGTTTATGACTCATTTGTGTTGTTGGTGGGTAATGAAAGGATATGCGGAGATGTGGACATGAATGGGAATGGAGATGACGTGGGGTACAAGGGTTCACCTCCTTAGGGTGTTGTTGTTTTGTTTGCCTGGGTATGTCAGGACAAGCTGTTGCTATGCGTTGACCCCTCATTGGCACACGGTAACAACGGTGTGTACGGTGTGAACTCACATTGAAAGGAGGTTACTGCCAGGTATTTAGCCTGAGGATGCATGGGATTTTTTCCTATTATTATTTGTTGCATAGCCTTATTAGATTTTAAAATCCTGTCGTTTTGTTTCCCATTTCGCTGTGTGAGAAACATAAAAAACACGGGAGGATGAAAGTATACAATTTACATAATTTATTACACCGACGGTCAACATTCAGTTGTAGCAAAGCATATGCTTCTTGAAATATGCTTTTTTATTAAAAAAAAAATAAGTTTTACCCTGAAAATTTATGTTTTTTTTTGTTCGGTGAAGGTATCCCAACTTACATTTAAATTTTGAGAAAGGCTGCTGAAGAAATAGTGGGTCATATTGTTTTTACACAACTTTTTCAGAAACTCAATGAATTACCATGAATCCGCGGAACATAACGGGCAAAAATAAATAAATAAATAAAACTCTGAAATGTTTTATTGAAATAAAATTGCGAAGAGGTCTTTAAGGCAGGTAGCTAAATTGACACCTAAAAACTTCGTCTACATCTCTTAAGTTCTTGAAAAAAATCTTAAAAATCCCTATTTTCACCTGGAATAAAATTCCGAAGTGGACTTTAAGGCAGGTAGTTAAATTGACACCTAAAAACTTCGACTACATCTCCAAAGTTCGTGAAAAAGTTTACCTTGATTGAAGTAAAGTCATGGACTATGACAATTTTTTAAAAAAAATCCATCAATCGTCGATTATAGATTTATAGTTCATGGAAAAATTCTAATTGCGTTTTTACCAGTTTTTTTGAAGATCCACGATTATTACTGTGAAAAACCCTTTAAACGGTGTTAAACATTTTTTTGCTAAATAAGCTCTGAAAGTTCTTCAAACAGCCCTTATGAAAATTCCACTTATAACTCCAACAAATAAAATACACCTCTGTAGTCGAAACCCGCTTCGCAGTGGCCGAAAAATGGCTCATGATCTAAACATATCGTAATATTCCATTCGGAAAATATTAAAAAATTAGCTCGGGGTAAAGCCATTCAAATTCCAAAAAGTGCAAAAACTTACACCGCAACAGAAAGAAAATAGACTCAAAAAAGCTAAAGAGTTGCTTCGCTTGGCCGAAAGTGGTGAACAGCCGAATTTGGTTTTCTCCGATGAAAAAACCATTCGTTGTCCAGCAGTTTGTAAACAAACAAACTGATCGTGTTTACTTGCCAAAGAGGTCAGCTGAAAATGTGCACCTTTGGTTGGCCACCAGAACTCGACCGTGGCATCAGAATGAATGCCGAATATTATCGCGAAAATATTCTGGAGGGTGTATTAAAGCCTTGGGCACGCAAACATTTTGGCAGCACCATCGCACTCAGCACGCGCCACCCAAGAATGGTTACAGAATGAAGTTTTTCGCTTCATTTCCAGCGCACAATGGCCACCAAAATCTCCAGATACCAATCCGTTGGACTATTGTGTTTGGAGTATTTTGGAAAGCAAGGTTGGCACTAAAAAATACAAGCAAGCGCTTCGCCGGGAATGGGCCAAAATACCGCAGAGCAACATTTGGGCAGCGTAAGCCATAAATCGTGCTAAAGGTGACCAATTCAAAAAAATCTAAACTTATTCAAAAATATGATGCTATTTCCGACTTTTTTGCTTTCATTCAAAAATTTAAAAAAAAAATATTGTAAAAGTTATGGCGTGGACTTTTGTTTTTTTATACCCTACACCACAAGGTGGGCAGGGTATTATGTCTTTGTGCATTTGTTTGTAACATGGAGAAGGAAGCGAGATAGACCCATAGTTACTTTTGAGGATCTCCATAGAATCACTTTCTGAGTTGATTTATGCATGTCAGTCCGTCTGTCCGCCCGTCCGTCCGTCTGTCCATGTATTCTTGTGAATAAAATGCAGGTCGCATTTATTATCCGATTGAGATGAAATTTTCCAAACAACATTTGTTTAGCCCAAGGACGAACCCTATTGAAATTGGAGATAATCAGTAAAAATTTAGATATAGCTCCCATATATATCTTCGTCCTATTTACCTTTTATTGTGCACCAAACGTCTAATATTTGCCCAAATGGGATGGAATTTGGCACATGCGACCGAATTGAGTCTAGAAGGTAGTATGCCAAATTTGGTGAAGATCGGTTCAGATATAGCTATAGCTCCCATATATATTGTTCATCCGATTTGCAATCTGTAACAACAATATTTTGGGAAATATATCAAATACAGCTCAGAAATATCTTTGCCAAATTTTATCGAGATCGGTTCAGATTTGGATATAGCTCCCATATATATCTTTATCTGATTTAGAATTAATTTTGCACCAAATGGGCAATACAAGTCCGAATTTAACAGATACAAATGCTTCCGCATATTTAGTCCTTTGAACTTTCAATTATAATTATAATCATAGTGTGTATTAAATTCTCCCAAAAAAAATGTTTAATTGTGGAGCTCTACTAAATTAGCAAAGTGGCCCCGCCCGACTTTAGGACTTTCTTTACTGGTTTTTTCGATGTAAACTTTCAAAACGCCGATTCACGTGTCTTAATTTTTGAGGTCAACATTCATTATCTTCTGGTTTCCCCCCGTATTTTTTTGTCTTGCACAGTCTTTTAGTTATAGCTAACATTAAAAAACCCCGATTATAGCCCTAGAAATTTTTTTATCGAAAATTATATCTCCGACAGTCAGACAGTGAAAAAAATCTTGGAAAATCTTCGGTTAAAGCCCGGACAGGTCTTGAAAATATCATAAAAGTAATTTCAATAATACCCCACACCACAGTGTGCATTTGTTTGTAATATGGAGATAGAATCGAGATAGATAAAATGAACTATTTGAAGATCTGCATAGAATCACATTCTGATTCGATCCCTCTGTCCATGTAATTATTGTATTATGGAAGCAATACAGCAATATTATTTGGCGCTAGAAGTACAAAAGCCTCCCTTAAATTTGTTGAAAATCGATTCAGAGTTGGATATAATTTCCAAATTGTGACTATTTTAAAGCTATGATACGCATTCAAATAAGGTTCATAGTTGGTATGATCATATAGTCGGCCACGACCGACTTTTGACGTTTCCTTACTAGTTTCCATTATTTAATGTTTTTGCTATCGAACACATACCGAATTAAAAATGTACATATTAATCCCCCTTTATATTTATAATGTTAATCTTTCTTTTATGACACTTAATAACGAATCGATCGCTTCATAGTGGATTCCTTCCCTCCCTAAAAACAGTTATGAGAAAAATGGTTCATAACGAATTTAAGGGGTATTTACCCTCATTAATTTTATTTCTGGGATTTCCTTTATGTTTTCACTCTTTTTTTTTTTTTTGAACTTCATTAAAATTTCCCCGAACATTTTCACCATAAATATACCAAATCTAATTGTGCGTATTTTTTCTATTTGCGTTTCTTCTTTCTAAGAGAAAAAAATTTCAACACGTTTCTAATTTTTATAATTTTTATGTGTAAGATTTGGGCTTTCCTCAGTAATGTTGTGTTAATTTCGTCTGCCTCCTAACAAAATTTCCATTAATTTTCTTTTGGCCGGGGGAGGTAACAATTTCTAAGTATTTGTTTTTTCTACTTAAAATCTTTGAATGTTCCACTTGTTGACTTTTATTTACATTTAAGAGTTCATCATTTACGGGTGAAATGTTGCTGGTATGATGTGATGAGAATGGTAAGCTGGACGGACCAACTCATTAGCTTTAAGGAAGAAGTGAAAAAAGGAAGTCTTCAAAAACAGCCGGCATCAAATGCAGTCCTTCGGGGTTTTCTCTGTTTTTTATTTTTGAAGAAAATGAGGAGAAACTTGGGAGTTTTTATGGCTTTTTCCGCTAATTAGTTGCAAAGTCATAGAATTTTAACATAAAATTTTAGTAGACAATTAAATATTTTTGAAGTAATTGTTATGTTGACGGCAACTGTTCGGGTGGAAACGCAGTTGATGTGGAATGTGACGAATGCGGCAACGAGTGATGATTGTAAATAAAGGGGATATCCTTTGCATTTCTTGAAATATTTCAACATCATTTCACTCATCATAATCGTCATCATCATCATCAGACGGGTCGTTTAGTGTGGTTAGCTGCAAGGATGTCGATGACTAATGAACAAAACCGCCAAGTGTGTGTTATAAAGTCTGGAGGATAATGCAGTTTTGAAACTTTTCTTTAACTAACTGGGTGTTTTTATTGCTCTTTATTGTCTGGGGTGGCAAGTTTGTGTAGTTTATGTTTTTAATGCTGATATCCATAACAGTTCGGGACTAGTTAAACATCTTATCTTTAGAATTAATTAGCAAAACACCTTTCAGCTTGGAGGTCTTACTATCATATATTGATGCAATGAAAAAATATTTTTAAGACAACTATGTTTTGTTTCCTTTTTTTCAGACTACAAAATAGAAAGCTGTGCTTCTCGCGAAGGTAAGTTAGCTTTAAATGTATGAATTTGTAGTATGCACTTCCAACGATATTATGTATATTTTTGAACACAAATGAAGCTATAAATTCGAAAATATTTTAAAATTTTTTTTTTTTTTAATTTTTGTAAAAATATGCCTTAGTGTGGGGCTACTCGGCCTACACAAGTGTACCTTAAGCTGATAATTTTTACACCAATTACATGAAGTTTGTGATTTCATATGTAACTCATCGAAATAAGCGTTTTAGACCCACAAAGTATATACAGGGTGAGATACAAAAAAACTGCAACAAAGTCAAACGCCATAATTTTTACATTTTTTTTATTTTTATTGAATGAAAGCAAAAAATGTTGGAAATAGCATCAAATTTTAGAATATGTCAGATTTGTTTGAATTTGTCACCTTTGGCTCGAATTATGGCCTGCAAACGGCCAATGAAACCGTCACACGCTGTTCGAATGTTGCTCTGCGGTATTTTGGCCTATTCCTGGCAAAGCGCATGCTTGAGGTGATCGACACTTTGGTATTTTTTAGTGCCAACCTTGCTTTCCAAAATACTCCACACAAAATTGTCCAAAGGATTGGTATCAGGAGTTTTTTGTGGCCATTGTGCGCTGGAAATGAAGCGAGGAACCTCATTTTGTAACCATTCTTGGATGGCGCGTGCTGAGTCCTGTTGGAATGCCCAAGGTCTGCGGTCAAAATGTTTGCGTACCCAAGGCTTTAATACACCCTCCAGAATATTTAGCATTCATGTGCTTTGCATCTGAACTTAGATGAAGGTATATCGGCCAACTTTTTCGTCCACCATATGCATATTATTCGACGGATTTATTAGACATCTGGAATTTAAAGATTGTTACATGTTCTTAACCCCCTTGAAAAAAATTGTATAAGGGTTCACATAGTGGTATGACCTCCATTTTTCACATAGTAATATGGGTCATTTTTTAACGGAATTGTCTGAAATTTTTATTTCAAGGTTGTTACGAGCTTCTAATCCCCTTACCCATTGCCCATTTTTTGTCAATAACAATATGAAGGCATTGCCTACGTTTGGTTAAAGAACCTGAAACTTCTTTCAGGGTTTTGATCTACAAACGAGTTCTAAAAAGTTCGCTTGAGTTTTCCACAACCCAGACTGGCCATTGTACAGTTAAATCATAAGAAAATTTGCAGCAAATTGTTAAAAATTTATGAAATTTTTTCATTTTCTTTTGTTTGGAGATTTACAATGAAATTTGATTTAGAATAATTCTTCCTTTGACATTTCCCCCAAAACATAAGGTATAAAAGGAAATTAACAGTAAATAAGCATACACACAATTTTCACTTTTAGTACATACATTTTAAGTAATTTTCATAAATACTGTTGTACGTACATATATATATATTTTTTTTTTCTGAAATTTATAGTGAATTTTTGTGTAGAATATTTATTTTTTTGACACCTTCTGCCTACAATGAAATTATGAGAATAATTTTAGCCTTTTTTGGGAATACTGATGCAAATATTTTCTTGGAACTTGTCCTCTCTATTTTGGATACTTTTCGATGTAAACATTCAAATCGCCGATACACCTGCTCTATTTTCATAATCGGCGGGATTTTCCCAGTAATTATTTTTTATTTTTTTTTTGTATTGCACTGTAATTGGTTATTATTCGTAGCTCTTTTTGAACGACAAACTTTGCATTTCGCCATAAACACTAATAATTCTTTGATAAATTCTATCCCAAAATTTACATTTGAAACATAAAACAAACATAAAATTTTTAAATTCAATACTTCCTCTAAATTGTCTTTTATTCGCAAAATTTTTCAGCTATTGCGTTTCAAAACGTCGGAGGGACATTGCAAATTCTCAGTGGAAAATCGATATGCATGTGTACTTTCTTTCGCCATAGTAATTGGTTATTTCATGCATGTTTGACTTTTGACATACGGCTGCTGCCTTGTCTGCATATCCCTAGTCATTGGCAGACACTCTCCACAAAAAGGCTTATCAAAAGGAACCACCAAAAACAAAGCCATAATTTAATTGGTAACACTTTTTTCTGGCTGGCTTTTGTTTTGTCTTCTGGGGCAATTTTTAATGGTTTTCAAAATTTCAAATTTTTGTTTCCTGTCTTTTTCAACAGACATTGTTTTCAAAGAATTCACATTTCATGGTTAAACCAATTCTGGTTATTGTCAACTGAAAACAAGTTCGATGGAAAGGGGTTAAACTTGCTAACAGTGTCTGAATTTTCTTTTATCCGTGTGAGAAAAGGAGGAGGTGTGTTACAAATTATTTCAAGTATCTTTTGGTGTAACGCTGCACAGACGTGGCAGCCGACCGAAAGGCAAGAAAACACTCCTTTTGTGTTATCCAAATGCGTTTACCCAGTGATTTATTAGTGACATTTAAAAATTTATGGCTGCCAAATTTGTTCTGCAAGTTGTTGCCTTTTTACTTTTCTCGGTTTTTTAATTAGCTTTTCCAGCGGCGGGTGTGTGTTTAATTAAGAAGAAGTAATTTCCTGCATGCATAAAATCTGCAGATTTCTTTTTGGGTAAAATTGCTTAAGGGTTTTGAAGATGAAGCTATTGAAAAAGTCGTTATAAGAAACTGAATTCTTAAAATCACTTATTGAAAACGATTTTCAAGATTTTAATAAAAAAAAACCGTTCCTAAAAGGCCCTGGGACGAACCTGGGTTAACCTTTAATTAAACATTGTTCATAGACAAACCTATTGCATCGGGAGGGCTTCAGTTCAGATAATACTATAGCTCACAAACATATAGCTGATCCGATTTGTTATCTTTGTCCCTATATAGCCATAATACAGGGTGAGATGAAAAAATGGCAACCCTATATCCATAATACATGATGAGATGAAAAAATGGCAACCCTATATCCATAATACAGTGTGAGATGAAAAAAACGGCAACCAACTTCAGACTGCTGTCATTTCTAAACCACTCGTCCTACAGCTCTTAAAATTTTTCCAGTGACAGCTCATTATATTGTTTACAAGCGTACAAAAGCATTTTGGTGAGAATTTTGCAGAAAAAAGTTATTCGTGATGGAAATCAAGCATGATTTCTCTATATTTGGCTGGAAAACCACAAGTGGTTATGGTTAGAGCACTCCAGCATTTAAATGTGAACAAATCTTTTTTTTGTGTCTCGTACCATCGCTCGTTACCGTAATACTACTAGCGTAGCCCAACGTCAAGGAAGTGGACAGAAGAAAACAGCAACATCAGCAGAAATGGTTCGAAAAGTAAAGGAGCGACTTGATCGAAACCTGCGCCTCAGTGGCCGAAAAATGGCTCGTGAGCTGAACATATCGCAATATTTCATTCGGCAAATATTGAAAAATTAGCTCGGGGTAAAGTCATTGAAATTCCAAAAAGAGCAAGAACTTACACCACAGAAAATAGAGCTAAAGAGTTGTTTCGCTTGGTAGAAAGTGGTGAACTGCCGAATTTGGTTTTCGCCGATGAGAAAACATTCGTTGTCCAGCAGTTTGTAAACAAACAAAATGATCGTGTTTACTTGTCAAAGAGGTCAGCTGAAAATGTGCACCTTCGGTTGGTCACCAGATCTCAAGCGCAGGCCATGGTGTGGGCCGCCATAACAGCCGGTGGTCGCTCTCCGCTCGTATTACTCGATCGTGGCATCAGAATGAATGCCGAATATTATCCCGAAAATATTCTGGAGGGTGTATTAAAGCCTAGGGTACGCAAACATTTTGGCCGCAGACCTTGGCACCACCCAAGAATGGTTACAAAATGAGGTTCCTCGCTTCATTTCCAGCTCACAATAGCCACCAAAATTTTCGGATACCAATCCATTGGACTATGGTGTCTGGAGTATTTTGGAAAGGAATATTGGCACTAAAAAATATCAAAATGTCGATCACCTCAAGCAAGCGCTTCGCCGGGAATGGGCCGAAATACCACAGAGCTGCATTCGGGCTGCGTGTGACGGTCTCATTGGCCTTTTGAAGGCCATAATTCGTGCCAAAGGTGACCAATTCGAACAAATCTAAACTTATTCTAAAATTGTATGCTATTTCCAATATTTTTTGCTTTCTTGCAATAACATTTAAAAAAAAATTAAAAACTATGTCGTTTGCCTTTGTTGCAGTTTTTTTATCTCACCTTGTATATATTGTACCTATTTTGCTATGTACCCGATATCTTGGCTATCAGTATCACTGTTCCAGGTCAGAAGTGACATTTAAATGTATTTGTGATATCACTGGAAATTTAACAGGAAATTTTCGTAATTTTGCATAAACTTATTGGTTTATTTTACCCGCTAAATATTGTTCGATGACTATCCCAATTGGTAGGCTTCTGCCCAGCCCTAAACTCTAACTCCATGCAAAATTCCGTCGTCGTCGATTGGTATATAATTGTGGCCTGTGGAGCAACAGCAAAATCAGGAAATTTTTCTGCTTTGATCCATTTTAACCCTAAAATATTTTGCGATCGTCTCCAAATACAACAGGGTTCTATTCTGACCTTAATCCCACCTCTTTTCTCAATTTCGTGAAGATCGGTCCATAATTAACATGGACAGACGGATTTACATACATTGTTAGATCGACTCAGCTTGGCAAGATAGATAAGATAGTTTCCTATATGGAGGACCAATATTTCGAGACGCTACATAATTTTTGGCCCAATCAAACTTATAATACCCCCAACCCAAAGTGTTGTAGGGTATAAAAATACGATGGTGTCCCACTCTCTTGAGGAATATTCCTTTTTGAATGAACTTGTTAGATTTCAACTTAAATGTTTAAATATTTATTGTTTAGAAATACACTGTAATTGCAGTCATGACAATTTTAAATTAACTTTCTAAAATCCCATATGGTGCTTTGTCGCCGTCTGCTGTTGCTGCTGCTGGACAACATTAACATAATCCAAAAACACTTTATTTCTAACCGAAAAATCTCAATTATCTTTAAGTTTATAACATTCATAATTTAAGCAGATAACAAAATGTGCAAATCCAAGAGTAACAACAACAGCAACTTCAAGAGCAGAAGCAAGGGTCTGTTACAAGTCTCATGATAGCTTTGGCCAACAAAGAGACACTGAATGGCATTGAACGCGAATAACCATTAAACGGCATATCCCGCCAAAAACGCAACCCTTTCCATTTACACATAAATTCCCAGGCAATTGTCCGTTTATGCGTAGCATTTTGATACCATAATAAAAATCTTCTCCAAAAATAGTTCGTATTTGGTATCACCACCCCCCTTTTCGGATTATTTTCAAAGGGGATCCTTTTGCTTCCCGGCTTTGTTGGCGGAACATTAACACTTTTGTAAAGATTAAATTTAAAGTTTATGTTGCGCCGCGTTGCCATTGTTTGCAATGCAATTTCGCTGATCGTCCTCTCATTGTTGGCACTGTTGTTGTTGTTTTTGGTTATCCCCAATTTTTCCCTTGTCTCTCTGTCTATCCGGACAATTGCCATCCTGCAGAAGTGGTATAGATTGGTATGCCATTTGTTGTAGTGGATTTTAAGTAGCCGAGATTATTTGTAGATATTTATGGCAGGAAAAAGGTATTCCTTTAAAAATTTTAAATATTCAGAGTAGTACTTTTTTCTATTAAGACGAAGTGGTGGAGTACGCGGGGTATGGTAATTAATGAGATTTATGAAAATATTTTAATTAACTTTTTGCGTGCATTGTTTTTTTTTTTTTTTTTTTTTCAAAGGTCTTCTTAATTTACAACTTTTTACTTTCAATTTCGTTGTGGAAATAATTGCTGAAAGGCTTAAATTAAATTTATGATTTTTTCTTGGCCCAGGGGTAAATTCCGGTAAATTAGGATTTTAGGCTGAATTCCTAATTTGTTATTTATGTGTGTTTGCAACAGATATATCTTTCTGAATTGGGGATGAGTAAATGGACAGCTTTTTGTACTAGACAGTGAATTGAAAATATACTTAATTTGAAAACTACAAAACACTTTCCGACCAAAGAGAGACGATTGATATATCGATAATCTTAAATAATACCAGCGATTATAAACGTGGAGTTATACAAGAAAACACTTGTATCGAAATTTTCAACGTTTACGTCGAGTGGTGTAAACTACATAGAAGAAACCGTATCCTCGTTTCCAGATTATTTATTTATATATTCCGCATGCGTTTTCATATCCTTCCAGAAATTTCGATTTCGAAAAGCTCCAATATGTAATTTGTTTATTATTGCTGGTTCGCGCACAATACCTTTCGAAGGGAGTATCCGATTGACACATGTTTATGCTTCTTGTAAACTGATTACCAATATAGGCAATTTGGCAACTTCCTGACAAAAGTTCAAAATTTTGGGAAACACACACACACATTTAGGGTTAATTTTTATACCCTCCACCATACTATGGATGGTATATTAACTTTGTCATTCCGTTTGTAACTCCTCGAAATACTCATGTCAGACCCAACAAAGTATATATATTCTTGATCAGCGTAAAATTCTAAGACGATTTAGCCATGTCCGTCTGTCCGTCTGTCTGTTGTAATACCGCTATCTTTCGAATGAATTGAGATAGATGGCTAAAATTTTGCACACATGTTTAGTTTTCCAGTAGGCAGGTTAAGTTCGTGAATGGGCCATGTAGGTCCACGTTTTCATATAGCCCCCATATAACGGTACCTCCCGATATTCGGTATTTTAATGATTTTAGCGACATTATTCACCGGAATTGTTTCAAATTTGGTATTTGAAGTTCGAATTGGATACTACACCCTAAAACAGAAAATTGTCTGTGCAGGTCCACGTCTTCGTATAGCCCCCATATAACGGTACACCCCTATATTCGGTATTTTGATTACGACAAACAATGCCTATGTAGGCCCACATCGTATATACCTCAATATAACGGCTATATTTGGTATTTTTAAATTTTTAATAGAATGATTTAATGATTTTATTTTCTGAAAATTTCCAAATTCGTTCCAAATGGTGGATGGTATTCAAAGTTCGGCCCGGCCGAACTTACTACTTTTTAACTTGTTTAATGATCACTTACAACAGTTTAATTTTTATGAATCTCGAGGCCTCTGATTTAGGCTGTAATATATTTCTAGGGCCTTCTGGACACATATGGTACATTTGTTAAATTGACTTCAGAATGACATCTACAGGGTGAGATAAAAAAACTGCAAAAAAAATCAATCGCCATAATTATTACAATTTTAAAATTTTATTGAATGAAAGCAAAAAATGTCGGAAATAGCATGATCGACTCTTTGGTATTTTTTAGTGCCAACCTTGCTTTCCAAAATACTCCAGACACAATAGTCCAATGGATTGCTATCCGGAGATTTTGGTGGCCATTGTGCGCTGGAAATGAAACGAGGAACCTCATTTTGTAACCATTCTTAGGTGACGCGTGCTAATTGCGATGGTGCTGAGTCCTGTTGAAATGTCCAAGGTCTGCGGCCAAAATGTTTGCGTGCCCAAGGCTTTAATACACCCTCCAGAATATTTTCGCGATAATATTCGGCATTGATTCTGATGCCACGGTCGATTAATACGAGCAGAGAGCGACCATCGGCTGTTATGGCGGCCCACACCATCACGATGGCCGGCGCTTGAGTTCTGGTGGCCAACCGAATGTGCACATTTCCAGCTGACCTCTTTGGCAATTAAACACGATCATTTTGTTTGTTAACAAACTGCTGGACAACGAATTTTTTCTCATCGGAGAAAACCAAATTCGTCAGTTCACCACTTTCGGGCAAGCGAAGCAACTCTTTAGCTCGTTTGAGTCTATTTTCTTTCTGTTGTGGTGTAAGTTATTGCACTTTTTGGAATTTCAATGGCTTTACCCCGAGTTCATTTTTCAATATTTGCCGAATGGAATATTGCGATAAGTTCAGCTCACGAGCCATTTTCGGCCACAGCGACGCGGGTTTCGATCAAGTCGCTTCTTTACTTTTCGAGCCATTTCTGCTGATGTTGCTATTTTTTCCATCCACTTCCTTGACGTCGGGCTACGCTACTAGTATCATGGTAACGAGCGATGGCACGAGACACAAAATATTTATCCACATTTAAATGCTGGAGTGCTCTAACGATAGCCGCTTGTGGTTTTCCAGTCAAACATAAAGAAATCACACTATCACGCTTGAATTCCATCACGAATAACTTTTTTCTGGAAAGTTCTCACCAAAATGCTTTTGTACGCTTGTAAACAATATAATGAGCTGTCACTGGAATAATTTTAACAGATGTCGGACGAGTGGCAGTCTAAAGTTGGTTGCAGTTTTTTTACCCTCATCCTGTATATTTGCATTAGGGAAGAGTAAATGGACATTTATTGTTATCTGTAACTGGTTGGGAATATCGTACATTTCTACTTCTCACTCTGAACGACAAACGATTATCGAAGAGGACTGAGCCAAAAGACAATTATATCGGTATTTTGAAAGTTTATATTGAGTGGTATAACCCAACTAGGTGGGAACAATATCGTCACTTTCCAAAGCTAAAATCTCCCATAAAATCCAAACGACAAAAATCTGCAATTGGTCTGGCTAATGCTAACAATGACATTCAAAGGGAGCATGTGATTTTATTCAAACTTGACATTTCATAATATTTTCAGCATCCTTTTGGATTTTGAAAAATTTACAAAGTGGAAAATGTGAGCATTTTAATTTTGGTAACAAATTAATTATACCCTACAACACTATGTGTTGGGGGTATTATAAGTTTGATTGGCCCAAAAATTATGTAACACCTCGAAATATTGGTTTCCCATATAGGAAAGTATATATGGATCTTCCTAGCTCGCCGAGCTGAGTCGATCTAGCTATGTATGTCCGGCCGTCCGTCTGTCCGTCTGTCCATGTTAATTTGTAATCACTCTACAGGTCGCAATCATGGCCCGATCTTCACGAAATTTAGAATGTAGGTGGGGCTTGGACCAGAATAGAACCCTATTGCTTTTGGAGATGATCGCCAAATGTTTAGGGGTTGGAATGGACCAAATACTGAAAAATGTCGGATTTTGCAGTAGCTATACAGGTCGCAATTATAGACCAATCGAAATTTCGCATGTAGATAGAGTTTAGGGCGGGGAAGAAGCCTACCAATTTGGGTGGTCATCGGATAATATTTAGCGGGTAAAATAGACCATATCTTTTGTGTTGAAAAAATCAAAATTTTTCATTAAACCGTGAATATTTTAAATCCCGGCGAAATCACAAAGCCATCACAAGGTTACTTCTGACTTTTACATTGATGTTATTATCCAACAAATCGGATATATAGCAAAATATGTGCGATATATATGTCTATCAAAGAAGATATGCTTGAAAGATCTCTTATATGTCGAGAACGGCTGAACTGAATTCGAAAGTTCTCATTAATTCAGAATGGCCTCTTGGCAGGAAGGAAAAAAACGTCTAAAAAATCGCATAAAAATATCTCTCTAAAGATGAGAATATTGATTTTGTAAAATTTTCTCATATTTTTTCAATTCTGTCATATTTTTGGCATATTTTCATTTTGAATCAAACATTTGGTAATATTTCTACAGCTAACAAAACTAAGTAGTTAGGATATCAGGATATCATATACAGATCTCATTTATGGCCCGATCCTTACGAAATTTTGCATGGGGATAAGATGAGGGTCAGAATAGAAGCCTACTCTTTTTGGAGATGATCGCCATATATTTAGGGGTTGAAATGGACCAAAAAACTGCAAAATTGTCTGCAGGTCGTAATTATCGCTCGATCCTCACGCACATTTGAATGGGGGTTACCGGACATTGCAAAAGCCAAGTAGTTTCGGATGGCCATCCAAAAGTATTCAATGTGTGAAATAGTTTGCCAACTTTTGTAGACAAAATACGAAATAGTCAAATGTCTGTATCTCATATAGATGCGTTTCAGTCAAAAACCAATAATAAATGATAATCTTTTACCACTTCTGAGAGGTTATAGGTCTTTGGGACGGATACTATCCAATTATCGACATCGGTTTCTCAACTGTCAGATACTAATTTGTGAGTTATAGGGAGGCTGTTCATAGGTTGGTAGTACAACCTTCACAGAAAAATCTATAAAAAAACGACAATTCTTTGATCAATCCTGCTCACGAGCAAGTTTTGCTCTCGGGCGAAAATGAACAAATCGGAGCTCCGGGTTGTACCCTCCGTATACAAATTACAAAAATTGAACTAAGAGCGCATTACACTTTAATTGATCCACTGCTGTATTCAACACATCCAGTGGTACAGGGATAAAATTGCCTAAAATTTAATAAAAATTCAAATGGCCCAACAAATGACACACCCTCTTCTCACAACATCGGCCAATTTAATATGCAACAAATTTAAAATCAATTTGCTTTTAAGAAGCAAAACACGTAAATAATACGTTTTCTATCCCGTGTTGTAACAATTTTATTTATTCCTAATTTACAATGAGCAGATTATAAAATTAGCATAATTTATGGAAAACCCGGAAAAAATGAATGAAACTTTTTCCAAAAAAAAAAAAAAAAATCGTAAAATTTTTAATGGCAAACGATGTACTAATACCTTTGAAGTGGAGTTTCTTTTTTTTTTTTTGCAGTAAGTTGGTTTTTTCGTTGATTGTCAGTGTGGCCCTTCTCTTAAATGTGTAATTACATGGGGTGAATATGTTCACGAAATTTACATAATTTCGAAAATTTCCTCAAAATTGGTCCTTGGTTTCATTTCAGGTCTCTTGAGTTTTTTAATTTGTACCCCCTACCTCTTTTGCTCGAGCATTTAATTTTCTCTTCTCTTTTCGATGCCGGAAGTTTTTATTAACCTTTGTATCTGCTCCTGTTTATTTGATTTTCCTATTTTCTATGGTTTTATTTTTTTTGGTCCGTTGTTTAGGTGATGTCTCAATGTCGTACTTTGAAGGACCTGAATTTTGTGGGGAAAAATTATTTACTTTTGGTGACTTTTTTCGATGCTTTTGTTATTTATGTAATTGTTGGCCAGGACCTTTGATGGCGGCGACTGGTTTATTTGTTTTTAATTTTTTTTTATATTAGAATTGTTTCTTTGGTTTGATTTGACACAAGTGTCACCGCTTGACTGCTAATTATTTGAAGAATAGAAAGTGAAAGAGGAAGTTCTTACGAAAGAAAAGTTGTTCGCTCGAGATAAGACAGTTTATATGGTTGAATGAAATACTTGTCCAAGGAGTTGAGTATTTGTTGATTAATTAAAATTTATCTGAAATATTTTTTTGTCTTTTCATTAAATTAAAACTTTTGAGACGTTTTAAGTTTTCAATGGGCCATGGCGACGAAGAGAAATAACAATATGGAGAATTGTAATAAGTCAGCAATGATGAATTAAAATAATCTCTAACCTGACCAAGTTTTGGTGAGTAATTGAATCATTTCTAAGCCACTCGTTCGACAGCTGTTAAAATTATTCTAGTGACAGAGCATTATATTGTTTACAAGCATACAAAAGCATTTTGGTGACAATTTTCCAGAAAAAAAGTTATTCGTAATGGAATTCATGCGTGATGGTGTGATTTCTTTATATTTGGCTGGAAACCCAAAAGTGGCTATCCTTAGAACACTCCAGCATTTAAATGTGTATAAATCTTTTGTGTCTCATACCATCGCTCCTTACCGTGATACAGGTAGCGTAGCCGACGTCAAGGAATTGAACGGATGAAAACAGCAACATCAGCAAAAATGGTTCGAAAAGTAATGAAGATACTTTATATAAAACACGCCGAAAAATGGCTTGTGAGCTGAACATATCACAATATTCCATTCGGTAAATATTAAAAATGAGCTCGGGGTAAAGCCATTGAAATTCCAAAAATTGCAAGAACTTACACCGCAACAGAAAGAAAATAGACTCAAAAAAGCTAAAAGCTAAAGAGTTGCTTCGCTTGGCCGAAAGTGGTGAACTGCCGAATTTGGTTTTATCCAATGAGAAAGAATTCGTTGTCCAGCTGTTTGTAAACAAACAAAATGATTGTGTTTACTTTCCAAAGAGGTCAGCTGAAAATGTGCACCTTCGGTTGGCCACCAGAACTCAAGCGCCGGCCATGGTGATGGTGTGGGCAGCCATAAAAGCCGATGGTCGCTCTCGGCTCGTATTAATCAGGCATCAGAATAAATGTCGAATATTTTCGCGAAAATATTATGGAGGGTGTATTAAAGCCTTAGGCACGCAAACATTTTGGCCGCAGACCTTGGACACTCCAACAGGACTCAGCACCATCGCACTCAGCACGCGCCACCCAAGAATGGTTATAAAATGAGATTCCTCATTCATTTCATTTCCAGCTCAAAATGGCCACCAAAATCTCCGGATACCAATCCGTTGGACTATTGTGTCTGGAGTATTTTGGAAAGCAAGGTTGACACTAAAAAAATACCAAAGTGTCGATCACCTCAAGCAAGCGCTTCGCCGGGGCCGTAATACCGCAGAGCAACATTCGGGCAGCGTTTGACGGTTTCATTGGCCGCGTGAAGACCATAGTTCGTGTCAAAGGTGACCACAGGTCTCTCAGAAAAGTCCTCCGGAATATTGCGATATGTTCAACTCACGGGCCATTTTTCGGCCATTTCTGCAACTACAAGACCTTCCTCATCTAGAAAATCTTCCCGATTTCTTCTTTAGATAGAGGAGCTTACACAGGATATCTAAAAATGAAAGACATACCACAGGTCTTTCAGAAAAGACCTCCGGAATATTGCGATATGTTAAACTCACGAACCATTTTTCGACCATTTTTGCAACTACAAGACCTTCCTCATCTAGAAAATCTTCCCTCTTACTTCTTCAGATAGAGGAGCTTGCACAGGATATCTAAAAATGAAAGACATACCACAGTTCTCTCAGAAAAGACCTCCAAACTTCTAAAGCTAGAAACCCCTCAAAAGGCATTATGTGAATAGGATACCTCCCATAGATCTCTTACGGCTAATAGGTCTTTCACGGATGTACTGTAGGTAGAAAACTACTGCAGGTCCTCTACAACTAGAAGGCGTTTAACATGCCTGTTATAAAAGCTTAAACTTTACTCACAAGCCATCTATAGTCGGCAGAACTTCTACAATAGATAGATAGAAGTTCATTCATGAACAGAAACCCTTCCAGAAGCCATTGTTAGATAAAATAAAAGACGTCTCCGGGTAAAAGGACGTAGACGTTCTGTCTTCCACATGTCTACCCTCGACGATTCTAAAGGTCCTCACTTGATTGCACTCGTTTGATAGGCGTTCCTCGTTCGCCAAGATCGTTCTCTCATTTGTTACAAGAAACGAAAGTTTGCGAAAACTCTATCTAAATATAACTAATTTTTAATTTGGTAAAATCTCAAAACCTTGAACATGCTTTCAACGTCATCAAACACGCCAGTTTTTGTCGGACCATCCCACCGGAGACTATTTTCTTTTATATGCAAAATTAGCAATAAGATAGATAATTAAATATGCAATTCGAAAGTAGAATTGAATTTAATTTACATCTGCTTAGAAAAGCACGCTCATCTTTCTGTAAAAAAAAACGTTAACATTTTTCACAATTTTTGTTGGCATTTTTTTTTTCCTCACTTGAATTTGTAATTAAATTGTTGTTGTCAATGATAATGATAGCCTGCGCGGGCCAATAACAACAACAGTTGAATAGAATCCCTTAGAACTTAAAAAAAGCAACAGCAACAAAGAAAACAAGGATTAACATGCTGTGAATTTAGACGACTGGCAGGGATACTTGACTGTCTAAGCCCTGGCCATAGCGGTGAAGGGTGGGTGGTACTCTCTGTAATGACGCCATGTTCGAACATTGTCCATCTTCTAATCTATTTTGTATACTTATTTGAATTTATTCCTCGTACTTATAAATTAATAATTAGATGACTGAATGACTGACTGACTGACTGGATGAGTTGGATGACTGGCAGCAGGACTTTGCCTTTGGCCATGGGTTTTTGAAAAGTCAGCATTCATCATTCGACAACATCATTAACAAAGTTAAACATCGCATTTGTTTGGGGATAAAATGAAAGCTTTTCATCAATATTAATGATTTGCATTAATAATTATTTCTAAGTTTGCAGGAGAAAGTCTAATGAGCTATTCTTTTTTTCCTCTAAATGGAGGCAGAAAAAGAAAACAATTCGTGGGTAAAATTGCACATCCAAAACATCTGCTACATGACAAATTTTTGGGAGTTAATTCATGCATGCAATTGTTTTCCTGAAGAAATTGTGGAGGCATTAATGTACAGTAATGCTTTGGAATCCCTTAGACCCCTAGCAATCAATCCTTTTGAAGCCAAAAATACAATTGTGTGTCCAAATTATATAAGAACATAATATCTATTGAGAATAAAAACTAGATAAATCAGTATCAGTCGGTTTTGCCGACAGATGTATACCCCAAAAACGTTTGGCCAATATTGTCCAATTCGTATCTGACTGAAATCTAATAGAAAAAATACTACGTGCCAGATTTGGACTATTTCGTCTATTTCCTATACTTTACAGGGTGAGATCAAACAAGTAAAATAGCTGTGAGTTCGACCGGGCCGGACTTTACCCTCCACCATTTGCAACGAATTTGGCAATTCTCAACTAGAATAAAATCCGTTAAAAATTCTATTAAAAACATAAAAATACCGAATGTAGCTGTTATATTAGAGTCTATACGACGACATGGACCTGCATAGGTAACATTTGTCATAAGCCATTACAATATTCAAATGCGAAACTTAAAAAAACAATCGGTAAAAATGTAGCTTAAACCATCAAAATACCGAATATCGGGAGGTACCGTTATATGGGGGCTATACGAAGACGTGGACCGGCAGAGACAATTTTCTGTCTTAGGCTGTAGTATCCATTACGGACTTCAAATACCAAATTTGAAACAATTCCGGTGAATAATGTCGCTAAAATCATTGAAATACCGAACACCGTTATATGGAGGCTATACGAAGACGTGGACCGGTAGAGACAATTTTCCGTCTTAGGCTGTAGTATCCATTACGAACTTCAAATAACAAATTTGAAACAATTCCGGTGAATAATGCCGCTAAAATAATCAAAATACCGAATATCGGGAGGTCCCGTTATGTGGGGGCTATACGAAGACGTAGGCCGGCACAGACAATTTTCTGTCTTAGGCTGTAGTATCCATTACGAACTTTAAATATAAAATTTGAAACAATTCCGGTGAATAATGTCGCTAAAATCATCAAAATACCGAATATCGGGAGGTACCGTTATATGGGGGCTATACGAAGACGTGAAAACGCCCATTTTCAATACCAAAAGTCCTGCAGACATAACATACATTTGAGTAAAATTTTATCAATATACTTCAATTCGTTCGGAAGCTACAGTGATTTCCACAGACGGACGGCCATCGTTAAATCGACATAGAATTTTATGCTGATCAAGAATATATATACTTTGTGAGGTCTAAAATGTATATTTCGATTTAATATACCCTCCGTACTATGGTGGAGGGTATAAAAAGTGCAAAAAAAGTGAAACGCCATAATTTAATTTTTTTTTTTTTAATTTTATTGAATAAAAGCAAAAAAATGTCGGAAATATTATCAATTTTGGAATATGTTTAGAATTGTTCGAATTGGTCACCTTTGGCACGAATTATGACCTTCAAATGGCAAATGAAACCGTCTCACGCTGTCCGACTGTTGCTCTGTGGCATTTTGGCCCATTCCCGGCGAAGCGCATGCTTGAGGTAATCGACACATATTTTTTAGTGCCAACCTTGCTTTCCAAAATACTCTAGACACAATAGTCCAACGGATTGGTATACGGAGATTTTGGTTGCCATTGTGCGCTGGAAATGAAGCGAGGAACCTCATTTTATAACTCCAAGAATAGCTTGCTGCGTGCTGGAATGTCCAATGTCTGCGGTCAAAATGTTTGCGTCTCCAAGGCTTTAATACACCCTCCAGAATATTTTCGCAATAATATTCGGCATTTGTTCGGATGCCACGGTCTATTAATACGAACGGAGAGCGACCATCGGCTGTTATGGCAGCCCAGACCATCACCATGGCCGGCGCTTGTGTTCTGGTGGCCAACCGAAGGTGCACATTTTCAGTTTGTTTACAAAATGCTGAACAACGAATGTTTTCTCATCGGAGAAAACCAAATTCGGCAGTTTTCGGCCAAGCGAAGCAACTCTTTAGCTCTTTGCTGGAGTGCTTTAACGATAGCCACTTGTGGTTTTCCAGCCAAATATAAAGAAATCACACTATCAGGAATTCCATCAAGAATAATTTTTTTTCTGGAAGATTATACAGGGTGAGATGAAAAAACTGCAACCAACTTCAGACTGCTATCATTTCTAAGCCATTCGTCCGACAGCTGTTAAAATTATTCCAGTAACAGCTCATTATATTGTTTAAAAACGTAAAAAAGCATTTTGGAGCTTTTGTACTAAAAATAGGAAATCTGGCTGATGAGGCTCACTTCAAACTCGTTGGCTACGTCCACAAAATAATTGCCTCACTTCACCTTGTCACCTTCAGAACCTACTCCATTGGCTATATACATCTGTCGGCAAAACCGACTGATACTTGTTGACTTGTTTGATGTAATTTCGATTCGTTTCGTGTATTTCAAGGATTCAATCTGCAAAAACTCTACGTTATGGATTTTCATGTATTATTCCATTCTCTATTAATAGGATAGTTTCTATTCTAAGAATGCTACCTTCTTTTAGAGAACCAAGCGTAAAAAAATTGTTCCCCATAACGCATTTAAGTATATAGCGTCTTCTGCAATATTACTGGTAGCAATACGAGGATTATTTTTGAAAAACTTTGTAGGGTGGAACATTTGTCTAAAATATAACAAAAAGTTCTTTTATATATCCCGAATTTTATTTCATGCCACAGTTTGATAATTCCCTCCCCTTATATTCTGCTTCTGCACTTCATTTGTTAACTTTTAACATGAAAATTCAGCTTTTAAACCATAACAAATTAACAGGTTAAAAGTCATGTTTTCATGTCGTTCACATTCTCATTCTCATCGTGCCAGACATAAACTTTCTCCTGGTGGACGCCATAAATTCTTCAGCTACTTGATAAGTGGAAAAATTCGCATAAGATTTCCACCAGCTTAACAAAGATGAACACCAATAGCAATAACAACAACAAAATGCAAACACATGTACCAGCAATCCATATGTAAATTTGTCCTGCACGAAAACTTGGTCCTTTTTTTTCCCTGTCTCTATATGCTACATTGTGTGACAAATTCTTTACATACCCATTCGTTATGGTTGTCCTCGTCATTGTTGTACGCCTGACGAGAGGATAAAAAAACGTATCAGCCAGAAAAGTTCAAAGGACATGTTAACGAAATATTCCAATGGAAAAAGCACGCGTTGGAAGTGAGTGCTACTGCGTCTCGTTAGTTGGAGGTAGTTGTTATTGTTATTGCCTGATATTCGTTTAACGATCCAAATGTGACGCATTATCCTTAAAAAAAAAAATTGGCCACCAGGAAAAGATCGAGACGAAAATGGTCGTAAATCTTCAATGTCAAAGTATTATATTCCCCTAAACGGGAGTAAACGGCGTTGTGACCGGCACTATTTGCACTTGGAACGCTGTATAAGAAATGCATACGAGGTGTGGGTAGAACATGAAGGGAAATTTGTTCAAAATTGGCAAGGGGTCGAACCTTCATTAAGCTTTAATCAATAACTAAGCACTTGTGTCCGTAAATAAATTGTCTTAAGCTGAACGCTTCATCCTGTCGACCAATTGATAATTTCAAACCTGTTTAGATTTATTTCCAAAAAAAAATAAATAAATAAATAAATCGGTATTATATCGTCAACGGTGCCTCTCATACCAGATTTCCACGTTTAATCTTCATTCGTTTCATCAAGTCGTTGCCATGCCCGTAAGGAACTCAGAAGGACAACATTTTTCAACTGCTATTAAAGTCCCTAGACACAGGGTGATATAAAAAAATTGCAACAAAGTCAAACGCCATATTTTTTTTTTCTTTTTATGCCCTACATATGTTTGTGCATTTGTTTGTAAGAAGCAAAAGGAAACGAGATAGACCCATAGTTCCTTTTGATGACCTGCATAGGATCACATTCTGAGTCGATTTATGCATGTCCATCCGTCTGTCCATGTATTTTTGTAAACAAAGTACAGTTTGCATTTATAGCACGATCCAGATGAAATTTTGCTCAAATCATTTGTTCGGCCCAAGGACGAACCCTATTGAAATTGGAGATAATCGGTAAAAATTTAGATATAGCTCCCATAGATATCTTCGTCCGATTTTCCATTTATTGTGCACCACACGTGTAATATCATCCCGAATAGTATGGAATTTTCACATACAACCAAATTAGGCCTGCAAGTAAGTATGCCAAATGAGAAAGATGTAGCTATAGCTCCCATATATATTTTATTCATCCGATTTGTTGTTTTTGTCCTCCGCAGCCGTAATATGCACTCTGTAACAACAATATTTGGGAAAATATATCAAATACAGGTCAGAAATACCTTTGCTAAATTTTATAGAGATCGGTTCAGATTTGGATATAGTTCCCATATATAACTTTGTCCGATTTACCTTTGATTGTGCACCAAACGTCTAATATTTGTCCAAATGGGATTGAATTTGGCACTTATGACCGAATTGAGTCTAGAAAACAGTATTTGTTGGAAATCGGTTCAGACATAGCTATAGCTCTCATATATATTGTTCATCCGATTTGTTGTATTTGTTAATATAGCTCCCATATATATCTTTATCTGATTTCAAGTTAATTTTGCACCAAATGGGAAATACAAATCCGCATTTGAAAGATACAAATGCTTCGGCATATTTAGTCCTTTGAACTTTAAATTATTATTATAATCATAGCGTGTATGATTGAATTCTCCCCTAAAAACTTTTAATCCTTATGTGGAGCTCTACTAAATTAGCAAAGTGGCCGCGCCCGACTTTAAGACTTTCTTTACTGTTTTTTCTTGAATTTTATTGAAATTGTCGGAAATATCATCAAATTTTTAGAGTAAGTTTAGATTTATTCGAATTGGTCACCTTTGGCACGAATTATGGCCTTCAAACGGCCAATGAAACCGTCACACGCTGCCCGAATGTTGCTCTGCGGTATTTTGGCCCATACGAGCGGTGAATGACAATCGGCTGTTATGTCGGTCCACACCATCACCATTGCCAGCGCTTGAGTTCTGGTGGCCAACCGAAGGTGCACAATTTCAGCTGAGCTCTTTGGCAAGTAAACACGATCATTTTGTTTGTTTACAAACTGCTGTACAACGAATGTTTTCTCATCGGAGAAAACCAAATTCGGCAGTTCACCACTTTCGGCCAAGCGAGGCAACTTTTTAGCTGCTTTGAGTCTATTTTCTTTCTATTGCGGTTTAAGTTCTTGCACTTTTTGAATTTCAATGGCTTTACCCCGAGCTCATTTTTCAATATTTGCCGAATTGAATATTGCGATATGTTCAGCTCACGAGCCATTTTTCGGCCAAAGCGACGCGACTTTCGATCAAGAAGCTTTTTTACTTTTCAAACCATTTCTGCTGATGTTGCTGTTTTCTTCTGTCCACTTCCTTGACGTCGGGCTACGTTACCAGTATCACGGTATCGAGCGATGGTACGGCACACAAAAAAGATTTATTCACATTTAAATGCTGGAGTGCTCTAACGATAGCCACTTGTGGTTTTCCAGGCAAATATAGAGAAATCACACTATCACGCTTGAAGTCTATCACGAATAACTTTTCTTCTGGAAAATTCTCACCAAAATGCTTTTGTACGCTTGTAAACAATATAATAAGCTGTCACTGGAATAATTTTAACAGCTGTCGGACGAGTGGCGTAGAAATGACAGCAGTCTCAAGTTGGTTGCAGTTTTTTTTTCTGACCCTCTATTGAAGGCCATCCGTAAGCATTCTATAGGCAAGTTATAGTAAACATTCTACGTAATTTGTCTCTCTCCACCTTTTTGATTGCACCTCGTAAATTTTCTTACACTTGAATGCGAGCATATATTTCATTCACATACTCACATGAAGTTTCACGTTAAATTCGTTCACTCACCCATTAACTACCATGAAAGCACACACACACCACACGTTCAGCAGTAGTAGAAAGTCATCATAAATCATGAAGTGTCAAAGACAATTTAAATATTTACTATTTTGCAAATGGTTCGGGGTGACATGACAATCACGTTTGGTTCCAATCTAACCTGGCAACAAGCAGACGAGTCACCAACCCACAAAACATATGGAAGTGCGCATATGTGTGAATAACGCCAACAATCGCAAGGCAGCAACAAGCAAAAAACCAAATGTTATTTTAAAATAAATCTCTAGAGTATTTATTTCTGTTGCCCTGCAATAGATTCGAGAACTGTCGTTTGAATTCCAAGATTATTTGAAGAAAATTTCAAATTATCCAGCAACCCTTTTCCCCACCTCAAGGTGGGCTTTAAATTAATCTCCTCCCATGCCAGAGATATTTGATAGATGATAATACATTAAAAGGAGGGTTAACAAACACACACATGCATATGTGTGTGTGTTTCTATAATTTCGAATATCTTGAAGTACGAGACCAACCAGTTGAAGAATCTTGTTAACGATGTTAATATTTTATGTAAGACAAATATTGTCGAATCTCGTTAAAAACACAATTATCCTTCAACTTAATTAAAGGACATTTTTCCTCAACTTATTTGTCTTCGAAAATATTTCACATTTATCCCCGTCTCGTTGTCAATGTAAGGAGAAACTCCATCAATGTTGTCAAAGGGTTATTTTTCATAGAGTGTTTAATAAACTATGGGGGTTTTGGCTGAACAGTGGTTCTAAGGAGTGCAAATAGAGCATCCTTTTGTGAAAAAGTATCGCAGGAAAAAATGTAAAGATTCCAAGAGAAAAAGCCACAGATCTCTATAGGCAGAGAATTTCGGAAGGACTTTTAACAATAGAAGGTCTTCCAAAGACATTGTTCAAATCAAACAGGTTAAGAGTTGTTTTAGTGGGTGCATAGAGAAATGCGACCTTCAGCAGGATTTTAAGAATGAAAAACTTTTAACATGCCATCTTTGTGAAGAATATCTTCAAAGAACACCACAAAAAGCATTTTATGGAAGAAAGATATTCAGAAGTCATCAATTATGTAGACCTACATCAAATCTATTATAGAACACCTCCAAGAGGCCTTCAAATATTTTTCTGTGTAGAAAAAATTTTCAGCAAATCATCTTCAAAGTTTATGCAGGTCTTCTACACATAATTATAGTAAGACTTTCGTCTGAAGGTCTCATAAAGGTAGATAGAATTCCTTCAATGTTACATGAATGAACAGATAATGTGATAATACAAAAATAATCAATAGGTCTTCTGTTAATTTTAAACTTTCAGCATGTTTTCTGGAGATAAAAGGTATTTTTCAGGCCCTCTGTAGATAGAACAAGTTAAAAAGTATCAGTCGGTATTGCTGACAGGTTAAGATGAAAAAACTGCAACTAACTTCAGACTGCTGTCATTTCTAAGCCACTCGTCTGACAGCTGTTAAAATTATTCCAGTGACAGCTCATTATATTGTTTACAAGCGTACAAAAGCATTTTGGTGAGAATTTTCCAGAAAAAAAGTTAGTCGTGATGGAATTCAAGCGTGATAGTGTGATTTCTTTATATTTGGCTGGAAAACCGCAAGTGGCTATCATTAGAGCACTCCATTTAAATGTGAATAAATCTTTTGTGTCTCGTACCATCGCTCGTTACGTGATACCGGTAGCGTAGCCCGACGTCAAGGAAGTGGACGGAAGAAAACATCAACATCAGCAGAAATGGTTCGAAAAGTAAAGAAGCGACTTGAACGAAACCTGCAAAAAATGGCTCGTGAGCTTAACATATCGCAATATTCCATTCGGTAAATTACCTGCCAAAGAGGTCAGCTGAAAATGTGCACCTTCGGTTGGCCACCGGAACTCAAGCGCTGGCCATGGTGATGGTGTGGGCCGCTATAACGGCCGATGGTCGCTCTCCGCTTGTATTAATCGACCGTTGCAACAGAATAAAAAGATATTCTGGAGAATGTAATAAAGCCTTGGGTAGGCATACATTTTGGCCGCAGACCTTGGACATTCCAACAGCACTCAGCACGCGCCACACAAGAATGGTTACAAAATGAGGTTCCTCACTTCATTTCCAGTGCACAATGGCCACCAAAATCTCCGGATACGAATCCGTTGGACAATTGTGTCTGGAGTATTTTGGAAAGCAATGTTGGCACTAAAAAATACCAAAGTGTCGAACACCTTAAGCAAGCGCTTCGCCGGGAATGGGCCAAAATACCGCAGAGCCACATTCGGGCAGCGTGTGACGGTTTCATTGGCCATTTGAAGGCCATAATTCGTGCCGAAGGTGACAAATTCCAACAAATGTAATCATATTCTAAAATTTGATGCTATTTCCGACAAAATTAAAAAAGAAATGTAAAAATTATGACTTTTGACTTTGTTGCAGTTTTTTTAATCCCAGCCTGCATCATGCATCAGTTCTAGGTCAGGTGATAAAATGGACAATATCGGTCCACTCCAGTACCTCCTCCACAAAGAGTCAAATTATGAATAATTATAACTCTTACAAGGTGTGATGTAAGAGTCCGTTTGTCTTCGAATTACACACATCACAATATTTTTATTACCCTAAGGTCTGGTGTGAAGATGGAATATATTGGTCCACTCCTTCTGGTACCTTCTTCACAAAGGGTCAAAATTTTGAATATCCATGAAACTCATGAAACGCTAAATTGACACCCAATTCCATTCAGACTTGACACATATCAATATTTCCATCAACACACTATCTGTTATAAAGATGGTAGATATCGGATCATTCATCCACAAAGGGTAAAAGTAAAAGTGAATAACCAAAACGATTATAAAATCCGAAATAATCTGCCGGTTGTGTTCATACTTCTCACATCCCTTTATTTCTACAAAAACAAGATCTGTCAAGATGGGTTATATCGGTCCACCCCTTCTGGCAACTCCCCTACAAAGGGTTCGAGATTTTGAAAAAAACAAAATGCTCATAAAACTCGAAATAAGCATCCAACTCTCTTCAAATTGCATCCAAACATTTTTGCTAACGCAAAATCTGTTGTGAAGATGATGGATATCTGCCAACCCGATGTGGTTCCTCAACCACAAAAGGGTCACAATTTTCAATACTTTTATCTGTCATATCTTCTGAAACAAGTCAGTGATTCTTTACAACTTGCTTTATCAAAATATTTCTCTCAACCAGAAACCTGGGATGAATATGGAATTTATTATTTCGCATAAAATTGGATATAAATGTGAAATTTTCATGACATTTTGCACAATATTTTTATCGGAATTAAATAAAGTATGAACATGGAATACTTCGATGGACTATATGTGGTAACTCACGAAAATTTTTACATTTTCTAAAAATTATCAAATATCTCATATAAAGCGAGATCCAAAATAGTCCAAACCTGGCACGTCGCAATATATTTCAGGGCTGTCATAGAAACCAATTTTGTCACTATTGGTTTTAAAAACGACAAGAAAAAATAATTTGGTGTCATGAAAATCAATGTTATCGGTTTTATTTTCGAATTAGAATTTTATCGGTTTAGGTTGTCATAGAAGCCAAAGTTATTGGTTTTGTTATTGGAAATAAACCAAGTTGCTTAGAGCTGTCACTTTTCATTTGCTTTGGATTTTTTAAACAATTTTTAAAGGATATTCAAAGGACTAAAATGTGGATTTTTTAACCAATTTTTAAAGGACTAGAAACTTGAATTTTTTAAAGAATTTTTAAAGGATATTTAAAGGAAAATAAACGTGGATTTTTTTAAATAATTTTTAAAGGATATTTAAAAAACTTTAAACGTGGATTTTATGAAGATTTTTAAAGGATATTTAAAGGACCATAAACGTGGATTTTTTAAGGATTTTTTTAAAGGACTATAAACGTGGATTTTTTAAAGGATATTTAAAGGACCATAAACGTGGATTTTTTAAGGATTTTTTAAAGGACCATAAACGGGGATTTTTTAAGGATTTTTTAAAGGACTATAAACGTGGATTTT
This sequence comes from Musca domestica, assembly GCF_030504385.1. Lineage (NCBI taxonomy): Eukaryota > Metazoa > Arthropoda > Insecta > Diptera > Muscidae > Musca > Musca domestica. The sequence goes on from NW_026712114.1 coordinate 37,296,920, forward strand.
TTAAGGATTTTTTAAAGGACCATAAACGGGGATTTTTTAAGGATTTTTTAAAGGACTATAAACGTGGATTTTTTAAGGATTTTTTAAAGGACCATAAACGGGGATTTTTTAAGGATTTTTTAAAGGACTATAAACGTGGATTTTTTAAAGTATATTTAAAGGACCATAAACGTGGATTTTTTAAGGATTTTTTAAAGGACTATAAACGTGGATTTTTTAAAGGATATTTAAAGGACCATAAACGTGGATTTTTTAAGGATTTTTTAAAGGACCATAAACGTGGATTTTTTAAAGTATATTTAAAGGACCATAAACGTGGATTTTTTAAGGATTTTTTAAAGGACCATAAACGTGGATTTTTAAAGTATATTTAAAGGACCATAAACGTGGATTTTTTAAGGATTTTTTAAAGGACTATAAACGTGGATTTTTTAAAGGATATTTAAAGGACCATAAACGTGGATTTTTTAAAGGACCATAAACGTGGATTTTTAAGGATTTTTTAAAGGACTGTAATCGTGGATTTTTTAAGGATTTTTTAAAGGACTGTAAACGTGGATTTTTTAACGATTTTTTAAAGGATATTTAAAGGACCATAAACGTGGATTTTTTAAGGATTTTTTAAAGGACTGTAAACGTGGATTTTTTAACGATTTTTTAAAGGATATTTAAAGGACCATAAACGTGGATTTTTTAAGGATTTTTTAAAGGACTGTAAACGTGGATTTTTTAACGATTTTTTAAAGGATATTTAAAGGACCATAAACGTGGATTTTTTAAGGATTTTTTAAAGGACTGTAAACGTGGATTTTTTAAGGATTTTTTAAAGGATATTTAAAGGACCATAAACGTGGATTTTTTAAGGATTTTTTAAAGGACTGTAAACGTGGATTTTTTAACGATTTTTTAAAGGATATTTAAAGGACCATAAACGTGGATTTTTTAAGGATTTTTTAAAGGACTGTAAACGTGGATTTTTTTACGATTTTTTAAAGGATATTTAAAGGACCATAAACGTGGATTTTTTAAGGATTTTTTAAAGGACTGTAAACGTGGATTTTTTAAAGATTTTTTAAAGGATATTTAAAGGACCATAAACGTGGATTTTTTAAGGATTTTTTAAAGGACTGTAAACGTGGATTTTTTAAAGATTTTTTAAAGGATATTTAAAGGACCATAAACGTGGATTTTTTAAGGATTTTTTAAAGGACTGTAAACGTGGATTTTTTAAAGATTTTTTAAAGGATATTTAAAGGACCATAAACGTGGATTTTTTAATTAATTGACAAAACCAACTTGGTTTCATGACACCAAATGAAACCAACATTGGTTTACAAAAACGAAAATAAGCAAAACCGACATGGTTTCTGTGACAGCCCTAAATATCATATTTCTGTAGATCCGATACGAAATTGTCAATATTGGTCAATTTCTGCGGAACCTACGCCATAGATGGTCAACAATTTGAATAATCATAACAGAAATCAAAATATATTTAAATAATCGAACATTGGCTGAGGGTATACATCTGTCGGCTAATCCGACTGGTACTTTTTAATTTGTTTTTATGGGTCTTCAATAGATAAAATGCATTCATCGGGATTTAAGCATATTGACAAATTGCGAGATATTAATGCTTACAATAATTTAGCTATTTTTCATCTCACTATCCTCCAAATATAAAATTATACATTGAAATCACTGTCGCTATTGTACCCATACCAGCAAAACTAATCGCAACCTCCAGCAAACTAATTTCGTCTATATTTATGTTCTTATCCCCCAGGATATAAATGTTTTTATTTTCTTTCGATTTTTCTATAAGATTTCATCACGTAACACGCATTTTAATATTACAGCTAACCCTTCCCATCCCCTCTCATACAAAACTATTCCTAATGTGTTACAATTAAATTTACATATTGCGCGATTTCAACGACAACCCTCCATCAAAATGACATTGTCATCGACTATGACAAATAATTTTCCTCTCCTCTCATCTCAGTTGTCCCCCAGGCCATACAAAACTATTTTAATCATATCCTTATAATAACAACAACCAGCAACCCTTCCTTCCCAATGAAAACAAAATCCTGTTATTCCTCCCAAAAATTGTTGTTTCATCACGTTTCCCTCATTTTCAGGCCTTTCCTTGGGGCAATATACGGTAATTCTTTAGCCATTTGCTTTAGTCTTTGTATTGACAGTCACAATTTAGAAATAGCTTTGATGATAGTTTGTTGGGAAGATAAATGGATGGATGGTGGGTTGGTTGGTTGTTTGGTTACCGAAAGTTAGTTTTACGCCGTCACCGCCATAATTGGTGGTACGGCATCATTCGGCTGTTTTGTTTAAATTGAAAATTGAGGCGTTTTCTTTCGTTCGTCATATACCATGATGATGATGATGACGGGAGTTGTCACAATAGTTTTGGTTACTTTGGTTATGCAAGCCTTTGATGTATTGCCATCGCAACAGGACGATAGTTTTCCTTTGCTCATTGTTTGCTTTTCACGGCAAACTAAAAGGGAAATTGAAGGATTTCAAAATGTTTACCAGAGTGTGTGCGTGTGTGTTCGAATGGCTGGTGGCATTCGTGCGTGTTGTATTTATTTATTGCCTCCGCGAGCTATAGTTTATAATTAAGTTAGCAATTTTGTTAACAACATTCCCTTTTTCTGGCCACATCCCAACACGCACATCCGATAATTGTTTACCCAAGGAGTTTTAATGTTATTACGTTAATTACCGAGGATACGCTGTAGTTTATTTTAGTTTAAAGGAAAAAATGAGGTTGATGATGGTCCACAGAAATATTTACAATATTTTAACTTTCTGAGATATTATCATTAGAAAATTGCTGTAATGCTGACCATATCGCTTTCCAATAGAGATAATGTATGACAACAGATAAAACAAGTAAAAAAAGCTGTAAGTTCGGACGGGCCAAATTTTGAATACCCTCTACCATTTGGAATAAATTTGGCAATTAAAAAAATCCATTAAAATCTTAAATATACGAAATTAGGTCTAACTGATGACGTGGACCTGCATAGGCAATTTTTGTCATAAGCCATTGCAATATTCCAAAGCGAAACTTGAAAAAAATAGGTGAATAATGTAGCTAAAACCATTAATATAGGAAGGTACTATTATACGGGCTATACCAAAATGTGGACCTGCACAGACAATTGTCTGTCTTAGGCTGCAGTATCCATTCATCCATATCATCCATTCATCAAATACCAAAATTGAAAGAATTCCTATGAATAATATTGTTAAAATCATCCAAATACCGAATATACGTTGGTACCGTTATATGGGGGCTATAGGAAGACGTGGACCTGCACGAACAATTTCCTGTCATAAGCTGTAGTATTCATTACAAACTTTAACTACCAAATTTGAAACGATTCGCTAAAATCATCAAAATACCGAATTTACGGAGGTACCGTTATATGAGGGCTATACGAAAACGCGGACCTGCACAGACAATTTTCTGTCAGAGGATGTAGTATCCATAACGAAAATCAAATACTAAATTTGAAACAATTCCGGTGAATGCAGGGTGAGATAAGAAAACTGCAACAAAGTCAAATGACATAATTTATACATTTTTTTAATTTGTTTGAATGAAAGCAAAAGAATGTGTCGGAAATATCATCAAATTTTAGAATAAGTTTAGATTTATTCGAGTTTGTCACCTTTTGGCACGAATTATGGTCTTCAAACGGCCAATGAAACCGTCATACGCTGCCCGACTTTCGCTCTGCGGTATTTTGACCCATTCCCGGCGAAGCGCTTGCTTGAGGTGTTCGACACTTTGGTATTTTTTAGTGCCAACCTTGCTTTCCAAAATACTTCAGACATAATAGTCCAACGGATTGGAATCTGGAGATTCTAGTGACCATTGTGCGCTGGAAATAAAGCGAGGAACCTCATTTTGTAACCATTCTTGGGTGGCGATGGTGCTGAGTCCGGAATGTCCAATGTCTGAGGCCAAAATGTTTGCGTGACCAAGGCTTTAATACACCCTCCAAGATATTTTCGCGATAATATTCGGTATTTATTCTGATGGCACGGCCGATTAATACAAGCGGAGAGCGACCATGGGCTAGTATGGCGGCCCACACCATCAGCATGGCCGGCGCTTGAGATCTGGTGGCCAACCGAAGGTGCACATTTTCAGCTGACCTCTTTGGCAAGTAAACAGGATCATTTTGTTTGATTACTGCTGGACAACGAATGTGTTTTCATCGGAGAAAACCAAATTCGGAAGTTGACCACTTTCGGCCAAGCTCTATTGAGTCTATTTTCCTTCTGTAGCGGTGTAAGTTCTTCCACTTTTTACCCCGAGCTCATTTTTCAATATTTGCCGAATGGAATATTGCTATATGTTCGGGTCGAGAGATCAAGTCACTTTTTCATTTTTGGAACCATTTCTGCTGATGTTGCTGTTTTCTTCCCTCCACTTCCTTGACGTCGGGCCACACACCAGTATCACGGTAACGAGCGATGGTACGAGACACAAATTTCACATTTAAATGCTGCTGCCAGCCAAAATAAATCACACTATCATGCTTGAATTCCATAACGAATAACTTTTTTTCTGAAAATTTCTCAGCAAAATGCTTTTGTACGCATGTAAACAATATAATGAGCTGTCTCTGAAATAATTTTAACAGCTGTCGGACGAGTAGCTTAGAAATGACAGCAGTCTGAAGTTAGTTGCAGTTTTTCATCTCACCCTGTATAGACGGAATATTATTTTAATTTATACTTTAAACATTATAATGTAAAAATTGCAAATATCGTCAGTGTTTCAGGACTTCCTGGCCAAACATGTTTATACCCTACAACACTATGTTTTGTGGGTATTATAAGTTTGATTGGGCCAAAAATTATGTAACACCTCGAAATATTGGTTTCCCTCATAGGAAAGTATATATGGATCTTCCTATCTCGCCGAGCTGAGTCGATCTACCTATGTATGTCCGTCCGTCCGTCTGTCCATGTTAATTTGTAATCACTCTACAGGTCGCAATTATTGACCGATCTTCACGAAATTTAGAATGGGGCTAGGGTCAGAATAGAACCCTATTGCTTTTGGAGATGATCGCATTATATTTAGGGATTGAAATGGACCAAAAACTGAAAAAATTACTGATTTTGCAGTTGTTCTACAGGTCGCAATTATAGACCAATCAAAGTTGGAAGTTAGCATGGGGCTAGAGCTTAGGGCTGGGCAGAAGCCTTCCAATTTTGATGGTCATCGGGAAATATTTAGTGGGTGAAATAGGCTACAACATTTGTGTTAAATAAAAGTCAACTTTTCCATTAAACCGCGAATATTTTTAATCCCGGCGAAATCACAAATAGACGAACAGGTCATTTCTGACCGTTACGTAGATGTTGCTAGTAAATATATCGGATATATATAGCGAAATATTGACAAAGGAAGGGAATGTTAGTTAGAATGCTAATGTCTCAAGAATGGCTGGACCGATTTTGACAGATTTTGTCAATTCAGAATGCCCTCTTGACATAAAAGTATAAAATCTAAAAAAATTACAAAAAAATTGCCAATAATGATGTTTATATATTGGTTTTTGTATTTATTTGTGACATTTTTTTATTTTTTTTCATATTTTTTATCGCATGCAATTTTTTCAATTTGTCTTATAATATTTTGGAACAGTGTTGGCTTGTTTGTTCGGGATACCGTAGTATTTTGTTGTTGCAAAATGGTCAGGCTTTATCCCTTTATTGTTGTTTTTATAAAAACAACGTTTGTTTATTAGTGGAGAACGATGGTAATGTTTACCAGGGGGTAAGGCAGGGAATACCTAGATTTAGAAGACTTTCCAAAAGAATTTTAGTTTTATTTAATTCTTTGGTTCCTCTTCTATTGAGCTTACGATCTCGTCACTTGGGTAAAAAATGTTTTTTGTCATAGAAGTTATTTTTAAAATAACTTCTGGGGAGAATATCCCAGACTAAAAACAAGAGAACTGATGAGGATTGGTGGCTCTTTCCGAAACCTAGGTATTCCCTGCCTTACCCCCTGGTAAACATTACCATCGTTCTCCACTAAAACGTTGTTTTTATAAAAACAACAATAAAGGGATAAAGCCTGACCATTTTGCAACTTATAATATTTTTTAATATTTTTCTTACCTTACAACACATGTTGGATTTATTGTATAAGGATTGCAAATATCGTCCGATCGTCACGAAAAATTTCACAAGGGTTGGGTTGGGCTCAGAAGGGTTAGGTCTATTGTTTCCAAAGATGTCCGCAATATATTTAGGGGTTGAAATGGACCAACAACTAAAAATTTTCCTGATTTTTCAGCCGTTATAAAGGTCACGAATAGAAACTAAAGGACACGAAATCTCGCATAAAGTTAGAGTTAGGACAGCGGGTACAATGGACCACTAATTTTGTGTGAAAAAATACCAGCATTACTTACAGGCGATATCCGAAATACACAAAAGGCGACTTTTTGGTTTTTTTCTGCTGATTTCGTTGAAGAATATAGCCAAATATCGTAGACAAGCAAATCACATAGATGAGTCTAAATTTGGAGATAAAGAGGGGCCTCTTGCTTTTGGAGATGATCGCAAAATATTTAAATGTTCAAATGAACCAAAAACAGAAAAAAATCCTGATCACACAATTGAAGACAATCGACACGCCTGAGAAGAGATTTAAGGACAGCGAAGAATTCTAGCATTTTTGAAGACCATTGGATTATATTTAGCTTTAAATTGGACCATACAACTATAAGCACGACGAAGTGCGTAAATAGTGGGAAAATGTCCCTGGTGACATAATTTCAAAAGCGAAATCTTCCAAACTGGATTTGGACATAAGGGGGCTGCTAAGATATTGTAGTGTTGTAGGGTATCACATGGTCGGCCCCGCACGACTATAGCCTTTGCTTACTTGTTTTTTTTATATATATATGATATATTTAATGAATTTCCGTCCATAAATGATCTGTGCAGTTTTAAAGGTCGTCCCAATTTCACTTATAATCGGATTAAACCCTTGTTTTTTAAGATTCAATTTTTAAGGACCTCCACAAAAAATCTTTGATGATAAAACATGTAAAAAAGCAGCGAAGTTCGGCCGGACCGAAATTATTAATACCCTCCGCCATTTGGAAAAAACTTGGAAAAAATTCCGGAAATACTGTTTAAATGATGACCTTTATACGGGTGCTATGTCATAGGCTGTAGTACCCATTAAGATCTTCAAATACGAAATTTGAAACAATTCTGGCGAATAATGTCGTTAAAATCATTAAAATACAGTATAAAGGGAGGTCCGTTATATGGGCGCTATACGAAAACCTGCACCGACATGGCGCATTTACGAACTTAACCTGTGTGGAAAATTTTATCTTTCTATCTCAATTTGTTCGAAAGATAGCGTGATTACAGCAGACAGACAGATGGACACCGCTAACTTTTCTTTGAATTTTAAGCTGATCCAGAATATATATACTTTGTAGGGTCTATCATAAATATTTCGAGGAGTTACAAACGGAATAACAAAGCTAAATACCCTCCGTAGATAGACATTTGTTGATATTAAATCTGGATTATATTGGTCCATTTTTTTGAACCCTCATGAAGGCTTTTGTACCAAATCGATGTAACCAGCAACTGACCATTTCTATATTCATTTCATTTATCTTCTACTTCCCCTCCATAACTTTTTTTTTGTAAAAATGTAAATGCTAAGCAATTTAGTTATCGATGACAACAGCCGAAATGCTATAAATTGTCATATAAGCTCATTTAATTACTTCCTTAATCGCGAAATGTTTCCCCCATTAATTGGGCCATTAGGGTGCTTAACAACAACTTAATAACGATGACGATAATGGGACACAGCCTCATCACATCCTGGCCTACTCCGACTGGTCTTATCCATCAGCAGCAACAGTCGCCATAGACTGGCAATAAAAACTGGCCAAGTTGAATAGAGCGAACAAAAAATTTACATTAATTGTCCTTCAATCGGCGTCGTGCCGTCAAGTAGTGTGGGGGCGGGGTGCGTCATAAGGAAATCACGACAATTTACTTATCTCTGACTATTTAACTTTTACTTTCATTCTTCTGCTTTGCAGCTCAAGAGCTTTGTGTCTCAAGAGCCATGTATCCTCAAGTTTCGGAAATGAGATTGACTTCTTATCTCTCACTGAACACATTAGGATTTTAATAATGTCCTTCTTTTATTTGTTTAGTTTTAATGTCCACTTTCAGTTTCTTTGGGACGAAACTATTTCTTGTTCAGAAACTCCCGTTTGTCTGCCCTACGAAAAATCTGTAATTGTTTTGGAATCTCTCCATCCCAGGACGAGCAGTTATTATGTTTGTCCAATGTCAACCACTTGGTGTCAAATTCATAACAAAACTATAAATTCTTCCGATTGGTTTTTCTCTTATAGACAAATAGACAAGCGGTTTTGGATTGTTGAAGGGTGGGTGAGGAAGAGTCATTATTAAATCGTTTTTATTGAAAGTTTTCCGACACAACAATAACACATCCATTATGGGCTATTGTTTGCATCTAATGGATACTTCATATCACTTGTTTGAGATAGTTTGTTGTCTCGGAGGATTTAGATGGAATTTTCTCTAACGACAGAAGTGTAGTAGCTTATAGGAGGAGGTTTTAAGATAATAACAAAAATTTTTATAAACATTTAAAAGCTCTCCCAGAAGACCAAAAAGTCTTCTCTTAAAGACCAAGAGATCTTATTAGTGAAAACCAGGGATCCTCCTCACAGACGATCAGGAGGTCTTATAATAGAAGACCAGACAGAAGTCCACTCATACAAGGACAGAGGTCTTCTTATGGAATATATGAATGGGTCTTCTAACAAAAGGCCAGGAGGTCTTTTCAGCGGAGAAATCTTCCTATTAAAGACCTGGAGGTCTTCTTATATAAGTCCAAACAGTCTCTCATAGAATATGGAGAGATCTTTTCATAGAAGGTCGAAAAAAGGTATACTTGTAAAAAGCTTGGAGCTCTTTTTATAGAATAGTTAGAGCTCTTCTCACAGAAGACCATGATGTTTTAGAAGACGTGGTGTTCTACTTATAGTAGACGTGGAGGTCTTTCTATAACAGACCTGCTATTATCTTCTTATAGAAGACTTCATAGAAAAAGGGGAGGTTTACTCATAGAAGATCTTGAGATCCACTCATAACAGACCTGGAAGGTCTACTTATAGAAGACCAGGTGGTCTTTTCATACAAAGCCAGAAGGTATTCTCATAGAACGAAGTCTCATGAAGACAAGAAGGTCTTCTCAAAGACCAGAAGGCCTCTTCATAGAGGACCAGAAGGTCTTTTCACAAAATACCAGAAAGTCTTCTCATAGAAGACCGGAAGGTCTCCTCATAGAAGACCAGAATGTCTTTTCATAAAAGACCAGAAGCTATTCTCATAAAAAACCCGAAGGTCTTCTCGTAGGAAACCCGAAGGTCTTCTCGTAAAAAACCCGAAGGTCTTCTCGTAGAAAACCCGAAGGTCTTCTCGTAGAAGACCAGAAGGTCTTCTCATAGAAGACCAGAAGGCCTTCTCATAGAAGACCAGAAGGTCTTCTCATAGAAGACCAGAAGATCTTCTCATAGAAGACCAGAAGGTCTTCTCATAGAAGACGAGGAAGGTCTTCTCATAGAAGACGAGGAAGGTCTTCTCATAGAAGACGAGGAAGGTCTTCTCATAGAAGACGAGGAAGGTCTTCTCATAGAAGACGTGGAAGGTCTTCTCATAGAAGACGAGGAAGGTCTTCGCATAGAAGACGAGGAAGGTCTTCTCATAGAAGACGAGAAGGTCTTCTAATAGAAGACGAGAAGGTCTTCTCATAGAAGACGAGAAGGTCTTCTCATTGAAGATCAGAATATCGTTTCAAAACCAGTGGAGATCTTTTCAGGTACGATCAAGATCAAGAATACCAGGAAACCAATAGGTCTTCTCATATAAGATGGAGGAGCCAATAGGTATTCAGTAATTAAGTCCATTGATTTTTTTTTTGTACTGACCGTTTAAAAATGTAAACAATTCGTAGAACACATTGTTCTTTGATTTTCTTATCTATTTTGATAAAAATATTTTTTTTTGTAAAAATATTTTCAACCTTTACAGTCGTATCAAATTATTCTGTCTTTTTTTCCTCGCCTTTGTTAAATAAGCACACGTAACTACTTATGATCCACTTACGTTAACTCATAGACATATGTATGTATGTACGTATGTAGGGGGAAGTGTGCGTTCACGTACACGTCCCCATCAAGATATCCCGAGTAATTGTAGCTGCTTAAGAAATGACAGGTTGGTGTCAGGGTGGGATTGGTGTTGACGATTTTCCCACCACCGCTCACAGCGCCTTACTTGGATATTGAACTTCACGACTCCTATCTACTACTTTTTTACGTTAACGAGCACTGGTGTGGGAAAGAGAGCTACGAGTGCAGGGGCCTAGGTTTTTGTTCCATTGACTGTCGGCAAAGAAATGTAAATACCTTGCAAATCCTTAGTACACGAAATGAGCGACAAATCACGTAGCAGAAGTTTTGCCAGATAAGTCCATTTAAAGTTTTTCGTTTTCGTTTCAAAATATTTTTATTTTCTTTTTTTTTTTTGGGTTTTTTATTCTGTTGCCGACAGAATTTTTGTGGCAAACGTTTTGAGGGAGGTACGGTTGTTCAATTTCTCGTTGGCATGCAAAAGTTTAAAGCAGACTATTGCAATGTGTTCGTGTCTGTTACTTGTTCTCCCTTTTGTTGTTCAGCTTCTGCTTGTCTAGCAAAATAATCCACTCAACTCTCTCCATTCAATTCGAGATGCACTTCTAGTCGTCGTATGTGAATAGGTTTTTACGAAAAAATAATTGTAGTGGATATTGTATTGGAAAACTACGGGAAGAGTTTTGTACACGCAGAAAATGCCTGGGCTATCCTAGAAACGACAGGAATATGTCAATGACATGGCCTAAAAAAGGTCGGCCAGTATGCCCATCTGACAATTCAAAGGTGGTCAATCTTATATAGACCTTGGTCAATGGAAAAAATCGTATCATCTGTAAATACAATAGCGGTGTTCTTAAAGTTCTGGTTCAAAATTCTAATATCTGCTCATAGCTCAAAATATTTATCTGGATCACCAGATTGTCTGGGATATTATTCCAACTCTAGAACGCGTCCCATTATTTTCTTGGATAACGGTCTTGGATTTATCTTTACCGGCTATAATTGACAGATGGTGGCGACGGTTACTTTATAATTCTCACACACATAGATCCAGTTCTAGGATGGACAATATGGGGAATATTCTTTCGGTAGGTCTCCCAGGGTGAGATAAAAAAACTGCAACAAAGGCAAATGCCATAATTTTTACATTTTTTTTTTTTAATTTTATTAAATTAAAACAAAAAATGTCGGAAATAGCACCAAATTTTAGAATAAGTTTAGATTTATTGGAATTGGTCACCTTTGGCACGAATTATGGCCTTCAAACGGTCAATGAAACCATCACAATCTGTCCGAATGTTGATCTGCGATATTTTGGCCCATTCCCGGCAAAGTGCTTGCTTGAGGTGACCGACACTTTGGTATTTTTTAGTTCCAACCTTGCTTTCCAAAATACTCCAGATACATAGTCCAACGGATTTCGTATCCGGAGATTTTCGTGGCCGCTGTGCGCTGGAAATTAAGCAAGGAACCTCATTTTGCAACCATTCTTGGGTGGAGCGTGCTGAGTGCAATGGTGCTTCGTCCTGTTGAAATATCCAAGGTCTGCGGCCCAAGGCTTTAGTACACCCTCTAGAATATTTTCGCGATAATATTCGGCATTTATTCTGATGCCACGGTCGATTAATACGAGCGGAGAGCGATCATCGGCTGTTATGGCGGCCCACACCTTCACCATGGCTGGCGCTTGAGTTCTGGTGGCCAACCGAAGGTGCACATTTTCAGCTGACTTCTTTGGCAAGTAAACACAATAATTTATTTGTTTACAAACTGCTGGACAACGAATGTTTTCTCATCGGAGAAAACCAAATTTGGCAGTTCACCACTTTCGGAAAAGCGAAGCAACTCTTTAGCTCTTTTGAGTCAACAGAAAGAATTCTGTTGCGGTGTAAGTTCGTGCACTTTTAGGAATTTCAATGGATTTACCCCGAGCTCCTTTTTCAATATTTGCCGAATGAAATATTGCGATATGTTCAGATTACGAGCCATTTTTCGGTCATTGCGGCGCGGGTTTCGATCAAGTCGCTTCTTTACTTTTCGAACCGTTTCTGCTGATGTTGCTGTTTTCTTCCGTCCACTTTCTTGGGGGGTACGCTATCAGTATGACAGTAACGAGCGAGAACGGTGGACATATAAGTGAGATGATATTCAATTTATTGTTTTAATATGACGTGGCATGTGGCATGCCACACATCAGGCGTAACAATGAACTTAAATTAGAGGCGATTGGCTAGATGGTGCGATATAAGGCCCGCTTCAATTGGCATATTGGAAGACAACATTGAAGCATTTATTCGTGAGATGCCGGCCGAAATGTGTTCTGCTTAGATACCATTCAGAATTGGCATAAATTATTATAGATAATACACACATTTTTCTCTGTGTCTAATATTCAAGATATTGCCATAACAATAGATCCTCCTGAGACAAGCAAAGGCTAAAGTTTTGTTGATTGGCTTCTTCTTATAATGATGATAAAATAGTTTGAACAGTAGTGGGATTTTTAAGGGAAAACTTAAACTTCACTTCACTGGATGTGATTTTTGTTAGATTGTTAATCAGAAGAAAAAGGAGACATTTTACTTATGCCCTGTGACGATGATATGGGACATGTATTCTATAATAGGCTGTTTAATTTGTGGTGTTATTTGGAATAGGAAATTTTTTATTTCCCCCTTATTTTATATTCATCAATATTTAAAATATTTGAAGCTATGAAAATTCACCTATGAGTTCTATAAAACAATAATTTTCTGTTATATATTTTTTTTGGTTTACAAAATTTATTATGCCTCCCTCGCTTCTCTCTGAAGATTGTGATTTCACTACCATCTGACTTTTCGTATAGAGTCTCAAGTGCAAGGGCTAATAAAGTTGTTTCCATTACACACCGATACGACGAGTGGTTCTCAGCGGAGACTTTTTCGATTTCAGTGACAAATTACTCAATTGAAATGCGAACATTTACACGTTCCGATAATGGTATTAAGCCCTTTTGGCACGTACCGTTTTATCTTATTTAGAACTAAACATTGTTGTAAATTTGATTTATACTCTGCACCGATAACAAGTATTAATGAGACACACACTACAGTGTAATATTTTAGATTTTAAGGTCTCAAACTACGAATAACCTAATTTGTCTTACTTAATGAAAAAAAAAACTAAACTAGACAGCTCTATTCATGTAAAAGAAATGTAACGAAAACGTTAAGTTTTATATGTCACTTAGGGAGAAAAAACAAACAGGGCACATGCACATTCTTAGCATTATCTCAAATTCGGAACCCCAAGTGACACTCCCCCCTCACCCTCCAATGATATTATGTATGATTTGATATGCTAAAAACGAAATAACGCTTTTGGACCCTTTGAACGAAATCGGTTTCACAACATTTAGAGTCGATCGACATTTGGTACATCGTAATATTTCTATCAAAACCCTCTGCTACCTTCCCCAAAAAAACTCAAAAATCTCCAAAAAAAAAAACAAGTTAAAAATTATCAGTCGATTTTGCCGACAGAATTATACCCCCCGCCAATGTTCGATTATTTGAATATATTTTGACGTCTGTTATGATTATTCAAATTGTTGATCCTCTATGGCGTAGGTTCCGAAAAAATGGGTCAATATTGTCAATACTGCCCGGCTTGGACATTATTGGTTACTTCCTATACATCATATGGGATATGTGATAATTTTCAGAAAATGTTAAAATGTTCCTGAGGTACAAGATATAGTCGACCGAAGTATTTCATTTTCAAACTTCATCTAATACAGATAAAAATATTGGTATGGGCAAAATTACAAGAGTTGGGGAAGGTACAAGAAGAAGTGGCCCAATCTCTACCATCTTTATAACAGATCTTGTGTTGATGGAAATATTGACATGTCCCAAGTCTGGAATGGAATCAAATGTTAATTTCGCGTTTTATGAGCTTCATAAATATTCAAAATTTTGAGCCTTTGTGGGGGAGTTACCAGAAGGAGTAGACCGATATATGCCATCTTCACAACAGATCTTTTGTTAGTGGAAATAATGGGAAGTGTTAAATATAAAGAGGACCTGATGCTTATTTCGGATTTTATAAAACGTTTTGGTTATCAAAACTTTGGCCAATATATTCCGCCTTAATACCAGATCTTTGGTTCATAAAAATATTAGGATGTGTGAAATTTGAAGACAATCGAACTCTTACATCATATTTTATATGAGTTAAAACTATTCAAAATGTTGACCCTTTTTGGGAGAGGCACTTGATGGAGTGGACCGATATTATCCATTTTTGCACCTGACCTAGAACTGACGAAAATATGAGGATTTGCAAAGTTAGAACAAAATTATACAGAAAATATATTTTTTGAAGATTTTGACTTTTTGTGGGGGAGGTGCCAGAAGTAGTGGAGCGATATACTCCTATTTGGAATGTGTGAAATTTGAAGACAATCTGACTCTTACATCACATTTTATAAGAGTTGTAATTCAAAATTTTGACCCTTTGTTGATGAGGTACTTGATGGATATTGTCCATTTTCGCACCTGACCTAGCACTGACGCAAATATTAAGATTTGCGAAGTTGGAGCAATTTTCTTTGAAAATTTGGAAATTTTGTGTGGGAGGTACCAGAAGTAGTGCACCGATATTGTCCATTATAAAATGCGAAATAAGCTTCCGACTCTCTTTAGATTTCACACATCCCGCCATAATTTCTACATTTTTTAATATTATTGAATGAAAGCAACAAATGTCGGAAATAGCATCAACTTTTAGAATAAGTTTAGATTTGTTCGAATTGGTCACCCTTGGCACGAATTATGGCCTTTAAACGGGCAATGTAACCGTCACACGCTGCCCAAATGTTGCTCTGCGGTATTTTGGCCCATTCCCGGCAAAGCGCTTGCTTGAGGTGATCGACACTTTAGTATTTTTTAGTGGCAACTTTGATTTGTAAAATACTCCAAACAGAATAGTCCAACGGAGATTTTGGTGGCCATTTTGTAACCATTCTTGGGTGGCGCGAGCGATAATATTCGGCACGGTCGATTAATACGAGCTGAGAGCGACAATCGACTGTTATTACGGCCCACACCGAAGGTGCACAGCTGAGCTGACCTCCTTGGCAAGTAAACACAGTCATTTTGTTTGTTTAAAAATTGCTGGACAACGACTGTTTTCTCATCGGAGAAAACAAACTCCGGCAGTTCACGGCCAAGCGAAGCAACTCGTTAGCTCTTTTGAGTCTATTTTCTTTCTGTTGCAGTGTAAGTTCTTGCACTTTTTGGAACCCATTCTTCAATATTTGGCGAAAGGAATATTGTGATATGTTCAGCTCACGATCCATTTTTCTGCCACTGCGACGCGGGTTTCGATCAAGTCGCTTCTTTACTTTTCGAATCATTTCTGCTGATGTTGCTGTTTTCTTCCGTCTAATTCCTTGACGTCGGGCTACGCTACCACATCAAGGTAACGAGCGATGGTATGATCCACAAAAGATTTATTCACATTTAAATGCTGGAGTGCTCTAACGATAGCCGCTTGTGGTTTTCCAGCCAAATATCAAGAAATCACACTACCACGCTTGAATTCCATCACGAATAACTTTTTTTCTGGAAAATTCTCACCAAAAGGCTTTGGTACGCTTGTAAACAATATAATGAGCTGTCATCGGAATAATTTTAACAGCTGTCGGACGAGTGGCTTAGAAATGACAGCAGTCTTAATTTGATAGCAGGAGTAAACATTTTGAATAACTATGAAACTCATAAAATTAAATGAGCATCCGATTATTTTCAAACTTGGCACATCCCAATATTTCTATTAACACAAGATCCGGTGTGAATATCATATATATCGGCCCACTTCTTTTGCTAACTCCACCAAAAACGGTCAAAATTTTGAATAAACATAGAGCTCATACAACTCTAAATTGCATCCGATACATTCTAAGTTTAACATTTTCTCATAATTCTATTAACACAAGATATGCTCTTAAGATGGTACCTCTCCCACAAAGTATCACACTTTTCAATACCTATATCTCTCATAATTTGCAAAACAAATCAGCGAATCTTTTAAAATTTAGTAACCGGAGATCTGATATGTATATAGAATTCATCGGCTCACTCCTTCCGGTATCTTCCTCTGGTTTAAATATTTAGTAACAATTATTCGCATAAATTTCGAAATAAATGTTCGATTTTCTTTAAATTTAGCTCATACCAATATTATTTTTTCAATATTAGATGAAGAGAAATACTTTGATCCAATATAACTTGTACCTCATGGACATTTCTACATTTTCAAAAAATTATATCGCATGTAAAGGTTAATGAAGTAGTCGATATAGTCCAAATCTGGCACATTTATATCAGACTTGGTTCAGATACGAAATGGACAACATTGTCCCCCACACCCCCATTAAGAGCCAACAGTTTGAATAATCATAACACAAGTAAAAATATTTTTGAATAAACGAACAGTGGCTAAGGGTATACATCTGTCGGCAAAACCGTAAGATACTCTTTACGTTATTATTTTAGGCATTCGGCTACCTCTTCCAACCGGTTTGAATATAACTTGAAGAAATTCAATTTTTAGGAACGAATCCAGATATTCTTGTTAGAGAGCAGCGGAAATTATTTAAAAAATGTTTTTTATATAATTTTCTTATAATAGTATCCCTGAATTTTGTCGCAATTCTTAAGGCTTCCTCATTTGCCAAACAATAATTAAAACCCCGCACCCTATCACAAACGCAAACAATTTGTCATGCTTAGTAAAAAGGAAACGTTATTACCCCCTCACCAATTGCATGACATTCATCCTGCAATGTAATGAATTCCAAACCATGATCCACTTAAGTCAACATTAATCCTCTCACAGAATTATGATCTATTTAATGTTCAATAATACGAATTACCAGAAATTTGTCATTGTCGGTCACTAAAAATGCATTATAAAAATTCACATCTTTTTATGATGGATGCCTGACAAAATGAGAGTTACCAAAATCAAATTGCCGTTTTCAATAAATAGAACGCACACCACCGAAACAAACTTTGCAACAGAATCGCCACATAAATTCATCGTTAAGGATATTTTAATCGTAAATGTGGTCGTTCAATCGCTTTAAACGTTGTTAGAATGAGGTATTTATGCCGTGGTTAAAATAATCTTCTACAAAAATTTAACGAAAAGGAAGACAATATCGTAATAGCAATAAATGATGACACACAAAAATGTCAAAATAATTTACGAATGGCACACTTCCCAGAGGATGAACCACAAGAGAGAAAAAAACAACGCCAAGGGGACCCTTTGGAATGTGTTGTTATAAACTTAAGAGTAATGAGTAATAAAAGGACATAAAAATGCATTTTTACTACAGCTACATTGACGGTGAGCTTCCGCGGGGATGCACAACAATGTTCTTTGTTGGCAAAGGAAGCGTGTAAATCAAGCAAATATCCTGAAAGGTAGTCGTGCTGGAGGTGATATGAAGTATTTTATTTTTGTTTATGATTAAGACATACACTCGGGAAAAATGGTCGTTTCAAGAGTGAAAGGCATGTTTGTCCTAAAAGCTTCAATGTTTTTTTCACTGCAGATATCTTCATCGAATTGTTGCAAAATTTGTTTGAAAAATACGTGATTTATGATTTCTTATAACTTTTACTTTTTGTACGGGAGGAAGCTAATGAAATAGAACTCCTTTTTTTATTTTTTAAAACCTCGACACAAATTTGATAAAAACATGTAAAAAAATTGTAAATTCGGACGGGACGAACGGGACGTATTTTGGCGAAGCGCTTGCTTGATGTGACACTTTGGTATTTTTTAGTGCCAACCTTGCTTTCCAAAATACTCCAGACACAATAGTACAACGGGTTGGTATCCGGAGATGTGGGTGGCCATTTGGCCATTTTGTAACCATTCTTGGGTGGCGCGTTCTGAGTGCGATGGTGCTGAGTCCTATTGGAATGTCCAAAGTCTGCGGCCAAAATGTTTGCGTGCCCAAGCCACAGTCGATTAATACAAGCGAAGAGCGATCATCAGCTTTATGGCGGCCCACACCAGCGCCATGTCCGGCGCATGAGTTCTGGTGGCCATCCGAAGGTGCACATATTCAGCCGATTTCTTTGGTAAGTAAACACAATCATTTTGTTTACAAACTGCTTTGTTTACAAACAGCAACGAATGTTTTCTCATCGGAGAGCTCATTTTTCAACATTTGCACAATGGATTATTGCGAAACGTTCGCTCACGAGCCATTTTTCGCCCACTGCTACGCGGGTTTCGATCAAGTCGTTTCTTTACTTTTCGAACCATTTCTGCTGATGTTGCTGTTTTCTCCCGTTCACTTCCTTGACGTCGGGCTACTCTACCGGTATCATGGTAACGAGCGATGGTACGAGACACAAAAGACTTATTCACATTTAAATACTGGAGTGCTCTAACGATAGCCAATTGTAGTTTTCCAGCCAAATATAAAGATATCACACTATCACGCTTGATTTCCATCACGAATATTTTTTTTCTGGAACATTCTCACCAAATTGCTTTTGTAAGCTTGTAAACAATATATTGATAAGTCACTGGAATAATTTTAACAGCTGTGGCATGGAAATGACAATAGTCTGAAGTTGGTTGCAGTTTTTTTTATATCACCCTGTATTATTCAAGTTTTTCCTTATTTTCGAAAGAATAATATTAGGAAAATTACCTTTTTCACAAAAAATCTTCAAAATCTTTCATTTTAATTTGCCCTAGGAGGATATAAGTAAAATTATTACATTGCAATGGTTTGTCCAAAACTATTTCAACGTCTCCATATCTTAACCCTAGGAACTAACAATGACCCCAATATCAAATTTCACAATTTCTATTAAATTCACCCAATACCAAATTTGAGTAACAGTTATTACGAATATCCAGAACAATGTACTGTCATTAACAGTGATCCAAAATTATTACCATTTCGTGCCTTTCAAATAAGTATAGTACGCATTTGTAAAACCACCTCCACCAACAAATAATGAAATTTCGGGATTTCAGTTCTATTCTTTCACCCAATACCAAATGTAGTACTTTGCAAACAAAGAAAGTACGCATTTCCAAACCCACTTTTAAACATCAAACTCAGATTAACTTTTACATCTAACTATCAAATTTCAGAATTGTATCTCTATACTTTCAACAATGACCAAATTTAGTACCAATTAGTACATATCGTACAATTACAGAACACTTTTCCAAAAACCACCTCCATATCTCAATTACAGATACATAAACTTCAATATTAAATTTCGGAATTCCAGCTCTATCTATTCACCCAATACCAAATTTGGTACGATTTAGGACTTTTTGTACAAATACATTTCCAAGCCACTACCAAATATCAAACACAAATATCACCTGTTACCTAAATGTGAAATTTCAGAATTGTATCTCTATTCTTTCATCTAATACCAAATATAGTACAATTCAGTACTTTTCGTACAATTATCGTACAGTTTCAGAAACCACCCGTGTCCCGTATGTTGCCTACCCATTCACATAATACCCAATGGTATCATTTTAGAACCTTTCGTAACCTGAAAGTTTAAATTTCCAAATATTACACATTTTGTGCACAATAAAATGAAATTGCTCGAAGAGCTCGGTTATCTATGCCCAATTTTAAGTTCTCTCTATCTTTCGACTGTATCTGATGTCTGCACCGAATATCACTGTTCTGGAATTTTTAACACTGCTTTGGAGAATTTAAATATCAAATCTGATAAAACATATAAAAATGAGTATATATTAACTTTGTCATTCCGTTTGTAACATTCCTAAATATTCGATCAGCATAACATTCTAAGTAGATTTAACGATATTCGTCTCTCTGTCTGTTATTATCACGATACAGCCCACATTATTTGACATAGATCTTCAAAATTTTGGAACAACAACTTGTATTGTGTCTAGGATTGTTGGTATTTAAAATGAGGCATATCGGTCCACGTTTTGGAATAGACGTCATTTAACGGTACCTCCCAATATTCAATATTTTGATGATTTTCGCCATATTTATCAAAATTTAGATATAGCTCCCATATATATCTTCGTCCGATTTGCTTTTTATTGTGCAACAAACGTGTAATATCAGTCCGAATTGTATGGAATTTTGCACGTACGATCAGATTGCAGCTGAAAATAAGTATGCTCAATTTGATCGAAATCGGTTCAGATATAGCTATAGCTCCCATATATATTGTTCATCCGATTTGCTATTTTTGTCCTCCGCAGCCGTAATATGCACCCTGTAACAACAATATTAGGGGAAATATATCAAATACAGCTCAGAAATACATTTGCTAAATTTTATCGAGATCGGTTCAGATTTGGATATAGCTCCCATATATAACTTTGTCCGATTTGTGCACCAAACGTCTTTGTCCAAATTGGATGAATTACGACCGAATTGAGTCTAGAAGCTAGTATGTCAAATTTGGTGAAGATCGGTTCAGATATAGCTATAGCTCCCATATATACTGTTCATCCGATTTGTCATATTTGTTACCCACAGCCGTAATATGCAGTCCGTAACAACGATATTCAGGGAAATATATCAAATACAGCTCAGAATATCTTTGCCAAATTTTATCGAGATCGGTTCCGATTTGGATATAGCTCCCATATATATTTTTATCCGATTTCAAATTAATTGTGCACCAAATGGGCAATACAAGTCCGAATTTAAAAGATACAAATGCTTCGGCACATTTTGTCCTTTGAACTTTAAATTATAATTATAATCATAGCGTGTATGATTGAATTCTCCCATAAAAACTTTTAATTTTTATGGGCAGCTCTACTAAATTAGCAAAGTGGTATAGAGTAGCATAAAGTCGGCCCACCCGACTTTAAGACTTTCTTTACTGGTTTGAAAACGGTCTCGCTGGTATTTGTAGTTTAAAGTGGAACACGCTTGAATTTAGATACTTTTATATAAAAATGAACTAAAAACGGAAAAAAAATCCTGATCACACAATTGAGATTAATTGACACAACTGAGAAGAGAGTTAAGGACGTCGAAGAAGTCTAGCATTTTGGTTCCCCATTTGATTAAATTTAGCTTTAAAATGGACCTCAAGAACTAACAGCACGACGAAGTGCGTAAATATTGGGCAAATGTCCCTGGTCAAATTGCTAAGGGTAATAATTGGGCTGTGAGACATGACATAAGTTCAAAAGCGAAATCTTTCAATATGGATTTGAACATAAGGGGGCTTTTAACATATTGTAGTGTTGTAGGTATCACATGGTCGTCTCCGCACGACTATAGCCTTTGCTTACTTGTTTACTTTAACTTCATCTTTTTTGGACAGCATTTTTGTAGAGTTGAAAGTAAATGTCATTTTAACTTAGAGCAGATATAAATTTTTGAGTGTATTCGGCAAACCAAATATATGACAAACAACTCAAGGCACATACTTTATGTGCAATTCGCATAAGAATAACGTTAAACATAAAGCATAAACATTATATTAATTTCTAATTGCATAAATTTCATTTTCTTCATAGCAGTAATACTCCACCGACCTCCCCCACTCTGTCCTCCATTGTTGCAATCAAACATGATTACAGGAACAGTCATCAGCCACATTGATTGAGAGTCGTGTGTCTTGGTGTTTTTATGAGATTTTGATACGCCTGCCTTCGGGCAGTTGGCCTATAAAAACGGAACAAAAACAAATACAATAAAAATGACAAAGAATAAATGAAAGTGAAAATAATACCAGTCCGCCCACAAGAAGGTGAATACCTTCTTGTGGTTTGTTTGCTCGTGTTTTCGGGCAGATTTGCGAAATGACTCGAGCATGCAAGCAAACTTCCGTTTACGTTGAAAGGCGTATGTCACAAATATAAAAATGACATCAAATGTCTCCTTAAGATGTTTTATTATCTCCACAGTGTTTATGTATCCATCCTCCATCTCACTTTATAGAATTTCCAATTTTGAATGGTTTTATACTTCACAGCATTATAAAGATTGTTTATTGTTTTTGTTGTCATTTACAATGCCAAAACAAAGATTATTTCTAATATCACCGGAAGTTTGCATGCATCCTGAAGAGTTGCTTTCACTTTAATATCATTTGCGGATTTGTTTCATTTCGTTTGGTTTTTTTCTTTTGTTTGGGTGCTGTGCAAATGTTCTATTGTATCAATACCTTGCTCTCTTCTCGTCGCCCCTTTGTTGTGTTCTGCTTTGTTTCTGATAATGTTTAATGTTGTTTTTCCCTGTCATTTTGTTGTTCCTGTCTTATGACGTTGTAAATATAAACATTTACATTTCCGCAACGCTTCGCTGGAGTATTAAGAGAATTTCGCAAAGTTATTAAAATAAGGATGTACTTTACATTTTTTTTCAAAGATAAACTCTAGAGATTAGAATGAAAATTCGATTAAACATGCAAAGGAGATGGGAAAGGGAGAATGCTGTAAATTGGTGTGGAGAATATTGCATAAGATACTTTCCTTGAAAATATTGTAAGGTGAATTTGTGCTAAAAGAATATTGAATGAACCTGGTAAAAAAATCTATAAATCAGAAAATAAACTTACTATATCATTGTATCAATATTGAAATGGTCCTCTTTTTATTTTAGCATATTTGAAAATTGTTCTACCTACAAATAATTATAGGAAAGCTTTAAAGTAAATAATAATTCAGAAAAATGTATAAAATCTATCTTTGAATTGGTAGTACGGTCCATATAAGGTAATGTTTGTGTATTATTTTATGCAAATGTTGGCCACGACTGTCCCTCAAATGGTCCCTCCGCATAGTCAAATTTTCTCACTAATTAATTCTTATATGTAGTTTTCCATGCGTCAACTGAAGCGTGCTCTCTGTATAGACATGAGTTTTAACATTACTTTCAATACCCGCACAATTTGGTAAAAAAAAATGTTTTTAAATAAAAGTATCAAGTCTTAAACATTAAACATGAAACAATTCTGAGAAAAAATGTTGCTTTGATCACCAAAACACCGAATATCGTTTGGTGTGTAAAAACCGTGGACCAATATAGACAATATTTTAACAACGGTCGTATTCCATATTCTGCCACCAGAGATATAACATCTCGAAAAATATGTCTAAAATCATCAAAATACCGAATATCTAGAGGCATCGAATATCTGGAGGCTACAACCCATTACGAACTCCAATTACGGTTGTTTAGAAAAATCCATGGAAACATAGGGTTAAGTCACCAAAACACCGAATATTGTTTGGTGTGTAAAAACCGTGGACCAATGTAGACAATATTTTAACAACGGTCGTATTCCATATTCTGCCACCAGAGATATAACATCTCGAAAAAGATGCCTAAAATCATCAAAATACCGAATATCTAGAGGCATCGAATATCTGGAGGCTACAACCCATTACGAACTCCAAATACGGTTGTTTAGAAAAATCCATAGAAACATGGGGTTAAGTCATCAAAATACCGAATATCGGGAGATACCGTAATATGGGGGCTAAAAGAAAACGGCTATAAGAAAACAGTGTTAACATCTCGAAAAATATGTCTAAAATCATCAAAATACCGAATATCTAAAGGCATCGAATATCTGGAGGCTGCAACCCATTACGAACTCCAAATACGATTGTTTAGAAAAATCCATGGAAACATGGGGTTAAGTCATCAAAATACCGAATATCGGGAGATACCGTAATATGGAGGCTATAATAAAACTCAGCCGATATATCTCATTTTCAATACCAACCATCCTAGATACAATACAAACTATTGTGCCAAATTTCTACGTCAAATAATGTGGGCTATACCGTGATTCCAACAGACAGCGGGACGTCGTTAAATCGACTTAGTTTATGGGGTCTACGACGAATATTTAAAGGTTTACAAAAGGAGTGATTTGAAACATTTCATTTTCCCACTAGCTCTAGAATAGTCAAAAATATTGGAATGTGAGTCTTATGGAAATATTGTGATGAGCTAAGTTTGAAATACATCGTACTACCTTCGCGCAGTATGAGATTTTGATGTTTTTATACCCTCCACCATAGTATGGAGGGTATATTAAGTTTATCATTCCGTTTGTAACACAAACGTCTGTCTATCCGTCTGTCCGTTTTTGTAAATCACTCTAGCTTGCGAACGAAATGAAGTAGGTTGATAAAATTTTACTCAAATGTATATTATGTCTGCAGGACTTTTGGTATTGAAAATGGGACATGTCCACGTCTTGGTATAGCCCCCATATAATGGTACCACCCTATATTCGGTATTTTGTTTCAAATTTGATATTTGAAGTTCGTAATGAATACTACAGCCTAAACCGGAAAATTACCTGTGTCGGTCCACGTCTTCGTATAGCCCCCATATAACGGCACCACCCGATATTCCGTATTTTGGTGATTTTAGCGACATTATTCAACGATTTTTTTAAAGTTTCGTTAATAAAACAGCTACATTCGGTATTTTTAAGATTTTAACATAATTTTTAACGGATATTTTTATTTTTTTTTTATTTATTTATTTTATTTTTTTTTTTTTTGAATATTGCAAAATTCGGCCCGGCTGAACTTACATCTTTTTTAATTGTTTCACATAATTTTGGACTTTTGTACCATTACAGTGTAAAAAGTTTCCAAATCGGATACTCCCTTCGAGAGTAATCGTACGCACCAAAGGACAGAGATTTAAGAAACTATCAATACTTTTTAAAAATACACTATTTTGCCAGGACGTCCAAAAAACGTTTCTTTCACGATTTTCTGTCCAGAAAAAAATCATTATTTGAAAAAAAAATAAGACTCCATGTTTTGCCATAGTCCTTAAAATGCTCTTACAAAATCCTTATTGTTTTGCGTGATATTTTTATAAAGAAGTTCTTAAAAACATTTTCGTAGAAAATTTTAAAAATATACACAATTGGATACAAAATAAAATATTTTTTAGACAATCCATGGTTGTAATATGCGAAATGCTTTGTCCAGGAAGTCCTTCAATAACTTCAGACTCATTTTTTTGATAGAACGCCCTTATAAATAGAATAGAATACTATTTTTTTTTTTTTTGTAAAATATCCATGATTTATATGAAGTCATTAACTTTTTAAAAAAAACACAACTTATGGTCCAGTAGTCTCTGAAAAAAATTAAAAAAACGTAAGTTTAGTGAAGGAGTCCTTTAAATAACCCATTATTTTGGGCCGCAAAACTTCTTTACAAACTTGTGGAAAACAAAAAATCTAAAATCGAATAAAATCGGAGGCTTTTTGTGTAAAATGCAAAATTTATGAATTTTAAAAAATTACATTTGGCCTATTGTTGATTAATATATTATGAATATGAAAGCATTTATATTACAACATTATTTAAAAAAATATATATATTTATTTGTTCCTTCAATTATGTTTTCATCAAACTCACGGCAGAATTTTCAAGGTTTTTTTTTTGTTCATAACTCATTGTTTTTAGACAAATCAGAGAGTTGTAGGTTAATTCAGAGCCGAATATCCTTAATTGATATATGGTTATCTCAATATAATTGTACCATGATCAGAGTTCCAGTTTTCTCCTTCGTTGGTGCGAGAGGCACCAGACATAGAAGGTCGTTTTTCTTTTTTTTATCACCTGACCTAAGCCTAATACAAATATTACAATGCGCGTAACTCCAAACAAATGGAATAATCTTTAGTCCATTATATGACCTTTGTTGACAATGCCTTGCAGGTTTTTTTTTTTAAATTTTAAATGTTGGATTTGGTGAAAGTAATACATTACTACATCGTCCCGATATTTCCTAGTCCCAAATCATCTATCATAATTATATAGTATGTTTATATGATTATCGAAACGTTTATTTAAATATTGCATGTACTTCTCGCAGCCAATGCAATCTAAATTCCCAATTGTACTCCATATTCATTTGAAAATTGTAAATGTCACATTCTAAAATGCATTTTCAATCTCAAACGACTTTCCAATTTTTTTTTTTTCTTTGTACTCAGCACTCAACCAATATGATGGACATCATTGCATTTCATAAAGTCCATCATTTATTTAGGGAAAAATGCAAAGGGAAATTAACATGACATCCGCCATAAAATAGAAAAAAAAAAAACAACAACAACTCTTAAAAACGAATCCATAACACAAACATGTCCTCCATGTCAACTGCATCGAAGCAACATGTCCTGTTTATTGGATATGCCAAATATCCAATTCGGAGAATACAGGCAAGCCAGTCAGCCGGCAAAAGGCAAGGATGTTGGCTGGCTTGCGAAACGACATTACATTGTTTACGAGAATATCTATATCACATAGATGTCGTTGATGTCCTGCTGTTGTGTCCTATTATGGCAAGTGCAGCAGGATATCACTATGCAACAAACTTAACTAGAAGACGGGACGGACAGACAGACAGACAGACAGGCTGACTAACAATGTCAATGTCGAAAGACCAGAAAAAAAATTAAATGGAAATTTAATGGAGGAGGAACATAGGGTCCACAGTCTATTACAAGAATTCCATGACAATGCAACAGACATCCCATTAAATTTACAATGATATAATGCAATTTAAGATGTTGGGTGGACTTTTAAATAAATGATATTCCAAGTTGCCTACACACACAACATTTACATAGATGATGGACATGTATTTGAAAATAATATATTTGAAAATCATTTAAATTTCTTTCAAATGAATCAAGAATTTTGAATAGTTTTTTTTTTGTGTTGCCAAAGCATTATTTTGTATTTCAAGAAGGTTTTTACCAATTTGGGCGTACATATATAGGTACATAATATTCGCACCAATATGGAACCTGATGCAGAATAATTGTCACTTAACTAATCAAGTCGGTAAGTCGTCAAGTCAAGTAGTAGTCAGAAAGTAGTATTAGTTTTCCCAAATAATAACATTTGATTTGAATGTATTATTTTAGATAAAAAACAACATTAGAATCTCTTTTTGTCAATTTGATTTTAAAATTGCACGATTTCTTTGCCATAGAGTCCTTTAATTTTTTTCCTAGAAAGATTACCATGAAACTAATTTAATAAGGAGGGTCTTGAAAAATTTTTTCTTATAAAAATCTATTATTTAAACTTTTTTCTAGAAATTTGAGATTTTCGGTTAAGATGTTCATTAAAAAATGCTCCTGATTTTCGTTGAGGAGGTACTTGAAAAACTATTTCTTAACTAAATCAACGAGTTGATCCTTTAAAATATATCCTTTAAAATTTACGGAAACCTTAAAAATAATATTTGTTTTGGTCAAAGAAGACCTTTAATAAAATCCTTAAACGATTTATATATACCAGGGAATGCCTTTCAAATATATATTTAAAAAAATTATTACTCTTGAACAGGAACCGCTTGAAGAAATCAAATTGTGACCAGACAGTTCCCAAAAATAGTCTTAGAATGTAGAAAAATTGCCCCAAGCCGAATGTCTACTTCGCATAATTAGAGACCTTTTAAAGAACTTTTATAGGCAAGCTATGATATTCGATCCTCAGGAAATTTCGCTTAGATGTAGAAACCCATTATTTTTGTAGATTATCGCAAAATATTTAGAGACTGGAATAGACCAAGCAATTGTAAAGGTAACAATTAAAGAACAATCGACACGGAATTTTACATGAGGTTAGAGATTTTTTTGTAATATTGACAAAATCCTCTTCATTAAAACGAAAACGTCATTGGTTTTTTTTTTAAGTTCAATTATGTATTCTGCATATGGAGCCTTTTATTACTTATTATTTCTAATATATATATTTTAAAATTTTAAGCTAAGGTAGCCCTAGATAATTAAAAAAAACATTTTTAGCTCAGAGTGTATGATTTCCATCTTTATACCCTCCGCCTTGGAAAGGAGGGTATATTAACTTTGTCATTCCGTTTGTCCTCCATCCTTAAATATTCGTCGTAGACCCCATAAAGTATATATATTCATAATCAGCATAAAATTCTAAGTCGATTTAACGATGTCCGTCTGTCTGTTGAAATCACGATACAGCCCACATTATTTGACGTGGAGCGCCAATATTTAGCAGAGCAATTTGTATTGTGTCTAGGATGGTTGGTATTGAAAATGAGATATATCGGTCCACGTTCTGGTATAGTCCTCATGTAACGGTACCTCCCGATATTCTGTATTTTGATAATTTATGCCACATTTTTTCTCGGATTTGTCTGAAAATTGTTATTTGTAGGTGATAACGGGTCCCTGTGCGGCAAAACATTGCATGTATAGGTCCACGTTTTGGTATAGCCCCCATATAAAGGTTCCTCCCGATATTCGGCAATTTAATGATTTTTGCCACATTTTTTCACGGATTTGTCTAAAAATTGATATTTGTGGGTTATAATGGGTCCTAGTTCGTGTGGCGAAACATTGTATCTATAGGTCCACGATTTGATATAGTCCCCATATAACGGTACCTCCCAATATTTGGTATTTTGATGATTTTTGACACATTTTTTTCAAGAATTTCTCTGAAAATTGGTAGTTGCAGATCATAATGGGTGCCAGTTCGTGTGGCGAGTCATTGTAATTTTAGGTCTACATTTTGGTATAGGCCCCTTATAACGGTACCTCCCGATATTTGGTAATTTAATGATGGCATGATGGAGTTGTCTGAAAATTGGTATTTGTAGGCCATAATGGGTTCTAGCTCCTTTGGCGAAACATTGCATGTGTAGGTGCACGATTTGGTATAGCCCTCATATAACGATACCTAACGATATTCGGCGTTTTAATGGTTTTTGCCAAATTTCTTCTAATGTTTCCTTTACCCTAAGGTGGCCCGGCACTTGATTTAATATTTGAAAATTTTTGTTATTTTCGAAGGTAAGAAAGTTGTTAATTAAGAATATATGCCGAATATTCTGTCCATGCATGGCGTGTTCTAGTCCATCAAGTATAGCAGAGAAGGGTAAGAGTGATTTCGAGAAAGTGTACCTACTCCGGGGAATCAAATGTTTAGAAAAGAGATTCCGAAAAAAATAAATGTGCTTGCAATGCCTTAATTACATTTGCGTCTCGATGATCTCGGTCCAGAATATGTTTATACGTAGAAGGAAATTGATTCTAAAATTCAATAGTGGCTGTCAGACAGTAGTGTTTTTTAGACACAAGAAACCCCCTTGAACGAGGACTTTGGTGGATTCGACACATTCATAATAAATTGGGTTTTCAAAACCAATTGGATTTCAAACATCGTCATACTCTAGGATTCTAATGGAGAAATATCAGTAAAACATATAATCTGCAAAAAAAAAAAAAAAAAAAAAAAAAAAAAACGAAACAAACACAATATTCCCTCTCTTATTTGAAACACTCTTTTAAACTTCTATGATTCTATCCTCTTAGTAACCTTTGGACACTCTTTAAAACTCATGTCGCTACAAATGTATCGGTCTGCATCAGCATTCATATGTACCCGTAGTGTTTATATGTATATGTACTTTTGTTTCAAAAATAACTTCCTCTTGTAAATTCAATTAATTGCCTTCTAATGCAATTGCTTAGACATAGAGCTTAGATTCTTAACACATGCCAGAGGGACAGTGGGGAAAGTTATACGGCAAGAAAATATTCGTCAGGTGGCTAAAAAGAATTTATATGAAAACACGAGATATAAAGTAAAAAATAAAGAAAAACACGGAAACCTATATCTTAATGAATTTTATAGAAATTACCAGCGAAACATCACAGATTTTCTTAAAGAAGACCTATAGTTTGACTGGTTGGATTTTATTGGAAAATTATTAAACACACCACAATATTTTTATATCGACCTACTCCTTCTGGTACCCCCTCCCAAGGTGCCAACATTTTAAATAACCAAACCAATCATAAAATCCGAAATAAGCATCCGGTTCTCTACATATTTAGCACATTCCATCATTTTTACTAACACGAGATCTGCTGTGAAAATGGGTCCATTCCATCTGGTATCTTCCCACAAAGAGTTAAAATGTTGAATTTCAATGGCGCTCATAAAACGCTCCATTCAGACTTGGTACATCTCAATAGATCAATAGATCTGCTACCTCCCCCACATAGGGTTCAAGATTTTGGAAAACAAAACCCTCAAAGAAAGCAAAATAAACATCCAACTCTCTTCAAATTTCACGCATACAAACATTTTTGCTAAGATAACATACAGGGTGGGATGAAAAGACTGCAACCTTAAATTTACCAACTTCTGGAGATTGTTTTTTTTTCATTTTTAAGCCACTTGTCCGACAGCTGTTAAAAATATTCCAGTGAAAGCTCATTATATTGTTTACAAGCGTACAAAAGAATTTTGGTGAGAAAAAAAGTTATTCGTGGTGGAATTTAAGCGTGATAGTGTTTGCCTGGAAAACCACAAGTGACCATCGTTAGAGCACTCCATTTAAATGCATTTAAATGTGAATAAATCTTTTGTGTCTCGTACCATCGCTCGTTACCATGTACTGGTAGCGTAGCCCGACGTCAAGGAAGTGGACGGAAGAAAACAGCAACATCAGCAGAAATGGTTCGAAAAGTAAAAAGGCGACTTCATCTAAACCAGCGTAATATTCCATTCGGCAAATATTGAATAAAGCCATTGAAATTTCAAAAAGTGCAAGAACTTACATCGCAACAGAAAGAAAATAGACTCGAAAGAGCTAAAGAGTTGCTTCACTTGGCCGAAAGTGGTAAACTGCCCAATTTGGTTTTCTCAGATGAGAAAACATTCGTTGTCCAGCAAATTTGTAAACAAACAAAATGATCGTATTTACTTGCCAAAGAGGTTAGCTGAAAATGTACCCCTTCGGTTGGCCACCAGAACTTAAGGGCCGGTCATGGTGATGGGGTGGGCCGCCATAACAGATGATGGTCGCTCTCCGCTCGTATTAATCGATCGTAGCATCAGAATAAATTGGGCACGCAAACATTTTGGCCGCAGACCTTGGACATTCCAACAGGACTCAGCATGCGCCAGCCAAGAATGGTTACAAAATGAGGTTTCTCGCTTCATTTCCAGCGCACAATGGCCACCAAAATCTCCGGATACCAATCCGTTGGACTATTGTGTCTGGAGTATTTTGGAAAGCAAGGTTGGCACTAAAAAATACCAAAGTGACCATCATCTCAAGCAAGCGTTTCGCCGGGAATGGGCCAAAATACCGCAGAGCAACATTCCGGCGGCGTGTGACGGTTTCATTGGCCGTTTGAAGGCCATAATTCGTGCCAAAGGTGACCAATTCGAATAAATCTAAACTTATTCTAACATTTAATGCTATTTCCGATATTTTTTAAAAATTTTGGCGTTTGACTCGTTGCAGTTTTTTTTATCTCATCCTGCAGCGGGTCAACAATTTGAATAATCATAACAGAAGTCAAAATGTATTTAAATAATCGATCATTGGCTGAATATACATCTGTCGGTTAAACTGACTGATACTTTTGAAATTGTTATATCAAAGTAACCGATTTTTTGTCGCTCTTCTGTAAAAAACTGATATTATTTGCCTATGTTTACGACATATTTTTGAAGTATGTATGATGCGTCATAAAGTATGTAATTTACGTCACAATTTGTGAAAGTGCATTTTTTGATGTTACACAACTGCCTGTAGAACTATATTGAACTCAGGTACACAATTTGATACATTTCCCATATTGGAGAAAATCAAATTTAAATACTATTGAATGCCCTACAACACTATGTGTTGGGGGTATTATAAGTTTGATTGGGCCAGAATTTATGTAACACCTCGAAATATTGGTTTCCCATATAGGAAAGTATATATGGATCTTCCTAGCTCGCCGAGCTGAGTCGATCTAGCTATGTATGTCCGTCCGTTCGTCTGTCCGTCTGTCCATGTTAATTTGTAATCACGCTACAGGTCGCAATTATGGCCCGATCCTAACAAAATTTTGCACGAAGGTAGGGTTAGGGCGAGAATAGAAGCCTATTTCTTTTGGAGATTATCGCCAGATGTTTAGGGGTTGAAATGGATCAAATACTGAAAAAATGTCGGATTTTGCAGTAGCTATACAGGACGCAATTATAGACCAATCGACGCGGAATTTCGCATGTAGCTAGAGTTTAGGGCGGGGAAGAAGCCTACCAATTTGGGTGGCCATCGGATAACATTTAGCGAGTAAAATAGACTATATCTTTTATGTTGAAAAAATTTAAAATTTTTCATTAAACCGCGAATATTTTAAATCCCTGTGAAATCACGAAGCCATGACAAGGTTACTTCTGATCTTTACACTGATGTTAACATCCAAAAAATCGGATATATAGCAAAATATGTGCAATATATATGTCTATCAAAGAAGATATGCTTGTAAAATCTCTTATATGTCGAGAACGGTTGAACTGATTTCGACAGTTCTCATTAATTCAGAATGGCCTCTTGTTAGGATAGAAAAAACGTCTAAAAAAATCGCATAAAAATATCTCTCTAAACATGAAAATATTGATTTTGTAAAATTTTCTCATATTTTTTCAATTTTGTCATATTTTCATTTTGAATTAAACATTTGGTAATATTTCTACAGCTAACAAAACTAAGTAGTTAGGATATCCGGATATCATATACAGATCGCATTTATGGCCCGATCCTTTCGAAATTTTGCATGGGGATAAGATGAGGGTCAGAATAGAAGCCTACTCTTTTTGGAGATGATCACCATTTAGGGGTTGAAATGGACCAAAAAACTGCAAAATTGTCAGCATGTCATAATTATCGCCCGATCCTCACGCACATTTGAATGGGGGTTACCGGACATTGCAAAAGCCAAGCAGTTTTGAATGGCCATCCAAAAATATTCAATGTGTGAAATAGTTTGCCAACTCTTGTAGACAAAATACGAAAATGTCCATTCCAGTGACTTTTTGGAGAATTCACAAATACAGGAAAGACGCACTTCTGTCTATTTCGTTAACGCTGATTTCGTTGAAGAATATAGTCAAATGTCGGTATCTCATATAGATGCGTTTCAGTCAAAAACCAATAATAAATGTTAATCTTTTGCCATTTCTGAGAGATTATAGGTCTTTGGGAAATATTGGTTCCAGATCCAGGAAGACCATTTAATTACCAATAAATTGGAAATGAGCAAATTAGTTTAAGTTGCTATTATTCGAAAATTAGAGAACGGAACCTGATGGTTTTCTTTAATTATTTGTCACAATATCTTTGGAATTCTTTCGAGTATCTCGCCTATATAAACTGTACCGTTTATTATAGTGTTGTAGGGTATTCAACGGTCGGCCCCGCTCGACTGTAGCCTTTGCTTACTAGTTTCCTTTAAGTAGGGTAAGACAGAGAAGATATTAGTTCAGGAGTTTTTTTTTTTTTTTTTTTTTTTTTGAGAAAAAAGGAGATTTTTGTATATTATATCTAAACACCACTGTCAATGAACGGATCCAAAGGTTTGGCCTTTCATACATTCACCTATCTGAAAGTGTTATTCAAGTACATTGTATAATCGGATTGAATTGTTCCCTTCGTTATTCCAGGCAAACATAGCTAAACTTTCGAAACAATGGTGCCAAACAATAAGACACTGTAAGACAGACAATAATAATAAACATGAAAACGGAGCAAGGGAAAAGATAACAACAAATAAAACAATGTTTTCAACGATTACTTTCATGATACATATCTCCCCCTTCCCCAAACTGATGACAGCATGCACTTGTTACATACACCGATTACTTGCACCCGTACATACACACAGGCGTACATCTGTCTAGCCCCATGCCACTGTCTCCAGATTGGGAAGGCAATGAAGAGTTTATCCTTTGCGTCAGCAGGAATAACATTGCCAACCTTGGCAATTATATGGAAATGCATACGCAACTCCTTCCTTTCTCTTCATCTTATCTGTCCGTCTATCTATCCTTTATGCAGTTTTTATTGCGAATGCAAGTAGAGAGTAGAGTAGAGTAGAGAGTAGAGAGAGAGATATTCATTGGAATGCATTCAATGGATATGCATCGATTACAAATGCAAATGAAATATGCAATTCTTTCTTCATTCATATTGATTTAAAGCTCTCTTGAAATGTTTCTAGGTGTTTAATTGCAAGGGTGTGTGTGTGTGACAGAGAGAGAGAGTGAGTGTGTGATATTGTATGCCTTTAATTAGTACAAGGATACAATGTTGCCGTATATAACCCAAGGGCAACCTTTTTAATAATAAATTCACACAGACATAAACCATACACAAACATGCATACATACCTATGTCTGGTATTAGAAATTCCACTGCTCATTGAGATTTCATTCATGATGATGTTCGTCGCCTTTGTTTGATTTGCTTATAGACGACCTCCCTAATTATTCGATTAATATTTAATTGAACTCTAATGTGAAGTCTTTGCAAAATTCAAATTAAGAAATAGTTTCCAAATGTTATTGCTTTGACTAGGTTTGATAACTTTAGTCAATATTAAAGTTTATATATTATAATTCGGAAAGTATTGGAAAATTTCTTAAATTAACCCGTATGTGAGATACTAAGCATTCACTAGTAAACTGTCAAAATTTTAAATCATCTTAAATGAGATAATGTGCGTGAAGATATATATAAATTGAACTTTCCAATTTGCGGATAAAATGTCCTGTATAATGGATATAGTTTTCCGTGAAGTTAAATTTAATTGTATAACACCGACGAAACACATTCAGTATACAGAGTGAGATAAAAAAACTGCATCAAAGTCAAACGTTATAATTTTTAATTTTTTTAAAAAAAATTATCGCGTAATGAGCATCCGATTCCTTTCAAAATCGACAAATCTCAATATTTCATTCAACACAAGATCTGTTGGGGAGATTGTAGATGTCAGCCCTTTCCTTCCGATACCTCCCTCACAATGGGTTACAATTTTGAATTACCAAAATTATCATAAAATGCGAATCGAGCATCCAATTCTATTCAAATTGTACACAGCCCAAATTTTTTAACGCAACAATATCTGGTATTCTAGTCCATTCTGGTGTTCCTCAGGGAAGCCATTTAGGACCATTACTATTCGTTCTCTATCTCAATGATCTTCCGTCAGTTGTAAGGTTTTCCAAAATTCTAATGTTTGCAGATGATGTTAAGCTGTTCATTAATCTCGATTCTCTCAATAACTCATTACATTTACAACATGATCTACATTCCATTGTAAATTGGTGTGGTATGAATGGCATGTCTCTAAATCTTAAAAAATGCAAAAAATTATCATTATTCAGATCTAGACATATTCAATCTGATTATTTTGTAGGTTCATACAAATTGGAGAATGTAGACTCATTTATTGATCTTGGTGTTATTTTGGACAATAAACTTCGTTTTAACTTACACATTGAATCTAGCGTTAATAAAGCAAAGTCTCTTCTAGGTTTCATTAAGCGCTGGTCTAAAGATTTTGAAGACCCTTACGTAACTAAACGCTTGTTTACTAGTCTAGTTAGACCTACATTAGAGTATGGTTGCGTGTTGTGGAGTCCATTTTATAAATGTTACTCTAATTTAATAGAAGCAGTTCAAAAACAATTCATTATATTCGCTCTCAAAGGTCTGCCCTGGAATCCGTCCGAAGCACTCCCCCCTATGAAAATCGATTAAAACTTATAGACCTTCCATCGTTAGAAAGAAGGCGTTTAATGCTTAGAGCAATATTTTTAATACGACTTTTGCGTGGTCAAATTGATTCACAATTTTTAATTAGTGAAATAAAGTTTAATGTTCCGTCTAGAATAACTCGTAATTATATACCGCTAAATCTTTCCTTGGCGAGATCTAACTACGAACTAAGCAACCCCCTTAGATCTTTATGTGAAATATATAACAACCTCTATAATAATTTACCACTATCTGAACCTTTGCATGCAATAAAAATATCAATACTTAATTTATAATTATAGTATTAGGAGCTGCCAGATTTGTATTTTTGCTCGTTGTGTGTGATTTGTAATACTAATCCTTTTACTAAAACCGGCTGATGTTTTACTGTAGCTGGTGTTTCCCTACAATACTAACCCTCCATGGTGCGGACTATGGGGTGTACGCGCTCCCTACGTATTGGGAGGTGGCCCCCTCGGTCGGCAGGGGCGGGTAAGAGTGGCGTTGGGACCGAACGAAAGCAAAGAATATGCTGGACCACTCCTTCTGCCACCTTCCCCCAAAGGGATCAAAATTTTGAATAACAAAAGCTCTCATAAAATGCGAAATAACTATCCGATTGTTTTCAAATCTTTCAAATCCCAATATTTTTATTAAGGCAAGTTCTGGTGTGAATATGGAATATATTGGGCCAATCCCTCTGGTACCACCTCACAATGTGTCAAACTTTCAAATAATTACATTTCTTATAAAAATCAGAATAAGCATCCGATTACTTTGCATAAGCATCCGGTTACTTTCAAATTGCACACATCCCAGTATTTTTTTATCACAAGATTTGGTATGGAGACGGGATAAATGTCCATTCCTTCTGATACCTACCCCACAATGGGTAAACATTTTAAATAGATAATGGGTCAACATTTTAAATGAGATAAAAAAATCTGCAATAAAGTCAAACGCCATAATTTTAAATTATTTTTTTAAATTTTATTGAATGAAAGTAAAAAATTTCGAAAATAGCATCAAATTTTAGAATGAGCTTAGATTTTTTGGAATTGGTCACCTTTGCACGAATTATGACCTTCAAACGGCCAATGAAACCGTCACACGCTGCCTGAATGTTGCTATGCTTTATTTTGGCCCATACCCGGCGAAGTGCTTGTTTGAGATGATCGACAATTTGGTATTGTTTTAGGGCCACTCTTGCTTTACAAAATACTCCAGACACAATAGTCCAACGGATTGGTATCCGGAGATTTTGGTGCCATTTTTTTGTAACCATTCCTGGGCGACGTGTGCTGAGTGCGATGGTGCTGAGTCCTATTGGAAGGTCTGCGGCGAAAATGTTTGGGTTCCCAAGACTCCAGAATATTTTCGCGATAATATTCGGAATTTATTCTGATGCCACGGTTGATTAATACGAGCGGAGAGGGACAGTCGGCTGTAATGGCGGCCCACACCATTATCATGGTCGGCGCTTGAGTTCTGGTGGCCAACAGAAGTTGCACATTTTCAGCTAACCTCTTTGGCAAGTTAACACCATAATATTGTTTGTTTACAAAACTGCTGGACAACGAATGTTTTCCCATCAAATTCGGCAGTTCACCACTTTCGACCAAGCAAAGCAACTCTTTTTCTATTTTCTACAACAGAAGTCTATTTTCTTTCTGTTGCAGTGTAACTTCTTGAACTTTTTGGAATTTCAATGGCTTTACCCCGAGCTTCTTTACTTTTTGAACCATTTCTGCTGATGTTGCTGTTTCATCCGTCCACTTCCTTGAATTCGGGCTACGCTACCAGTATCACGGTAACGAGCGATGGTACGAGACACAAAAGATTTATTCACATTTAAATTCTGGAGTGCTCTAACGATAGCCAATTGTGGTTTTCCAACCAAATATAAAGAAATCACACTATCACGTTTGAATTCCATCACGAATAACTTTTTTTTCTGGAAAATTCTCATCAAAATGCTTTAGTACGTTTATAAACAATATAACGAGCTGTCCCTGGAATAATTTTAACATCTGTTGAACGAGTGGCTTAGAAATGACAGCAGTCTGAAGTTGGTTGCAGTTTTTTCATCTAACCCTGTTTTTGGGTCCACTCTTTCTGGTAAAACTTTCGACTACAAATTATTCCTATAGAATTGTAAATAATTGTTGGAATTTTTTTAAATTTTCACATTCCAATATCCATTTTTATCAGTAGAAGACAAAGAGGACATATTTCAAAAATTATCACACATCTCATATAATGTACTACTATTACAGTCGTTATAGGCCAAATCTGACACCTTGTTTGTATCAGATGTAGGCTTGATTGTAAAAACTTGAAAAATAATAACGCAATTTAATATATGTGTAAACTAATAGACTGAGGGCGTACACTTGTCTGCAAAACCGGCTGATACTTTTTAACTCGTTTTTTTAATAAATAAGTAACTTTATCGGAACAAGTGGGTAAAATATTTTAAACACCTCATCGCCCAGAGACCACATTGTAAATGAAACTTCAAATTGGTTGCTAAAATTAACATTTCCATTTTATAATCCACATAAAACGATAATGTTGCATTTCATATAACTTCCATTTTTTACAATTTCAATTTTCATTTTTCCTGTCATTTATATTTTATGAGCCGTGCACCCACTCACCAGTACGAGTATAAGCCCTCGTCATTATAATCTTTACTAAATTACCCAGAAATAGCCAAAAGCTGAATAATCATAAAAGTTACACAAATTAGCGAACATTTTGCAACAATTTCAAGGGAAATTAAATTCCGATTAAAATCAATTTTTCACAAAAAAAGTAGTGGTTGGCGGTCATGGCCAAGGTAGGGGGAGGACATTAGCAATGTGCACACATTGAAAGAGAGAGAAAAAAGCGACCACTCCCCACAACAGTTTTACTTACATTACATTGTTGCAGTCGTGTGTGTGTGAGGCAGGGGAAAAACTGAAACTACACCAAATAACCATAAATGAAAATAGTGTTGAAGTAATTCTACAGTGGCTCCAACACACACACACACCCTCAAACACTCAGGGATAACAAAATCTACCTCAAAGTGAGAACATTAACCACACAAGCTCAGCGATCACAGCAGTAGCTGCCAAAAGTCAAGTTCAACTTCTAATTGCAGAGCTCTTAGAGCGACTGCATTGGCTGGCCACAGCCAGTCAAATGGAAAATGCTGGGGCATGGGAATGAAAGCTGGATTATAATGCCAAGAAATAGCAATTTGTAGTTAAAAATTATTGTAGCTGAACATGGAGTGGAGTTTTTCCTGTGCGATGGTACGATGCAGCTTTGGCTACAATGGACCGATGTAACAAAAGCCAAAATAACTCCCAGCTATTTGCCTAGTTTTTACACACTCGTTCAGTGAGTCTGGAAAAAAGACGGGTAGTTGGCGAGGACCATTAACACTTTTACTCGCTATCCAACGAAATGGAAAACAGACATGTATTGGGCTTACACTGAGACAATTTTAAAAATATAAAGTAGATCTAAATATAAAGTAGATCTAATTAAAGGCCGACCAACGATGCAGATAACAGACAAATATGGATTCGCTACATATAAAATCTACTCCCTTAACTGGGTATTGCAAACAAACTATTTTCTGCGTAAACATTAGCTTGAAAATAATTGGTTATTCATTAGGAAATTGCAATGAAAAATAGCACATTTTCCTCATTACCAGGTCATGAGTGAAGCCAGCATAGCGTGTGCTTGTCCGACTACAAAACAGAATGTTATGGATTCGATACTCATCTTCGGTGGACGAAGAAAACGATAAGATGTCAATTAAGGTTCTTAGCCGTGGCACGTTTGACTACAAATCGGAGGATTGTAAGTTCATTACCAGCAACGAACAAAATAAAAAAGTACGCTGTTGTAAATTAGAATATAAGCTAATCTCAAAGGTCTAAAAATGATTTTTTTTTTACTTTTTTACCCTACAACACTATGTGTTGTGTGTATTATTATTGGGCCAAAAGTTATGTAACACCTCGAAATATTGGGTTCCCACATAGGAAAGCATATATGGGTTTTCCTATCTCGCCGAGATGAGTCGATCTACCTATGTATGTCCGTCCGTCCGTCCGTCCGTCTGTCCGTGTTAATTTGTAATCAAGCTACAGGTCGCAATTATGAACCGATCCTCACGAAATTTAAAATGGAGGTGGGGTTATGGTCAGAATAGATCCCTATTGTTTTTGGAGATGATCGCTCGATATTTAGGGGTTGAAATGGACCAAAAACAGAAAAATTTTGCAGTTGCTCTATAGGTCACAATTATCAACCAATCGCCGCGAAAATTTACATGGAGTTAAAGTTTAGGAGTGGGCAGAATCCTACCAATTTGGCCGGCCACCGGACAATAATTAGCGGGTAAAATAGACCCTGACTTTTATGTAAGAAAATGGGAAAATTTCCACTAAACCGCGAATATTTTCAACCCCAGCCAAATCACTAATACATTAAAAGATCACTTCTGACCATTACAGTGATGCTAGTAGCCAAGAAATCGGGTATATAGCAAAATAGGTACAATATATATATAAAAGAATTGATATTATTTATCCTGCTTATAAATCAAAAACCGCTGAGCCGATTTTCACAATTCCCCTCAATTCGGAATGGTCTTTTGCCAGAAAAGCAGAAAATCTAAGAAAATCGCGGAAAAATATACCAATAAAAAAGTGAATATTTTTTGTTCCATTTTTTCAATTCTTATCATATTTTCTATCGCATGCGATTTTTTCAATTTGACTTACAATTTTGAATTGTCAATTTTCTAAATGTTTACACCCTTCAACACTACGTTTTGAGGGTATTATATGCATGCCGCAATTATCGTCCGATCCTCACGAAATTTGGCATGGAGGTAGGGTTAGGGTCAGAATTAAAGCCTATTGTTCTTAAGATGTACATTTAGAGGTGCAAATGGACAAAAAAAATATTTTTTTCTTATTTTGTAGTCGCTCTATAATCGAATCGAATAATCTAATCGACACGGAATTTCGCATCGGAAGATAAGGGCAGGAAAGAAGTCTAGCATTTTGGATGACCATTGGATTGCATTTAGCTGTAAAATGGACCACAAATTTGCCAAATTCTCCGGACCAAAAAACTAAGGGTAACCTCTGGGCGGGGCTCTTTGACATTATTTCAAAAATGAAATCTTCCAAACTGGATTTGGATATAAGGGGACTTTGAACATATTGCAGTGTTGTAGGGTATCACATGGTCGGCCCCGCACGACTATAGCCTTTGCTTACTTGTTTTACATATTTGTGATTTTTTGTGACCAGCGAATAACCACTGATTTCAAGTGATATTCTATCTAAAAGCGATGGGTTAATAGGTGGATTTGTAATTAGTTGCAACTGGCAAACATATATCAGGAAACACATAATTTGGAAGGATTATTTCTTTAGAAGTTTTTTATACCCTACACCTTGGAAAGGAGAGGGTATATTAATGTTGACATTCCGTTTGTAATATCCCCAAATATTCATCATAGACCCCATAAAGTATATACAGGGTGAGATGAAAAAACTGCAACCTACTTCAGACTGCTGTCACTTCTAAGCTACTCGTCCGACAGCTGTTAAAATTTTCCAGTGACAGCTCATTATATTGTTTACAATCGTACAAAAGCATTTTGGTGCGAATTGTCCAGAAAGAAGTTATTCGTGATGGAATTCAAGCGTGATAGTGTGATTTCTTTGTATTTGGCTGGAAAACCACAAGTGGCTATCGTTAGAGCACGCCAGCACTTAAATGTGAATAAATCGTCATACTGGTAGCGTAGCCCGACGTCAAGGAAGTGGACGGAAGAAAACAGCAACATCAGCAGAAATGATTTAAAAAGTAAAGAAGCGACTGATCGAAACCCGCGTCGCAGTGGCCGAAAAATGACTCGTGAGCCGAACATATCGTAATATTCCATTCGGCAAATATTGAGAAATGAGCTCGGGGTAAAGTCATTGAAATTCCAAAAAGTGCAAGAACTTACACCGCAACAGAACGAAAATAGACTCAAAAGAGCTAAAGAGTTGCTTTGCTTGGCCGAAAGTGGTGAACTGCCGTATTTGGTTTTCTCCGATAAGAAAATATACGTTGTCCCGCAGTTTGTAAACAAACAAAATGATCGTGTTTACTAGCCAAAGAGGTCAGCTGAAACTGTGCACTTTCGGTTGACCACCAGAACTCAAGCGCCGGCCATGGTGATGGTGTGGGCCGCCATAACAGCCGATGGTCGCTCCCCGCTCGTATTAATCGACCGTGGCGTCAGAATAAATGCCGAATATTATAGCGAAAAGATTCTGTTGGGTGTATTAAAGCCTTGGGCACGCAGACATTTTGGCCGCAGATTTTGGACATTCCAACTGGACTCAGCACGCGCCATCCAAGAATGGTTACAAAATGAGGTTCCTCGCTTCATTTCCAGCTCACAATGGCCACCAAAATCTCCGGATACCAATCCGTTGGACTATTATGCCTGGAGTATTTTGGAAAGCAAGGTTGGCACTAAAAATTACCACAGTGTCGATCACCTCAAACTAGCGCTTTGCCGGGAATGGGCCAAAATACCGTAGAGTAACTTTCGGGCAACATGTGACGGTTTCATTGGCCGTTTGAAGGCCATAATTCGTGTCAAAGGTGACCAATTCGAACAAATCTAGACTTATTCTAAAATTTAATGCTATTTCCGACATTTTTTTGCTCTCATTTAATAAAATTTAAAGAAAAAATGTAAAAATTATGGCTTTTGACTTTGTTGCAGTTATTTTTTATCTCACACTGTACATATCAAATAATCGACACTCTAAAGTTCAAAGGTCCAAATTTACCCACTCTTTCAATACCATTGTAGGCATCTAATTTTTATACCCTACACCACAAGATGGTCAGGGTATTATGTATTTGTGCATTTGTTTGTAACAGGCAAAAGGAAACGAGATAGACCCATATTTCCTTTTGATGATCTGCATAGAATCACATTCTGAGTCGATTTATGCATGTCCGCCCGTCCGTCCGTCTGTCCATGTATTTTTTTAAACAAAGTACAGGTCGCATTTATTGCCCGATCCAGAAGACATTTTGCACAGATCATTTGTTTGGCCCAAGGACGAACCCTATTAAAATTGGAGATAATCGGTCAAAATTTAGATATAGCTCCCATATATATCTTCGTCAGATTTGCCTTTTATTGTGCACCAAACATGTAATATCAGCCCGAATTGTATGGAATTGTATGCACATACAACCAAATCAGCCCTAAAAATAAGTATGCCAAATTCGATCGAAATCGGTTCAGATATAGCTATAGCTTCCATATATATTGTTCATCCGATTTGTTATTTTTGTCCTCCGCAGCCGTAATATGCACTCTGTAACAACAATATTTGGGGAAATATATCAAATGCAGCTCAGAAATACCTTTGCTAAATTTTATCGAGATCGGTTCAGATTTGGATATAGCTCCCATATATAACTTCGTCCGATTTACCTTTTATTGTGCACTAAACGTCTAATATTTGTCCAAATGGGATGGAATTTGGCACTTACGACCGAATTGAGTCTAGAAGCTAGTATGTCAAATTTGGTGAAGATCGGTTTAGATATAGTTATAGCTCCCATATATATTGTTCATCCGATTTGTAGTATTTGCTACCCACAACCGTAATATGCACTCCGTAACAACGATATTCAGGGAAATATATCAAATACAGCTCAGAAATATATTTGCCAAATTTTATCGAGATCGGTTCAGATTTGAATATAGCTTTATCAGATATTTTTATCCGATTTTAAATTATTTGTGCACCAAATGGGCAACACAAGTCCGAATTTAAAAGATACAAATGCTTCGGCATATTTATTCCTTTGAACTTTAAATTATAATTATAATCATAGCGTGTATGATAGAATTCTCCCATAAAAACTTTTAATTGTTATGTGGAGCTCTACTAAATTAGCAAAGGGTGTAGGGTATCATAAAGTCGGCCCCGCCCGACTTTAAGGCTTTCTTTACTGGTTAATAGAAACTTAAGGGTGGCTTTAGTTCGAACTTCTACAACCGCGACTTCTTCTCACTTCTACCCTTAAAATTTTTTCATTTTCCAAATAGAGGATTTTAGCTTTATTTGTTTAAGAAATTCATAGACCCCTTTAACATTTTTAGTACACACTTAGTTCAAATTTTTACAATCCTATCCAAACTTCTTACTTTAAGTTTTCTAAAAATTCTATGGTGCAGGATTTAGTACATTTAGTAGAATTTTAATTCGAATATCCAAAAACCCGTTCCCTAAATATCACAACATATCCTTTATTACCATGTAGTACTCTTAGTATG
Source organism: Musca domestica (assembly GCF_030504385.1). NCBI lineage: Eukaryota > Metazoa > Arthropoda > Insecta > Diptera > Muscidae > Musca > Musca domestica. Next base: position 37,341,219 of record NW_026712114.1, read on the forward strand.
AATGTCCACCAGGCCGATCTATAAAATAAAGTTCTAAGGTCTTCTATGAAAGGTTTCTTGGTGGTATTCTATAGAAGAAATTTTGATTTTCTTGTGTTTGTGGAAGAAGACCTCTGAGGGACTTTTACCTGCCAAGACCATGGGAGTTCTTGTATTTTCAGAATATCTCATAACGGTCTTCTACATGAATGTCTTGAATATTTTCTTGTAATAACAAAACCTCTTGTAGGTCTTTTAGATGTAGAAGAATTATTTTTGGGTTTTTTTATCTGAGGAAGACTCTTTTGTATGGATTTTCTATAATATTTCTAACTGTAGGAGGCTTCTGATTATTTTCGATTGTCCTCTTGAATAGCTTCTATATAAAGAAACCTTTTAATTTCAATCTATAGAAAAACTTTATGAAATATCTTCTAATAGACTTCTTTAAAAAAAAAAGATTTATTGAATGCTTTCTATGCATGTCTTCCATTTATTGAATAACTCTTGAAGGCCTCCTATCTTCAATAATTGTATCTTTGTTTTCCTTTATTTTCAGTGTACCTTCGACATCGACACAACACAAATATTTACGATTAATGCTAATTTGATTTTCAACATTTCGCAAAGCGTTAATGTGCAACATGAAAGGCAACCACAAAATGTTAGCCAGCACAAAAAAGACTTATTGGGACCAGACAGTTAAATGCCCCGGCGTATCGGACTAAATCCACCAACATACAGTAGAACTACAGCTAAGGCAAAAGCAGCGTGAAAAATTGGCTAAGTTGGCGGAACTTCGTTTGCTTGCCTCTTTGGCATGCATAAACGCACATTGAATGAGACCATTTTGGAAACGGTTATTGCATGTTTATCCTGGCGAGGGAAAATAATCCTTAACTTTTTTCTGCTGCCCACATGTGACAATTTAAATGTCGTCCGAGGAAGATCAACGATGAATGTTTGTTTTGTTATGCTGTTGATAAGAATATTATAAGTGTGGTTGGGAAGCTGTACGGAAAAAGAGACATGTTGTTGATGGTACAAACAAAGGTAAGAACAATTTTATATTTAAAGAATATAATAAATTGTGTTCATATAAATACAGAAGAGCCTCCGATACGTAATAGGAATCAATAGAACTTGATGTACAAGTCTTAAGGAATAAGGAGTTAGTCCCAAAATTTTATTATATTTTTCTAATCATTGCTATAGATGGAAAATTGAAGTAGATTCGATTTAAATTTGCCTCATCGAAATATTGGTTTAAGACACTATGTCTCTTTGGACCAAATGCGCTTTAGGTTATTTGTGGTCCATATAATTACGTCCGATCCTCCGTCTATCTCTCTGACTAAAAGATGAAAAATGTGATTTCCAAACGCATTATTTTAACTTAAATATTCATCGCATTCAAAGCTTAGAGGGAATCCAAATCGGTAAAAACTTCGCACATTGTAATATAAATATTGGAGGTATAGCAAGCAACTCCTTCTGGTACCTTGCCCAAAAAAGGTTAATATTTAAATGCCAAAAACTGCTACATTATTTCCAATTTTTTTTAAACAACGTTTGAAAATTGGCGGCATTGGTTTTTGGCTACATCAGTATTGGTGTCTGTGGAAACCTGGCCCTGTCTAGTATATGGAATAAGTCTTCACTGGATAAGATTGTATTTAACCACAAGGGGTCCTTGATATGAGATGATACTAGTTCGAGAGATCTTAAGCAACGATCTAGGATATGCTAGTGACCTTAATAAGTATTTTAGCAAAGCTTTACAAGGATATACAAGGATACTACTACATGATACGTTAATAAGGACCTGTAAGATACTACTTCAAGTTACCTTAAAAAGTACTCCATTAAGGCTTTACAAAGATATATAAGGATATTACCGCAAGACACCTTTAAGAGTACTCCAGCAATATTTTTCAAGGATACATCGGGAATATACTTTAATAACAACTTGTGGGGATACTACTACATGAGACTGTTGTACGTACCCAAGCAAGGCTTCTAAAGGATATATACGTATATTACTGCAAAAGACTTCAATTAGTGTTCAAGTAAGGATTTATCAGGATTCTACCTCAAGAGACATTACTAACTACTTCAACAAGGCTCCACAGCGATACTACTGGAAGAGACCTTAATAAGTGCTCCAGCAAGACGCTACAATCATTTACAAGGATACTACAGCAAGAGACCTGAATAAACACTCTAGGAAGCTTCCAAAAGATTATCAGGGGTATTACTGCAAGTTACCTTACAAAGTACTCCAGCAAGACTTCACAAGTACAAGAGACCATTGTACGCGCTCAAGCAAGGTTTACCAAGTATATACACAGATACTCCTGCTAGATACCTTAATAGGTGATCAAGCAAGGATCTACAACAATATGTTAGGTACTACTGCAAGAAGAAGTACGCCAAGGCTCGATAAGGATATGCATACCTCAATAAGTACCAAGCAAACATCTACAGGGATATGCAAGAATACTGTTGAGAACTAAAGCAAGGCTATATGTATGGGTTTTTATGGAACAATGAGACATATACCTGACTAAATACCATTTACAGAATGTCGAAGGTTAGTTAAAGTTAGTCACTTACCGAAGTTGCAATACCTTTAGCAATTACAGGGTGAGATGAAAAAACTGCAACCAGTTTCAGACTGCTGCCATTTCTAAGCCACTCGTTTGACAGCTGTTAAAAATATTCCAGTGCTAGCTAATTATATTGTTTACAAGCGTACAAAAGCTTTTTTGTGAGAATTGTCCAGAAAAAAAGGTTATTCGTGATGGAATTAAAATGTGACAGTGAGATTTCTTTATATTTGGCTGAAAACCAAAAGTGGTTATCGATAGAGCACTTCAGCATTTAAATGTTAATAAATCTTTTGTGTCTCGTACCATCGCTCGTTACCAAGATACTGGTAGCGTATATCGACGTCAAGAAAGTGGATCGAAGAAAACAGCAACCTCAGCAAAAATGGTTCGAAATGTAAAGACGCGACTTGATCGAAACCCGTGTCGCAGTGGCTGAAAAATGGCTAGTGAGCTGAACATATCGCAATATTCCATTCGCAAATATTGAAAAATGAGCTCGGGGTAAAGCCATTGAAATTCCAAAAAGTGCAAGAACTTACACCGCAACGGAAAGAAAATAGACTCAAAAGAGCTAAAGAGTTGCTTCGCTTGGCCGAAAGTTGTGAACTGCGGAATTTGGTTTTCTCCGATAAGATGATCGTGTTTACTTGCCCAAGAGGTCAGCTGAAAATGTGCGGTTGGCCACCAGAATTCAAGCGCCGGCCATGGTGATGGTGTGGGCTACCAAAACAGCCGTTGGTCGCTCTTCGCTCGTATTAATAGACCGTGGCATCAGAATAAATGCCGAATATTATCGCGAAAATATTCTGGAGGGTGTATTAAAGCTTTCGGCACATAAACATTTTGGCCGCCATCATTGGACATTCCAACAGGACTCAGCCCCATCGCATTCAGCACGCGCCACCCAAGAATTTTTACAATATGAGGTTCCTCGCTTCATTTTCAGCGCACAATGGCCACAAAAAAAACTTCCGGATAACAATTCGTTGGACTATTGTGCCTGGAGTATTATGGAAAGCAAGGTTGGCACTAAAAGATACCAAAGTGTCGATCACCTCAAGCATGCGCTTCGCCAGGAATAGGCCAAAATACCGCGGAGCAACATTCGGACAGCGTGTGACGGTTTCATTGGCCGTTCGAAGGCCATAATTCGTGCCAAAGGTAACAAATTCGAACAAATTTAAACTTATTCTAAAATTTGATCATATTTCCGACATTTTTTGCTTTCATACAATAAAATTACAAAAAAAAAAAAAAAAAAAAAAAGTAAAAAAGCAGTAACTTTGGCCGGGCCGAACTTTGAATACCCTCCACCATTTGGAACGAATTAGAAAATTTTCAAAAAATATAAAATCCATTAAAAATTCTTTTAAAATCTTTAAAATATCTAATATAGGAAGGTGCCGATATATCGGGGAATATACGATATTGTGGACCTATAAAAACAAAACTATGTCTAGGTGTAAAGTACTCACAAGGAACTCCTTGTGTGGATTCTCAGATAATTCCATTGGAAAAAGTGGCTAAAATCATCAAAATTCCGAATATAGGGGAGTACCGTTATATGGGGGGTATACGATATTGTGGACCTATATAGACAATTCCGTTTCAGGGGGTAAAGTGCTCACAAAGAACTCCTTGTGCGGATATTCAGACAATTCCGTTGAAAAATGTGGGTAAAATCATCAAAATACCGAATATCAGGGGTACCGTTATATGGGGGCTATAAGATGTCGTGGACCGATATAGCCCATCTTCGAACTTGACATGCCTGCAGACAAAAGAGAGATCTGTGCAAAATTTTAGCTTCCTATCTTAATTCGTTTAGACTGTAGCGTGATTACAACAGACGGACAGACGGGAGGACAGGGCTAAATCGTCTTAGAATTTTACGCTGATCAAGAATATATATACTTTGTTGGGTCTAAAATGATTATTTCGATGAGTTATAAACGGAATGACGAACTTAATTAACTTCTGGGTTTCTGCGATATATATATGTATATTTTAGTCGCACAGTGTAATTAATCGTTTAAACTATGATTTTCCAAATCGTATTCCATTAATTATTTTGATGTTGATCAAATCAAACGCTTACACCACATAATTATTAAAGCTGGCAAGAAAAATTCGCTTTCCAAAATTATGTTGTAATTGTTTCGAAACAAAACAAATGTTCACTTTAAGCTTCTTATTTCCAATTCATTAAATTTGAATTGTTTCCTTGCAAATTAAAAAATAATAATACAAAATGTTTTTGCCTTATAATTCTTTAAACTAATTTTATATGCATGACTTGGAAAATAGAAAGGGAATAAAAAAAAGAAACGAAACAAACTTTTCAGAATTTTCGCTTTGTTATTCAACTCTCTCAACACAGCTGAGAAGAGATTTACTGCAAAAGACTTAAAGAACTCAGCAAGTCGTGGCAGCAGCAGCAGAAGCATAAAAGGCAAAGTGGTCGGTTGCAACAGCATTCCAGGAGGGACGATAGTCCTTCTCAACTTTTTAAGATGTATTAACGGATATAGAGGAAAAGAAAAAAAATAAATAAAAAGCAAAGAATAAGGAAAGCAAAGAATAAGGAAATCGAAAAACCAACAACGGCGTAAACACAAACGCGAAAAGGACCAAAGCTGATTGTGGCTTTAAGTATATGTGTGTGTGTGTGCGCGTGTTTGTTTAAGAGGAACCACTTGAGAACAAGGAGCGTTATTCGTGGCAAATGGAAGGAGAAAATCTCGCGAATGGAATACAAAATAATATTTTAATGTATTAAATAACAATGTATGGGTATGGCTTTATGGCTGCATGGAGATTTTGTATTTTCGCTCAAGGATAAAATCTAGGATAAAAGTAGCAATGCAAAAATAAAAACACACATACTTACCAAAATGTTTAACAAAGGAACTTATAAAGCTTGTCATGGGATAAAAATTAAAACCATTTAAAAGCCAACGACTGTTGGAATTGTAATTCAATGGAGAATGGTATGTAAGTGTAACAGCATTTTGGCTAGTTGTCGAAGAAAGAGATTTTCTTATTCAATACGACGGGGCCTCGATACATAGTTTGTTGGATTTCTTAAGAACTTTTTGTGCATTAAAGAATGTCCCTATAATAATATGAAATTACAGGGCGAGATAAAAAAAAAACTGCAACAAAGTCAAACGATATGATTTTTACATTTTTTTTTTAAATTTTATTGAATGAAAGGAAATAATGTAGGGAATAGCATCCAATTTTAGAATAAGTTTAGATTTGTTCGAAATGGTCACCTTTGCCACGAATTATGACCTTCAAACGGCAAATGAAACCGTCACACGCTACCCGAACGTTGCTCTGCGTTGTTTTGGCCCATTCCCGGCGAAGCGCTTGCCTGAGGTGATCGACACTTTGGTATTTTTTAGTGCCAACCTTGCTTTACAAAATACTCCAGACACAATAGTCCAACGGATTGGTATCCGGAGATATTGGTGGCTATTATGCGCTGGAAATGAAGCGACGAACATCGTTTTGTAAACATTCTTGGGTGGTGCATGTTGAGTGCTGAGTCCTGTAGAAATGTCCAAGGTCTGCGGCCAAAATGTTTGCGTGCCCCAAGCTTTAAAACACCCTCTAGAATATTTTCGCGATAATATTCGGCATTTATTCTGATACCACGATCGGTTAATACGAGCGGAGAGTGACTATCGGCTGTTATGGCGACCTACACCATCACCATGGCCGGCGCTTGAGTTCTGGTGGCCAACCGAGGGAGCTTACCTCTTTGGCAAGTAAACACGATCATTGTGTTCATTTACAATGTTTTCTCATTCGAGAAAACCAAATTCGGCAGTTCATCACTCTCGGCCAAGCGAATCAACTCTTTAGTTCTTTTGAGTTTATTTTCTTTCGGTTGCGGTGTAAGTTCTTGCATTAAAATGGCTTTACACCGAGCTCATTTTTCAATATTTGCCGAATGGCGATATGTTCAGCTCACGAGCCATTTTTCGGCCACTGCGACGCGGGTTTCGATCAAGTCGCTTCTTTACTTTTCGAACCATTTCTGTTGATGTTGCTGTTTTCTTCCATCCACTTCCTTGACGTCACGGTAACGAGCGATGGTACATGACGATAGCCACTTGTGGTTTTCCAGACAAATATAACAAAATCACACTATCACGCTTGAATTCCATCACGAATAACTTTTTTCTGGAAAATTCTCACCAAAATGCTTTTGTACCTTTGTAAACAATATAATGAGCTGTCACAGAAATAATTTTAAGAGCTGTCGGACGAGTGGCTTAGAAATGACAGCAGTCTGAAGTTGGCTGCAGTTTTTTTATCTCACCCTTTTCATATTTTCACAGAAAATTGAATTTCGTTGCAGCAAAAAAGAATTGTCTTCATTATTTTTTTGTTTGCATGCACGCATGTGTGTGTGGCGAACATTTTTAAAAGATAATAGCCAAACAGTTTAAATTGTCAGTTTAATGTCCTTCCACATTTTGCATAATGCTCTTCTGAAAACATTTTATTGTGTATGCATCCTTGCATGCATAGTCGGACCAATACCACCACCACCGCCATGGTCACATAATCGGCTTGTGGTTGTGACTTTTGAAAAGTTTCTCTCATCCACATAATAATATAATGGTTCTTTAATGTTTGCAATGGATGAAGTCGGTAATTTTATAAAACATAAAAAACGCACATAAAAAGCTTTTATTAATTAATTGAAGATTTTAACAATGTCATGCCAAGTATGTGACAATTTAAATTTTAATTTGGGAAATTAGACACAATGAATGCCTTCAATATTCACACAGATGGGGAAAAACAAAAATCGAAGTTTGATAATAACACTTTGCAACACAAAAATAATTACGGGAAAATCCAGCAGATCATGAAAGTAGAGCTAAACAAATTAAAAAGTATCAATCGGTTCTACCGACAGACGTATACCCTCTACCAATGTTCGATTATTTAAGTATGTCTAGACTATTGTTAAGATTTTTCAAATAGTTGACCCTCTATGGAGTGGGTTCTGAAGGAATGGGCCAATATTGTCCATTTCGTATCGTACCTAAATAAATGCATAAAAATTTTGCGATGCTCCAGTTTGGAATATATTGGTAACTTCCTTCAACTTCCTTCCTTCCTTCCTTCCTTGTGATAATTTTTAGAAAATGTTAACATGTGCGTGAGGTGCCAGATATAGTCGACCAAAGTATTCCATTTTCATGTTTCATCTAATACAGATAAAAATATTTGTATGGGCAAAATTACCAGAAAATCGAACATTATTTCAGACATAAATTCCATATTCATCTCGGGTTTCTGGTTGAGAGAGGTATATTTAGATATAGCAATTTGTGAAGAATCGCTGACTTGTTTGGGCGTTTTTTTTTTCAATATCTTGAACCCTATATTGGACAGGTAGCAAAAGAAATGGTCCGATCTCTACCATCTTTAAAACAGATCTTGTGTTGGTGGAAATATTGAGATGTGCCAAGTCTTAATGGAATCGGATGTTAAATGTGCGTTTTATAAGCTTAATGAATATCCAAAATTTCGAACTTTTGTGGGTGAGGTACCGGAAGGAGTGGACCGATATATTCCATCTTAACACCAGATCTTGGGTTTATAAAAATATTGGTATGTGTGAAATTTGAAGACAATCGGACTCTTATTTAATATTTTATAAGAGTTATAATTATGGAAAATGTTGACCCTTTGTGGGGGAGGTACTTCACGAAGTGGACCGATATTATCCATTTTTACACCTGACTTAGAACTGACGCAAATATTAGGATCTGCGCAGTAAAATATTTTTATTTATTTATTTATTTATTATTTTTTTTTTTTTTTTGAATATCGACATTTTGTGAGAGATGTAACAAAAAAGAGTGGACGTATAATGCCCATCTCCGAACTCGATCTAAGTTTGACAATAATATTTCGATGTACCGAATTTGGACCAAAACGGATACTCCCTTCGAGAGTTATCGTACGCACCAGCCACACAGACAGACGAATGGACATAGCTAAATCGACTCCCAATGTCCTGAAACCTTTATTTTGATGAGGCATGTTTTGGTCGTATGAAATGATATATATCCCCTCTAGACTGAGGGTATAAAAATAGCACACATTTTTGTTCATAATCCAGTAAGGAAAAATCAAAAGTCGGGCGGGGCCGACAATATGATACCCTACACCATTATGCATATTTAGTAGAGCTCCCGTAAGAAAATAATTTTTTATTTGATGTAGATCATACCGCCTATCAACATTTGGCTTTAGAACAGTTAAAGTTTGGGTTCAGAGGGAAATATAAATATGGGAGGCATATCCAATTCTGAATTGATTTTCACTAAATTTGACGGAGACATTTTAATCTTTTATACCAAATAACATTGTTATAGATAGCATGAGAAGAATTATATTAAAAAATATATATAGGAGCCGACTTCTACAAATTGGAGACGTACGTCCCAAAATTAACTACATTTGGGCTAATATTAGCCATTATGTGCACAATAAACCCTAAATAGGATTGAGGATATTTAGGAGATGTATCCAAATCTTAGCCGATCACGATAAGATTAAAAATGCAGAGGTATTTCCGATCTCTATAAGATACCAAATATCATTGTTGTCGAATGGACATTACGAATTTGAGGGATTTAAACGTCAAATCGGATAACACATATATATATATATATATATATATATATATATATATATATATATATATATATATATATATATATATATATATATATATATATATATATATGTTATCCGATTTGATATATATATATATATATATATATATATATATATATATATATATATATATATATATATATATATATATATATATATATATATATATATATATATATATATATACATATATATAATGGATATATGGTACCAAAGATCATTGTTGTGGAATGCATATTACGCTTGTGAGGGACTTTTAACCCCATTTCGGATAAAACACATATATGGGAGCTGCATCTGAACCGATTGATACAAAATTTGAAGTACTGGTTTATAGGATGAATTCAGCCGTAATTGCCAAAAGTCAGTTCATTTGGGCTGATATTAGCTATTTGGTGCACAATAAACCTTATAACAGATAAAAATATATATGAGAAATTTGACAGAATACAGTTCATTTTTGACAGATTTTGGCCATTTGGTGCACAATTAACCCGAAATCGGTTGAAGATATATATGGGAGCTATGTCCAAATCTGAACCGATCTTCATGAAATTTTGCAGAGGTATTTTTGGGCTCTATCAGATATCTGGTACCACATATCTTTGTTCTGAAGTGCTTATTATGCATGTTAGGGACTTAAACACCAAATCGGATGAAACATATATATGGGAGCTATAGCTATATCTCAATCGATTTTCACTAAATTTGATGGACTTGGTTCTAGTCTGAATTCGGTTGGATGTGCCAAAATTCAGGTCATGTGGACTAGTATTGGCCATTTGGTGCACAATTAACACGAATTCGGTTGAGGATATATAGGAGCTATATTTAAATCTGAGCCCATTATCACCAATTTCAGTAGGGTTCGTTCTTGGGCCAAGCAAATGTTGTTTGGAAAATTTTATCTCAATCGGATTATAAATGCGACCCGCATTTTGTTCACAAGAATACATGGACGGACGACAGACGGACTGACATGCATAAATCGACCCAGAAAGTGATTCTATGAAGATCCTTAAGAGTAACTAGGGGTCTATCTCACTTCCTTCTCCCTGCTACAAACAAATGCATAGAGACATAATACCTTTACCACTATGTGGTGAGGGTTATATAAACATTCTTTATTTCTCCAAAAATTCAGCACTTTTTCTCAATTCTCTGGAAAATACCAAGTTGACTTGTCGTCGTTTTTAGATCAAAATTTTAGATATGGGTTCTATGGCCAAATTTTGTTGAAACCCTTATATAGTTTTGACAATTTGCAAAGTTTCACTTATAGTTTGAGATATATTTCGCAATATTTAAATAGAGCTTTGATATTTGATAGATATCTTTGGACAACATCCAGAATTGTTAGTAGAAAAATTCGGTCCACTTTTTGTTTGCAGTATTTTTAGCATCAGGACAACTGTGCTCCTTGAAACTCTCATTAAATAAATAAAAACCAAATCCCTGGGAGGTTTTGTTGGCAAACAATTCCTATAGCTCTTGGCAATTGAGATGTATAAACGAACAGAGGTTTAATCTTGATGTCCCCGGCAGCATAACCGCCAAAAAGAAGGGTAAGCTTGCAATAAAAAGGTTTTGGTCCTGCCGAGTATAGAATATAACAGTCCACATTGAAAACATTCTGCGGAATATTCTCCTTTAATAATTATTGGTTTAAGCTTTTTCTGAAAACTTTTGTCTGCATCTTGGCCTGTGCTTGCAGACTCTCAGTTCGTTGAACGAAATAAAATTATTAATAAGGGGACGCGCTAGTTTTTGTTGTACAATATAAATCAAATAACAACTCGAAACGAATTTTTAAGGATCGAAACATTTCACGCCTTAAATCGAGAAATGACTGTATTTTATCAATTGTCATCCAGTAATGTGTATTTTAACGGCAGATATATTAAAATTTTTGGTTTGGTTTTATATTTTGGTTTAGATTTGAGCATTTTTGGTCAATTAAACCAAATATACAAAATTATATTAAAGACTACACTAAAAATCCTAAATTCTGCCTAATATCCATACATGCACTTAATTGCAAGGGATTTTACTGCAGCTTAATGGCCACCACACTCACTCACACACAAGACGATTACAATTAACACAGTAGCCAGTAAAAATGGTTTTGTATATTATGGTCATGAGAGTGTGCTACCCATATTAAGCTCATTTTAGACGTTTAACTTGTAAAGCAAAACATCTCCCCAACGCCATATCCCACCGCATTATTTTTCGTTCGTCCACATCTGTAGTTCACAATTGCAAAATGTCCAATTAATTAATTTGTTCATTTACAACTGACTTGAGGCGTACAAATAAATGTCATTTGCAAATCCTGGCAAATAAACAGACACACACACACACACAACTGCTCATGCAAACATCCACCCACACTCTAGCGCGCTCTCACACACACACACTCACAAAGTGTAGACTGATTTCATTCAAATCAACGATGCTGTTCTACTGAAATGACGTGTTCTTTCATCTGCAAAAAGTCCTTAAACGTATCCTCTCAAAGTAATAAACATAAAACTTAATGATTACACAAAGGATATTAAGGACAGATTTGGGAGAATGAGAATCGCAGCCTTTTGAGTGAAAGTTAAAGGGGTGGATGAGGGTAGCTAATGAGTGAGTGTAAGGATATTGTATGTTTCACAATCTAAAATAGTTATTTCACCTCAAATGTAATGACGCACTTTTGCGGTCACCATTAAAATCAAATTTTACGATCGTCTTGAACTACTAAACATGTTCCCACACTCACACTTAACCGCACACACACCTTGATGTCTACGTTTGTTTCCGATGTAATGGTTCGAATCAAATGCGGAAATTACTTTTAGTACACAGTGAGAAATATTGACTGCATAATAAATAAATCCACATTTCTTGGGTCAAACCCTCCAGTTAAAAATGATAGCTTTGCACAGAAAGTACGGGAACGGAATACTTCAAAATCAACAGTTCACCCAACTAAAAACTGAAAATATTGTCTAATTGAGTGTTGTAGGGTATAAAAATTGTAGCTTTTTTCTAGAAAAAAATTTTAAAATGTCTTACATTTTTAAAGAATATCTCTAAGATTTCCTGATTGAGTGCCGTGCATTTTGAGAACCACTGAACAAAAATAAACAAGTAAACTAGTAAAGAAAGTCTTAAAGTCGGGCGGGGCCGACTTTACGACCACTTTGCTAATTTAGAAGAGCTCCGCATAACAATTAAAAGTTTTTATGGGAGAATTCTATCACACACGCTATGATTATGATTATAATTTAAAGTTCAAAGGACTAAATATGCCGAAGCATTTGTATCTTTTAAATTCGGACTTGTATTGCCGATTTGGTACACAATTAATTTGAATTCGAATAAAAGTATATATGGGAGCTATATCCAAATCGGAAGCGATCTCGATAAAATTTGGCAAAGATATTTCTGAGCTGTATTTGATATATTTCCCTGAATATCGTTGTTACGGACTGCATATTACGGCTGTGGGTAACAAATATGACAAATCGGATGAACATTATATATGGGAGCTATAGCTATATCTGAGCCGATCTTCACCAAATTTGACATACTAGCTTCTAGACTCAATTCGGTCGTAAGTGCCAAATTTTATCCAATTTGGGCAAATATTTGACGTTTGGTGCACAATAAAAGGTAAATCGGACGAAGTTATGGGAGCTATATTTATATCTGAACCGATTTCGATCAAATTTGGCATACTTATTTTCAGGTCCAATCTGATCGGACCTTGCAAAATTCCATACTATTCCGGCTGATATTATACGTTTGGTGCTCAATAAAAGGCAAATCGGACGAAGATATATATGGGAGCTATATCTAAATTTTGACCGATTATCTCCAATTTCAATAGGGTTCGTCCTTGGGCCAAACAAATGATTTATGCAAAATTGCATCTGAATAGGGCAATAAATGCGATCTGTACTTTGTTTACAAAAATACATGGACAGACAGACGGACAGACAGAATGTGATTCGACTCAGAATGTGGTTCTATGCAGATCATCAAAAGGAACTATGGGTCTATATCGTTTCCTTTTGCCTGTTACAAACAAATGCACAAAGACATAATACCCTGACCACCTTGTGGTGTAGGGTATAAAAAGCAGTAATTTCGGCCGGGCCGAACTTTGAATACCCTCCACCATTTGGAACGAATTAGAAAATTTTCAAAAATTTTCTTCGAACTTGATCTGCCTGCAGACAAAAGAGAGATCTGTGCAGAACTTTAGCTTCCTATCGTAATTCGTTTAGATTGTAGAGCGATTACACCAGACGGACTGACGGACGGACAGGGCTAAATCGTCTTAGAATATATATACTTTGTTGGGTCTAAAATGATTATTTCGATGAGTTACCAACGGAATGACGAACCTAATATACCCTCCATACTATGTATGGTGGAGGGTATAAAATATGTTTTAATATTTCCCTCCCAAAAATCGTGGACTTTTTCTAAAGAATTTCTCGGAATTTCCTTTTTTCCTTTTTTCTCTGTGTACTGAACAAAGTCATTCCTAATGACTCTTGCTGGAGTAAACATGTTGTGGATTTCATGTAAATTACAGCAAAGCGTACCTCCAATTATAGCTTCAGCAAGAAATGAAAGTGTTTTAATGGCTAACACAGCGAATACTTATTTTCTTCATACCACACTTGGTTGAAAAGAAAAAAAATTTCCAAAATGAAAACGATAAACACTCGAAAGGTGAGTCCTGTTCCATTCTAAGAGAATATCAGAGAAATAGCGGCAGCAGTGATTTTTTTCGCTTTGACCAGCCTTTTGGCTGTTGTGTCTGCGGCAACAGTAATCTGGCGTTCATTAATTGCAAGTCATGGCTTTGATGATTAACGACCCGTGCATTGAAACAGGTCTCCGCCGGATAATTTTCTCAATGATTACTTTCGTGTGTCATTGTTGTAGTTGTTGATTATCCAGCATCCAGTCGCTGCAGTCATCATGCAAACATACGTACATAGTTGGCGAACTATAATAATGAGGCTGTGGCAATCAGCCTTGTATGGTGTTGGCGGCCTGTGGACAACAATGTTTATGGTTCTGCGAGTGCATTGTGTGCAATTAGTAACATTTGGTTCTGACTTTTATGACCCAAACCGTAGACTCCAAACGGCGGTACATACACTCAAACATTTACATACCCAGTTCCGAGTCCAGATAACAATGACTCTTGTTTGGCCTTCTGCATTGGAGACAACAAATTTTCCAGTCATGCCGCAGATTCCTTTAAAGAGTTTATTGATTTCATGGATGGACAATCATTTGTCATAGCCGCGGTTCTGGTCGTTCTGGTATGAATGCTCTTGCCTTTAATTTACTTTCATTTGACTTTTGGCATGTCTGCCATTCCTGATACCAAACGAAACGAAGTTAATTTCGAATGAAAGTTTTCCATCGAAGGACAAAAGTCCTAGGACAATGATGATTATTGTGGAGGACAATAAGTAATTGATAAAATAATCGATTGCTTTGCAGAGAATGTTTCCTTTGTCGTCAGCACAAAAAAAATGCAACTTCTGCTTCCATGAACATTTTAATCTGGTTTTTTTTTCTGAGTTTTGTAAATTTTGTCAATATCCTTGTGGACGAATGATGCACTTTGTGTTTTTTTCTGTAAAACTACTTTGATTTCCAGTAAAAGTTATCTTTTCTTTGTTTGTTTTCATGTCGTTGATGGGCAAACAATATGCCATTGATAATGGTCTAATGTCGAGTAATTTGTGGCTAAGTAATTCAATTTATTGAAGTAAACACAGCTAAATTTTGTGGAAGAGAATGATTTCTAACAGCTAGCTAAAATTATTTGCTATACCTTTAAATTTCAATTATATTGCAGAAGGTTTTTATACCCTACAACACTATGTGTTGGGGGTATTATAAGTTTGATTGGGCCAAAAATTATTTAACACCACGAAATATTGGTTTCCCACATAGAAAAGTGTATATGGATCTTCCTATCTCGCCGAGCTGAGTCGATCTAGCTATGTATGTCCGTTAATTTGTAATCACTCTACAGGTCGCAATTGTGGCCCGATCTTCACGAAATTTAGTATGGAGGTGGGGTTAAGGTCAGAATAGAACCCTATTTCTTTTGGAGATAATCGCATAATATTTAGAGGTCGAAATGGACCAAAAACTGAAAAAAATGCCTGATTTTGCAGTTGCTCTACAGGTCCCAATTACGGACCAATCGACGCGGAAAATAGCATGGGGCTAGAGCTTAAGGCTGGGCAGAAGCCTTCCAATTTTGATGGTCATCGGTAATATTTAGTGGGTGAAATAAACTATAACATTTGTGTTATATAAAAGTCAAATTTTCCATTAAACCCCGAATATTTTTAGTCCCGGCGAAATCACAAATAGACGAACATGGCAATTCTGACCGTTACGTAGATGCCGATATATCGGATATATACAGCAAAATATATACAATGTGTATAAACAATGGAAGAGGAAGTAAGATAAAATGCTTATATCTCAAGAATGGCTGGACCGATTTTGACAAATTTTGTCAATTCTGAATGTCATCCTGGCATAAAAGAATAAAATCTAAAAAAATCGCATAAAAGATGCCAATAATGATGTAAATATAGATTTTGTAGTATTTTGTGACATTTTTTTTATTTTTTCATGTTTTTTATCGCATGCTATTTTTTCAATTTGACTTATAATATTGAGGCGTACATTTTATAATATTTTTTCACCTTACAACACAGGTTGGGGCTAAAATTTCCTGATTTTGCACTTGCTCTATAGGCCACAATTATGAACCAATCGACGGGAAAAATTACATGGAGTTAGAGTTTTGGAGTGGGCAGAAACCTACCAATTTGGGCGGTCAGCGAACAATAATTAGCGGGTAAAATAGACGCCAAATTTTATGTAAGAAAATAGAAAAATGTCCACTAAACCGCGAATATTTTCAATCCCAGCCAAATCACAAATACATTAAAAGAGCACTTCTGATGCTAATATGATGCTAATAGCCAAGAAATCAGGTATATAACAAAATAGGTACACTACATATGTAAAAGAATTGATCTTATGTATTCTGCATATAAATCAAGAACCGCTTTACCGATTTTCGCAATTCCAACAAATTCGGAATGGTCTCTTGCCAGAAAACGATAAAATCTAAGAAATTCGCGGAAAAATATACCAATAAAAAAGTAAATATTTTTTGTCGAATTTTTTCAATTTTTGTCATATATTTTATCGCATGCGATTTTTTCAATTTGACTTACAATTTTGAACTGTATACTTTCTAAATTTTTACACCCCCAACACTACGTTTTGAGGGTATTATATGCATGTCGCAATTATCGTCCGATCCTCACGAAATTTTTCATGGGGTCAAAATTAAAGCCTCTTTTTTTAAGATGGACATTTAGAGGTGCAAATTGACTAAAAATAATATTTTTTCTAATTTTGTAGTCGCTTTATAGGCCACAATTGAAAACTTATCGACACGGAATTTAAGAACAGAGACATCATTATTATTTTTTTTCAAAACCGAAATCTTCCAAAATTAATTTGGACAAAAATGACTTCGAACATATTGTAGTGTTGTAGGGTATCACATGGTCGGGCACGCACGGGTATAGCCTTGCTTACTTGTTGTAAATATAGTTGTGAAAGGGATACTTCTTGAACTTACATACAGGGTTGCCCATATTCGACGGACCCATGGGCCCATTCCAATCGAAGAGGCTTGTCCGCAGGCAACATTCTTTGCGTCAATTGAATTTTGTACGGGAACAAATGCAAATCAAGGCGAATAATCCGTTGTAAAGTGGACCGAGCCATGCCCAACTGCTGAGAACGGCGTTTTTGGGATGTTCTTGGGGACCTCTCAACACTGGCTCGTACGGCAGCGATATTCTCGGCCGATCGCCTTGGTCGACTTTTATATGGCCTCTTCGGATTAGAAAGAGCCTTACCAGTCGAAAATTTTTCGTATAAACGCTCAATGGTGTTCTTAGAAGGAGCACTTCTCACATTTTTTAATGTTTTAAAAGCACGTTGAGTTTTCACAATTGACTTCTTTTGTTGAATGTAAATTTCAGAGAGCTCCCGTGGCGTGTATTGGTTCATGGTAAAAATCTGATTGGACTGACGCTTGCGATGTCATTAAGCGATGTGACATCTCTGTCAAAAATTATGGCGTTGCCAGATGGGTCCGTCGAATATGGGAAACCCTGTACACTCTGGACGTCCTCTATAAAGAGAAGAGTTTTCCAAGTCTTCTATAAAGATAACCCCTTTCAAGGTCTACTATAAAAAAGAGCTGTACTTCTACCCAATTTGGTCCTTAATCGAGAACAGATCTTTTTGAGGCCTTTACTTGTGAGATCGCATTTATGGTTATACTTTTAAAGGACTACCTTATTAAGGTTTTCTATTAAATAAACAATTTTTCTTCTATAAAGAAGATCCGTTTAGAATATAAGTCCTTCTAAGGTCTTTATAAAAAAAATACATTTCCAGGGTTTTCTATACATAGAACCTCTTCTTTTGTAGATAAGCAAACTTTTAAGTAAACTTTTATAAAGTAAAGTTTTTTAGGATCTACCATAGGTTGTCTACTTTATTGTACGCGAAATATGTGGTCCTTTCGAAATCTTCTATGCATAAAATACCTTTCTAAGCCTCTATATTTCTAAGTTACTCGTCCGAGAGCTGTTATTCCAGTGACAGCTCATTATATTGTTTACAAGCGTACAAAAGCATTTTGGTGAGAATTTTCCAGAAAAAAAGTTATTCGTGATTAAAATTCAAGCATGATAGTGTGATTTCTTAATATTTGGCTGGAAAACCACAAATGGCTATCGTTGGGGCACTCCAGCATTTAAATAAATTTGAATAAATCTTTTGTGTGCCATAGCTCGTTTCCGCGATATTGGTGGAGTAGCCCGACGTCAAGGAAGTGGACAGAAGAAAACAGCAACTTCAGCAGAAATGGTTCGAAAAGTAAAGAAGCGACTGGATCGAAACCCGCGACGCAGTGGCTAAGAAATGGCTCGTGAGCTGAACATATCACAATATTCCATTCGGGAAATATTGAAAAATGAGCTCGGGGTAAAGCCATTGAAATTCCAAAATGTGCAAGAACTTACATCGCAACAGAAATCTCAAAAGAGCTTAAGAGTTGCTTTGCTTGGCCGAAAGTGGTGAACTGCTGCTTTCTCCGATGAGACAAAATTCGTTGTCCAGCAGTTTGTAAACAAACAAAGTGATCGTGTTTACTTGCCAAAGAGGTCAGCTGAAAATGTGTTGGCCACCAGAACTCAAGCGCCGGCCATGGTGATGGTGTGGGCCAACATAACAGTCGATGGTCGCTCTCCGCTGGCATTAATCGACCGTGGCATCAGAATAAATGCCGAATATTATAGCGAAAATATTCTGGAAGGTGTATTAAAGCCTTGGGCACGCAAACATTTTGGCCGCAGACCTTGGACATTCCAACAGGACTCAGCACCATCGCACTCAGCACGCACCGTCCAAGAATGTTACAAAATGAGGTTTGTTGCTTCATTTCCAGGGCACAATGGCCACCAATATCACCGGATACCAATCCCTTGGACTATTGTTTCTGGAGTATTTTGGAAAGCAAAGTTGCCACAAAAAAAATTTCAAAGTGTCGATCACCCAAGCAAGGGCTTCGCCGGGAATGGGTCAAAATACTGCTGAGCAACATTCGGTTAGTGTATGACGGTTTCATTGACCGTTTGAAGGTCATAATTCGTGCCAAAGTTGACCAATTCGAACAAATCTAAACTTATTTTAAAATTTTAAGCTATTTCCGACATTTTTTGCTTTCATTCAATAAAATGTAAAAAAATGTGAAAATGATGGCATTTGAATTTGTTGCAGTTTTGTGATCTCATTTTTTGTACGCACATTTTAACATTATCACATATCTCATATAGAGTGAAGGCTCATCAGTAAGTACTTACTCCATAGAGGGTCAACAATTTGAATAACCATATACAGAAGTCAAAATATATTTAAACCATCGAACTTTGGCTGAGGGCATAAATCTGCCAGCAAAACCGACTGTTATTTTTATACCCTCCACCTTGGAAAGGAGGGTATATTAACTTTGTCATTCCGTTTGTCCTCCATCCTTAAATATTCGTCGTAGACCCCATAAAGTATATATATTCATAATCAGCATAAAATTCTAAGTCGATTTAACGATGTCCGTCTGTCTGTTTGTTGAAATCACGATACAGCCCACATTATGTAACGTAGAGCACCAAAATTTAGCAGAACAATTTGTATTGTGTCTAGGATGGTTGGTATTGAAAATGAGATATATCGGTCCACGTTCTGGTATAGTCCCCATATAACGGTACCTCCCGATATTCGGTATTTTGATGATTTATGCCACATTTTTTTCACGGATTTGTCTGAAAATTGGAATTTGTAGGTCGTAACGGGTCCCTTTGCGTGTGGAAAAACATTGCATGTATAGGTCCACGTTTTGGTATAGCCCCCATATAAAGGCACCTCCCGATATTCGGTATTTTAATTTTTTTGCCACATTTTTTCACGGATTTGTCTAAAAATCGGTATTTGTAGGTCGTAATGGGACCTAGTTCGTTTGGCGAAACATTGTATGTATAGGTTCTCGTTTTGATATAGTCCCCATATAACGGTACCTCCCAATATTCGGTATTTTGATGATTTTTGACACATTTTTTTCAAGAATTTCTCTTTCCCAGTTCGTGTGGCGAGTCATTGTAATTATAGGTCCACGTTTTGGTATAGTCCCCATATAACGGTACCTCCCGATATTCGGTATTTTGATGGTTTTTGCCACAGTTTTTCACTGATTTGTCTAAAAATTGGTATTTGTGGGTCATAATGGGTCCTAGTTCGTGTAGCGAAACATTGTATGTATAAGTCCACGTTTTGATATAGTCCCCATATAACGGTACCTCCCAATATTCGGTATTTTGATGAAGTTTTTTGACACATTTTTTCAAGAATTTCTCTAAAACTTGGTGGTTGTAGATCATAATGCGAGTCATTGTAATTATAGGTCCACGTTTTGGTATAGCCCCCATATAACGGTACCTCCCGATATACGGTAATTTGATGATTTTTGCCACATTTTTCACGGATTTGTCTAAAATTGGTATTTGTAGGTCATAATGGGTACTAGCTCCTTTGGCGAAACATTGCATGTGTAGGTCCACGATTTGGTATAGCCCCCATATAACGGTACCTCCCGATATTCGGCATTTTAATGGTTTTTGCCACATTTCTTCTAGTATTTCCTTTACCCTAAGATGGAGGGTATTAAAAGTTTGGCCCGGCCAAACTTAATGTTTTTTTTTTTACTTGTTTAACTTGTTTTTTAAAAGTTGGTTAGATAACCAATTGACTATTCTGTGTTGCGATATATTGTTTTCCAATATTTAATTATTCCCCCTAGTAGTTCCTGGTTCCCGTGCTTATTTTGCATCTTAGTTAGCATATTCTACCAACATAACCTCAAGCATTACAACTTTTATTGCAAATAAACTTGATAACCAATATATTAAAAACAAATCCTTTTTTGTACAATCCTTTTCATAAAACTTATTTATTTGATTGCCATTAGTTAACATATGCTATTTCGACAACAATTAGGTTTTCCAAATGTTTTCATTCGATTGAGCATTTAAATTAACTTCAAATTGCAAAAATCAAGGGGAACATCACATGGCTGCAATCATGCAGAACATCAGCAACAACATGCTCTTCGACAGAAATCAATCAATCCATCAATCAGGCACTTTGTTGATATGCAAATTGCAAACTTCCTTCAATGGAGAGCCGTCCGCCGAAATCGATATTCGATTCGATACGAAATGAATGTAGCAAAGAAAAAAAAACTAATACAATTGTTACAACCATAATGGAAATCCTCGAGCATTTAAAATGCATACCATAAAACCCTGAAATCCATTTTCATTCACCTATAAAGGCAATGACAACAATAACAACAACAAAATGGCAACAGACTTGTGAAGTGAAAAATGTTATCTCTAAATCTGATCAAATAGGTTTAATGTATTGAAATTGTTTCGTCAAATTCGCCGCTATTGTTGAAACAACAACAAGTAACGAATGGTTTGATTTTGGGTTTGGAATTTTGAAACAAAAGCTAAGTCATCACCACTACCACCACCACCGCTAAAGCCTTTCCAAACAATGCTACAATTCGTGGTAGCCATGGTAATCTGTCGGATAAATCTCAACAGTCCCATTATCATCCACATCAGCGTCATCAAAGAAAAACTAAAACCGAAATACCTTAAAAACGAAAAGACGGAAAACGGGAATGTTTTGCCAATGTTGGCGAAAAAATGCAAACATTTGTTTATGCCAGCCACCGTAAATTACTGCTGAAACAACAACAGCTATGGCATATTTTTGCCAAAGCGTTTCATTTTCGTCGCTAAAGGATTTGTTGCTCTTTAGAGAAATTTAATTTTTGCAAATATCCAGACTTGGGTCTGCTGAACATCTTTTTTTTTTGTGAAGACTGCGGATTTAGACAAGACAAATTTTAGAGCCAACGTAAACAAATATGTTTAGAGTTTGCCCAAAGGATTAGTGAATAACGTGAGGTTATGACAGGATGAAATGAATGTCATAGAAGGGGAAATGTTTTTCATTTTTTTTTCATAAAAATTAATTGAGAATTGCAATGAATTGTCGGAAAGGGGTTGCTAGGAACTTTTGAAGGGATGGAGTAAAAGATACCCTACGGAAAGTGACCATTCCATTCAAGTGTAAATATCAAGTGCACGCAAATTTGATTGCGTATTCCTATATAAATCAGTAAAGAAAGGTAAAAAGTCGGGCAGGGCCGACTATATGGGTATCACTATCACCACTATACATATTTAGTAAAGCTACCGGTAACGAATAAATGTTTATATTGGGAATTTATATGAAGCAGATCATACCAACTATGAATCTTTTTATACCCTCTGACATATGGCAACAGAGAGTACATATATCCTTTGGCTCATCGAAATAACAGATTTAGACCCTAGGTCTCCTTGGACCACATCCGCTGTAGGACATTTGGAAGCGATCTGCCTGGCTGGTGCGCCCAATAACTCTCGAAGGGAGCATCCAATATCATTCAAACGCGGTACATCGTAATATTTTTATCAAACTTAGATCGAATTCGAAGAATATCGATCCACGTCTTCTGATACCTCCCCCACAAAAGGTCAATCAAATATTATCCCATTTTGTCCAAACTTTGCAAATTCTTACATTTCTATCAGTGCTAGCTCAGGTCAGCCGAGAATGGACAATATCGGCCCCTTCCATCATGGATCTCCCCCACAAAGGGCTTTAAGTTTTGAACAATTATAACTCTTATAAAATGCAAAATATGCATCCGATCCAACAACGATCCAAAATTTTGAACTACCATGAAGCTCAGAAGAGCGAAATGAGCCTCCGATCACTTTCAAACTCGGCACATCTCAATATTTCTACTATGAAGATGGAATATATAGGATTACTCTCCCACACAACAAGTCAAAATTTTAAATATTTTTAATTCGTATAAAATGCGAAATATGCATCCGATTATCTTCAAATTTCGCACATCCCAATAATTCTACTATCACAAGACCTGGTGTGAAGATGGTAGATATCGATTCACTCCTGCTGGTACCTCCCTTACAAAGTGGTCAACATTTTGAATAACCACTAAACTTATAAAGCAGCATCAGATTATTTTTAAACCTGGCACATCCTAATATTTCTATCAATACAAAATCAGGTGGGATGATGTAATAATTTTGAACAATTATAACTCTTATGAAATGTAAAACCAGTAAAGAAAGTCTTAAAGTCTGGCGGTGCAGACTTTATGATACCCTACACCACTTTGCTAATTTAGTAGAGCTCCGCATAAAAATTAAAAGTTTTTATGGGAGAATTCTATCATACACGCTATGATTATAATTATAATTTAAAGTTCAAAGGACTAAATATGCCGAAGCATTTGTATCTTTTAAATTCGGACTTGTATTGCCCATTTGGTGCACAATTAATTTGAAATCGGATAAAGATATATATGGGAGCTATATCCAAATCGGAACCGATCTCGATAAAATTTGGCGAAGATATTTCTGAGCTGTATTTGATATATTTCCTTGAATATCGTTGTTACGGAGTGCATATTACGGCTGTGGGTAACAAATATAACAAATCGGATGAACATTATATATGGGAGCTGTAGCTATATCTAAACCGATCTTCACCAAATTTGACATACTAGCTTCTAGACTAAATTCGGTCCTAAGTGCCACATTCCATCCCATTTGGACAAATATTAGACGTTTGGTGCACAATATAAGGTAAATCGGACAAAGTTATATCTGGGAGTTATATCCAAAACTGAACCGATCTCGATAAAATTTGGCACATGTATTTCTGGGCTGTATTTGATATATTTCCCCAAATATTGTTATTACAGAGTGCATATTACGGCTTCGAAGGACTAAAATAACAAATCGGATGAACAATATATATGGGAGCTGTGGCTATATCTGAACCGATTACGATCAAATTTGGCATACTTATTTGCAGGCATAATTTGGTTGCATTTGCAAAATTTCATACTATTCGGGCTGATATTACACGTTTGGTGCAAAATAAAATGCAAATCGGACGAAGATATATATGGGAGCTACATCTCAATTTTTACCGATTATCTCCAATTTCAACAGGGTTCGTCCTTGGGCGAATCAAATGATTTGTGCAAAATTTCATCTGGATAGGACAATAATTGCGAACTGTACTTTGTTTACAAAAATACATAGACAGACGGACAGACGGACGGACGGACAGACGGACATGCATAAATCGACTGAGAATGTGATTCTATGCAGATCATCAAAAGGAAATGTACAAAGACATAATACCCTGACCACCTTGTGGTGTAGGGTATAAAAAAGATTTCGAATGTCTTCATATTTCATACATCTCAATATTTCTAACAAGACAAGATCTCGTATGAAGAACAGATAGAATGGAGCACTACTTCTGGTACCTTTCCCACAACGGGTCTAAATTTTCAAAAACCATGAAGCACATCCCAATATTTCTATCAACACAAGATATTGTGTAAGGGTGGAATATATCCATTCATTTTTTCTGGTACTTCACAACAAAGGGTTAACATTTTTAATATTTATATATTTCATAAGATGTGAAATGAGCATCCGATTCAATATTTATATCTACACAAGATCTGGTATGAAGACGTAACATATTGGTCCAATCCTTCTGGTACCTCCCCCGCAAAGGGTCATAATTTCAATAAATATATGTATATATTTATCATAACTTGTGAAACAAGTCAGAGATTCTTGAAGTATCTGAATATTTATCTGAAACAGAGATTTGATGTGAACTCCTTCTGGTTCCTTAAAGATTAAAATTTTTATTAACAACTATTCGCATAAAATTTTAAATAAACGTTCATTAAATTTTGTCCCCAATATTTTTATTGGAATACATCGGACCACTATATCTAGAACCACCTCATGCACACTTCAACATTTTCCAAAAATAATCACATATCTCATATAGAGCGAAGGAAGTACTCGATATAGTCAAAATCTGACACGTTCTAATATTTATATCTGACTTAGCTACGATATAGAAAATATTGACCCATTTCATTTCGGTACCATCCGGGTCAACATTTAAATAATCATAACGCAAATCAAAATTTATTTTGATAAACGGTAATTTGCGGAGGGTATACATCGGTCGGCAAAACTGACTGATATTTTCTTACTTGTTTGAATACGTATTATGACTTTGGAACAGTTATAATTCGGAATCAGAGGGAATCCATCCATTCAATTTGGACTGATATTATTTGTTTAACAACACCCGCTATATCCATATCTGAACCGATCTCGATTAAATTTGGAAGAGGTATTTCCGAGCTGTATGAAATATCTGGTACCAAATTGCATTATTTTGGAGTGCACATTGCAAATGTGAGAGACTTTAATACCAAATCGGAAAAACATATATATGGGAGCTATATCTGAACAGATTTTCACTTAATTTGAAGTACTTTCTTTTGGGCTGAATTCGGTAAGATTTGTTCGAATTGGTCACCTTTGGCACGAATTATAGCCTTCAAACGGCCAATGAAACCGTCACACGCGAAGCGCTTGCTTGAGATGATCGACACTTTGGTATTTTTTAGTGCCAACCTTGCCTTCCAAAATACTCCAGCCACAATAGTCCAGCGGATTGGTATCCGGAGATGGCCATTGTGCGCTGGAAATAAAGCGAGGAACCTCATTTTGTAACCATTCTTGGGCGGCGCGTGCTGATTGCGATGGTGTTGAGTCCTGTTGGAATGTCCAAGGTCTGTGGCCAAAATATTTGCGTGCCCAAGGCTTTAATACACCCTCCAGAACATTTTCGCGATAATATTCGGCATTTATTCTGATGCCACGTTCGATTTATATGAGTGGAGAGCGACCATCGGCTGTTATGGTGGTCCACACCATCACCATCACCGGCGCTTGAGTTCTGGTGGCCAACCGAAGGTTCACATTTTCAGCTGACCTCTTTGGCAAGTAAACACGATTATTTTGTTTGTTTACAAACTGCTGAACAACAAATGTTTTCTCATCGGAGAAAACCAAATTCGACAGTTTACCACTTTAGCTCTATTTTCTTTCTGTTTCGGTGTAAGTTCTGGCACTTTTTGGAATTTCAATGGCTTTGCTCCGAGGTCATCTTTCGATATTTGCCGAATGGAATATTGCGATATGTTTAGCTCATGAGCCAATTTTCGGTCATTGCGACGCGGATTTCGATCAAGTCGCTTCTTTACTTTTCGAACAATTTCTGCTGATGTTGCTGTTTTCTACCGTCCACTCCCTTGACGTCGGGCTACGCTACCACTATCACGGTAACGAGTGATGGTACGAGACACAAAGGTTTATTCACATTTGAATGCTGGAGTGCTCTAACGATAGCCACTTGTGGTTTTCCGGCCAAATATAAAGAAATCACACCATCACGCTTGAAAACCATCACGAATAACTTTTTTTCTCGAAAAATTCTCACCAAAATGCTTTTGTACCCTTGTAAACAATATAATGAGCTGTCACTGGAAAAATTTTAAAAGCTGTCGGACGAGTGACTTAGAAATGTCAGCAATCTGAAGTTGGTTGCAGTTCTTTCATCTCACCCTGTATATATAGGAGATATATCTAAATTTTCAAAGATTATCTCCAACTACAATAGAGTTCGTCCATGGTCCAAACAAATGGTTTATGGAAAATTCCATCTGAATCGGTCTTTAATTGCCTCCCGTACTTTGTTTACAAAAATACACAGACCGACGAAGGAAAATGTGTTTCTATGTAGATCATCAAAAAGGAACTTTGGGTCTCTTCCGTTTCCTTCTGCATGTTACAAACAAATTCACAAAAACAAAATACCCTATATCACAATGTGGCGTAGGGTGTAGAAACGTATATTCTTTAAAAATTTCTGGTTTTATTTCAAATTCGTTAATTATTAAAACCCAAAACTTAATATCTAACTATATAATATAGTATTGAAAAGAACAAAAAGTTCATCCACCACGACATGGTATTGGTTGGCCATTGTGTTTGTATCCACAGGGAGAATATCTTACTGGAGCTTGCAGCAATAAAAAGCTTTGTATCTAATTAAGAAATTTCAAATAAAAAATAAATATTAATTATACATATTAACTATTGTTTTATGCTCTAAATATTTACATTATCTGTTGAATTCATTGTGAATGCCATTTCTTGGCCTCTCAGACATTTGATACTTATTATTGCAAATAAAATTAAATATAAAATTCTGACTTTCATGTTTATGCCGTAACAGATGGGGCCAAACTAAATGATTAATATTCAGTGCAGTGCAATTGTTGTTTACGAATAACTTAAGCTTGGGGAAAAGCTTTGAATTTTGCTGATAGGAATATTAGGATGGGCTGATGAATGCAGCTTGGGGTATTTTTATACCCTACACTACATAGTGGTAAGGGTATTATGTCTTTGTGCATTTGTTTGTAACAGGGAGAAGGAAGCGAGATGGACCCATAGATACTTTTGAGGATCTTCACAGAATCACTTTCTGAGTCGATTTATGCATGTCAGTCCGTCCGTCTGTTCATGTATTTTTGTGAACAAAATGCAGGTCGCATTTATTATCCGATTGATATTAAATTTTGCAAACAATATTTTTTTGGCCCAAGGACGCACCCTTTTGAAATTGGTGATAATCGGATCAGATTCAGATATAGCTCCATTGTATCTGCAACCGATTTCGGGTACATTGTGCACCAAATTGCCAATATACCTTCTATTGACCTGAATTTTGGTATATCCGACCGAATTCAGTGTAGAAGCAAGTACATCAAATTTGGTAGCTATATATATGTAGCTATAATAGCTCCCATATATATGTTTCATCCGATTTGGGATTTTATATCCCTCACATGCGTTATATACACTCCACAAAAATGATATTTGGTACCGGACATCAAATACTGCTCGAAAATACCTCTGTCAAATTTCATCGAGATGGGTTCACATTAGGATATATCTCCGATATATTTCTTAATCCGATATCAGGTTTATTGTGCACCAAATGGCTAATATGAGCCCACATGGACTGAGTTTTGGTAATTTCGACTGAATTCATCCTAGAAACCAGTACTTCAAATCGGTTCAGAAATAGCTATAGCTCTCATATATATGTTTTATCCGATTTGGTGTTTTAAAGTCCCTCACACGCGTAATATGCATTCCACAAGAATGATCTTTCGTACCAGATATCAAATACAGCGCTAAAATAAGTGTATCGAATTTTGTCAAGATTG
Organism: Musca domestica; assembly: GCF_030504385.1. Lineage (NCBI taxonomy): Eukaryota > Metazoa > Arthropoda > Insecta > Diptera > Muscidae > Musca > Musca domestica. The sequence continues at coordinate 37,369,497 of NW_026712114.1, forward strand.
GATATAACCCCCATAAATATCTTCAACCGATTTCAGGTTAAGTGTGCACCAAACAGCCAATATCAGTCGAAATTACCTGAATTTTGGGACATCCGATCAAATTTAGTTTAGAAGTAAATACATTAAATTATGTGAAAATCGGTTCAGATATAGCTATAGCTCCGCTTTATATGTTTCATCCGATTTGGTGTTTAAGTCCCTCATATTCGTAATATACAGGGTGAGATAATAAAAACTGGAACAAAGTCAATCGCCATAATTTGTACATTTTTTTGTCCAAATTGGTCACCTTTGGCACGAATTATGGCCTTCAAACGGTCAATGAAACCGTCACACGCTGCCCGAATGTTGCTCTGCGGCCGGGTATTCCCGGCGAAGCGCTTGCTTGAGGTGATCGACACTTTGGTATTTTTATACCCTACAACACTATGTGTTGGGGGTATTATAAGTTTGATTGGGCCAAAAATTATGTAACACCTCGAAATATTGGTTTCCGACATAGGAAAGTATATATGGATCTTCTATCTCGCCAAGCTGAGTCGATCTAGCCATAAATGTCCGTCTGTCCGTCTGTCCGTCTGTCCATGTTAATTTGTAATCACTACAGGCGGTATCCGAAATACACAAAAGGCGAACTTCTGGCTTTTTTATGCTGATTTCGTTGACGAATATAGCCAAATATCGTAGAGAAGCAAATCATATAGATGAGTCTAAATTTGGAGATACAGGGGGCTTCTTGCTTTTGGAGATGATTGCAAAATATTTAGGGCTTCAAATTAATCGACACGTCTGTGAAGAGAGTTAAGGACAGGGAAGCATTCAAACATTTTGGATAACCATTGGATTATATTTAGCTGTAAAGTGGACTACAACAACTAACAGCCCGACGGAGTACATAAATGTTGGGCAAATGTCCCTAGTCAAAATCCTAATTTCAAAAGCGAAATCTTGCAAAATGGATTTGGACATAAGGGGGCTTCTAACATATTGTAGTGTTGTAGGGTATCACATGGTCGGCCCCGCACGACCATAGCCTTTGCTTACTTGTTTAGTGCTAACCTTGCTTTCCAAAATGCTTCAGACACAATAATCCAACGGATTGGTATCCGGAGATTTTGGTAAGCCAATGTGCGCTGGAAATATAATATTCGCCATTTATTTGATACCACGGTCGATTAATACCAGCGGAGAGCGACCATCGGCTGTTATGGCGGCCCACACCATCGCCATGGCGGGCGCTTGAGTTCTGGTGGCCAACCGAAGGTGCACATTTTCAGCTTACCGCTTTGGCAGGTAAACACGATGATTTTGTTTGTTTACAAAATGCTGGACAACGAATGTTTTCTCATCGAAAAAAAAAACCAAATTCGGCAGTGTACCACTTTCGGCCAAGCGAAGCAACTCTTTAGCTCTTTTGAGTCTATTTTCTTTCTGTTGCGGTGTAAGTTCTTGTACTTTTTGGAATTTCAATGGCTTTACCCCGAGCTCATTTTTCAATATTTGCCAAATGGAATATTGCGATATTTTCCGCTCACGAGCCATTTTTCGGCCACTGCGACGAGGGTTTCGATCAAGACACTTCTTTACTTTTCGAACCATTTCTACTGAACCATTTCTACTCTTTTCCATGACGTCGGGCTAAGCTACCACGGTAACGAGCGATGGTACAAGACACAAAAGATTGATTCACATTTAAATGCTGGAGTGCTCTAACGATGGCCACTTGTGGTTTTCCAGCCAAAAATAAAGAAATCACACTATCACACTTAAATTCTATCACGAATAACTTTTTTTCTGGAAAATTCTCACCAAAATGCTTTTGTACGCTTGTAAACAATATAATGAGCTGTCACTGGATTAATTTTAACAGTTGTCGGACGAGTGGCTTAGAAATGACAGCAGTCTGAAGTTGGTTGCAGTTTTTTCTTCTCACCCTGTATACCACAATTTGAACCTATATGAAAAGTTCTTTGCAAGGATGTTTCCTGCATACTGGAAAATTTTCTCCTTAATTTTTGCTCTAAATTCTCAAAACATATTTTAGAGCATCAAATTAGAAAATGTTGATCTTCGTATTTTGTTGCTTTATATGTTTATAGGGTGTCTTTAGATATCGACCCAAAATACTTTCTTACCCACTTACCATTTTGTTTTTTAAATCTGCTTTTCAAGGTCACATAACCGGAATGTCGTGACAGCTTTTTATCGTCCTTATTTTTAAAATAAATAACAAACAGTCTCCTTTCCAATACATACATACATTAAATAAATTTGAGAAATTGTGTTGTTTCCATTCATCCAAAAAGGGTTGAGGGTTGCAAAAAAAATTTTAAATTTCTGGTCACTTGTTGGCCATGAATTAAAAGTTCGTTCTGACTGCTGACTGAAAAAAAAACAAAACATCCCCTTTGTTGAATGAAAATCCTAAAGGGACAACAATTTATGTGCACTGCATGTTTAAGGATTTAAACTTCACAACCAAAAAAAAATTTGAATTTCATTGCTGTTGTTGATTTTGTTGTTTTTTTTTTTTTTTTTCCTGCAAGTTTACTAAAGTCTCCTCATTCTCTGTATTTTAAGGACCCATATTGACATTTGATGTGTGTGTGTGGCAGCGATGGCGGGGTGGCCAGTGTCTATGTATCTGGCATCCCATGCCAAACGTGTCTGGGGTGTGGTCAATTTGTTTGGTCATGTGGATCGACATTGCACGTTGCATTGACTTTTATCTCAATGACCATGCAACAACAACAACATGAGGCAAAAATGATAATGCATGAAAAGTCTACACGCACGGACACAACTGTACCCACACTCTTGCATCGCTGCTGGTGGATGTAGTAGTCGCCTTATGGCCCAATAAACAAAACATTTTCACCCAGCGGTAGCAGCTCCTGACTTCGTCATTCACTGTAGAATCCTACCTACGATTTTTTGTTCCAGCAAGCACTTTGTTATAGACAGCAAGGATGGAACGAACGATGCGATTCAAGTATCCTTCATATGTTGCATTACCCTGCCAGACACATTTGCATGGATTCCTGCTAGGCTGCGAGTGTTTGTGTGTATGTGATACGATCCCTGGTATCCTTACGTGCAAGGGTGATTATAAATTACGAGGGTTGCATATAAATTTATTCGGATTTTATTATGAATATTTAATTGTATCCGTTGTATCTATTCAATTCACAGCACTCCATATCATTCCCATTCTTCTTTGTTCTCCCCTCCCCTTGTCATCTTCCTCATCATCATAATTTTCAATGATTACAAATTTGTTGTTTTTCTTTTTCTCCTCATAATTCGAGTGGAATACTTTTAACAAATTTAATATTTATTTAAATCATTGCCGTCGTTGTTGTTGCGGCTTGCATCTCCATTCATCTAATTCCTAGCAGCCGAAGTAAGAAGTGGAAAAAACCTCACCTTTAACCACAAAATGTTTGGGGTTTGGTTTCGGTTTCATTCGCCGCCTTCAGCCACAACGACAACGAAGAGTAAATTAAAAACCAATAAATCATAATTTGTAAATAAAATTAGTCTGCAAAATTTTCAAAGCCAAAAAGCAAAACGTAAACGTAAAACTTTTATCGGAAATTCATTAGAGTGTCCATCTCGGAACAGGAAAGCCTGTGCCAAAGACCACATATGGTTTTCAACTTTAAATTGTACTTAGCACAAAGGATACACAGTGGGTGAATGGGAAATTAAAAATTATTGATATAAAATGTGAATGTAATAATTAAATTCACAAATAGCGCCAAGGCACAAGATCTGCAAAAATTGTCTCTTTACCTCCATAGTTCATAGAGAGCAATTGATTTGATTCAATTTCGATAAATTTGATATTTTGCACGTCGTAAAATATGTGCCTAAATCAAATGGAAAACTTTACAAAATCGGCCCTTACTTCGGTACCTCCCACGCATCAAGTCAAGAATTTAAATTACATAATTCTTTAATATTCTTAATGTATCACACATTTAAATATTTAAACATAAGATAATACTTTAGGTACATCCCTAAAATTTTCAGACTTAAAAAATGTAGTCCGAGATGATAGAGATCAAATCCTTCCGGTACATCCCCCAGATACTTTCAAAATGATGTATAATCCTATATTGTCTAAACATAGCTCATTCTGTATTATACAGGGTGAGATGAAAAAACTGCAACCAACTTCAGACTGCTGTCGTTTCTAAGCCACTCATCCGACAGCTGTTAAAATTATTTCAGTGACAGTTCATTATATTGTTTACAAGCGTAAAAAGCATTTTAGTGAGAATTTTCCAAAGAAAAAGTTGTTCGTGATGGAATTTAAGCGTGATATTGTGATTTCTTTATATTTGGCTGGAAACCACAAGTGGCTATCGTTAGAGCACTCCATCGCTCGTTATCGTGATACTGGTATCGTAGCCCGACGTCAAGGAAGTGGACGGAAGAAAACAGCAACATCAGCAGAAATGGTTCGAAAAGTAAAGAAACGGCTTGACAAAACAAAATGGCTGCTGAGGTGAACATATCGCAATATTCCATTCGGCAAATATTGAAAATAGCTCGGGGTAATTTGGCTGGAAACCACAAGTGGCTATCGTTAGAACACTCCAGCATTTAAATGTGTATAAATCTGTTGTGTCTCGTAGCATTGCTCGTTACCGTGATACAGGTACTAGAGATTCCTACTGTCCCTATCTACTATCTAGCGAAACCACAGCCAAGGGAACGGGCTTGGAATAATTAGCGGGGAAAGAAGACCCTGTTGAGCTTGAGCTTGAGAAGACCCAATATTCCATTGGGCAAACACTGAAAAATGAAATGCAAGAACTTACACCGCAAAAGAAAGAAAATAGACTCAAAAGAGCTAAAGAGTTGCTCCGCTTAGCCGAAAGTGGTGAACTGCAGAATTAGGTTTTCTCCGATGAGAAAACATTCGTTGTCCGGCAGTTTGTAAACAAACAAAATTATTGTGATTACTTGCCAAAGAGGTCAGCTGAAAATGTGCACCTTCGGTTGGCCACCAGAACACAAGGACAGGCCATGGTAATGGTGTGATCGCTCTCCGCTCGTATTAATCGACCTTGGCATCAGAATAAATGCCGAATATTATCGCGAAAATATTCTGGAGGGTGTATTAAAGCCTTAGGCACGTAAACATTTTGGCCGCAGACCTTGGACATTCCAACAGGACTCAGCACCATCATACTCAACACGCACCACCCTGGAATGGTTACAAAATGAGGTTCCTCGCTTAATTTCCAGCGCACAATGGCCAACAAAATCTCCGGATACAAATCCGTTGTACTATTGTGTCTGGAGTATTTTAGAAAGCAAGGTTGGCACTAAAAAATATCGACGTGTCGATCACCTCAAGCAAGCGCTTCGCCGGGAATGCACCAAAAAACCGCCTTTTTTTATCTCACCCTGTATACCAAGTAGAGTACCGCCTCCGTATATGCTGGCTACACATGAACAGCGACCATAGAGAAAATTTCAGATGTCAAGCACTATCTCTTCACCCAATACTAAATTGTACCAAATAGAGTACTATTTAGTACTATTCGTTCACTCGTAGCATACATTTACAAATCCACATCTTTATCAAAAATCTATCACCAACAGTCACCCCTATGCAAAAATTCAAAATTCCTGCTTCATTCGTTCGCCCGAAACCAGACTGTTCCACATTTAGTACAGTTCGTACACTTAGTGCTTACTTTCGAACTTTGGTTTTTATAACAAATTAAAAGTTTTTAGCTTTATCCGTTCATTTAATACCAAATGGGACCATTTTAGAAGTTAAGTACCATTTTAAAAACATGTATAACCTTAAAGTTCGAATTTTCAAAAGCCCGTTGGTATATCCTGCATTTCATCAGTGACTCTCATTTTAATTGTATTTCGTACCCTTTTGTACGAATTTCCAAAAAAACCAGCTTAATACATTTAAGTCGATTTAACGATGTCAGTCTGTCTGTCCGTCTGTCTGTGAAAATCACGATACAGCCCACATTGTTTGACCTAGAGCTTAAAAATTTGGCAGAACTATTTGTATTGTGTCTAGAATGGTTGGTATTGAAAATGAGATATATCGGTCCGTGTTTTGAAATAGTCGCCATACAACGGTACCTCCCGATATTCGGTATTTTGATTATTTTCATCACATTTTTTTATACACTCCACCATAGTATGGAGGGTATATTAAGTTGGTCGTTCAGTTTGTAATACCCCGAAATATAAATTTCAGACCCCACAATGTATATATATTCTTGATCAGCAAAAAATTCTATGACGATTTAGCGATGTCCGCCCGTCTGACCGTCTGTGGAAATCACTTTAGCTTCCAAATGAAATGAAGTAGGTCGATAATATTTTACTCAAATGTATATTATGTCTGCTGGACTTTTAAAACGTATTTGTATAGCCCCTTTGGTACCTTTCTATATTCGGTATTTTGATGATTTTAGTTACATTATTAACCGATTTTTTTTTTCAAGTTTCGAATTTGACTATTGTAATGGCTTATGACAAAAGCTGCCTATGCAGGCCCTAATATAACTGCTAAATTCGGTATTTTGTAACGGATTTTATTTTTTTTGAAAATAACCAAATTCGTTCCAAATGGGTATTGAAAGTTCGGATTTGTATGCAAATTGGTATTTGTTGTTCATAAAGGGTTCTAGCTCCGGTGGCAGAACATTGAATACTTAGTTCCACGTTTTTCTATAGAGCACATAGGACGATACCCACCGATATTCGGTATTTTGATAATCCTAGTCACATTTACCCACGAAATTGTTTGAAATTTGGTATTTAAGAAGACTGGTGGATGGCAATCCTTGAAGTATCAAATTGTCTATAGAGGTTCCCGTTTTGGTATGGCCCCCATACAACGGCCTCACCCACTTAGTTTTTTGAAAACATTAACAGCATTATCCAAACGGTCTTACTAGTATTTGTAGCTTAAAGTGGAAAGCGTTTGAATTCAGATACCTTTATATAAAAATGTTTTCTATACCCAACGTTGGAGGGTTTTAAAATTTCGGCCCGGCTGAACCTAATATTTTTTCACTTGTTTTCCGTAATTATGGAAAAAATTAAATTTTCTCACACAGTGTACTAGACCATTCGGTGGCATTTAAGTGATATCCGTGTTGCCACAAGTTTCGGAATTTTGTTTCAATCATCGACAATTTTTAATATGGAATTGTAAGGAATTACTTGTTATTTTGAACTTAGTGGAACGAACATACGTAGCTTGTTTGCATTACCATGTAATGGATTATTTAATTCATGTAGCTTCCAAAATATTTTCTGAGCTATCTATACGTCTTGGCAATGACAAATTTTATAAAAAGCCTTTAGCCACTGTCCCCAAGTAGAATTAAAGACTCAAACTTAGCGTCTGGACTTTATTCACTTATGGCTGGCTAAGTGCGTGTAAATATTGACGTTTATTCGGGAGTGTGTGTGAGTGATATTTGTGCCCAGGAAAAGTTTTATTAGATTTTCGGTGAAAGTGCACACTAATGCATTTAAAGTTGGTGCTAATGTTTTTTTTTGATGTTGTTTTTGTTGCAGTTGTCTATGAAAGCCGATAAGTCATATCCTAGTACAACTACACATATTCATTTTTATGACCCAAAGGATATCGCAAAGCATATGCTTAGTGCATACATGGATATGATGACTTTCGTCTGTGTGTGTCTTTCTGCTGATTTGGATAAAGTTAGCCAACAAACGTATCTGAAAACTTTTCAAAAGTCCCGGTGGTATGAATATGCGGTTTCCATAGACCACTCTAATAATTTCTGTTTCCTGTTGTGTGTGAAAGTCATTATTTATTTATTTCCATTCAAAAACTTTCCACATTCTATGGCAGAAACAGAGTGCCAAGAAAGAAAACGTTTTTGCCAATTTGGCAAAAAAAATTAAAGTGATATGGCGCGTAATGTTGTTGTTGCTTGTTGTTATCTTGTCTACATGTCTTGGCGATTTGAGTCATTCATTATTTACATGTTTTGTGGTTAGTGTGATGATTGGACATGATTGGAAAAAGAAATAAGTAAGATATTTTATAAGAAATCTTATTTCTATTAAAATGAAAAAAAAAACGTTGTATAAAAATTTTACATCAGGGCAATCTCAGAGGGCTGCACTTACACTGACTATAATTTGGTAAAATATATTTTTTGACGGCATAACTTCAAACACCTTCAAAAGTTTTTCTATACATAAAAGGTCGCGTATAAAAGTTATTTATGTATAGGGAACTGAAGGAGGTTATTTACACATACAGGGAGTGTTACAGGTCCTTTTCTCAAAGAAAATCGATAAATGGTCTATTCAAGGTTTAAAATAACACTATAAAGCATAAAAATTGGCATGTGAACATATACAGTGTGAGATAAAAAAACTGCCACAAAGTCAAACGCCATAATTTTGATTTTTTTTTTTTTTTAAATTTTATTGAAAGAAAGCAAAAAATATCGGAAATAGCATCAAATTTTAAAATAAGTTTAGATGTGTTCGAATTGGTCACCTTTGGCACGAATTATGACGGCCAATGAAACCGTCACACGCTGCCCGAATGTTGCTCTGCGGTATTTTGACCCATTCCCGGCGAAGCGCTTGCTTGAGGTGATCGATACTTTGGTATCATTTAGTGGCAACCTTGCTTTCTAAAATACTCCTGACACAATAGTCGAACGGAATGGTATCCGGAGATTTTAGTGGGAATTGTGCGCTGGAAATGAAGCTAGGAACATAATTTTGTAACCATTCTTGAGTGGCGCGCGCTGAGTGCGATGGTGCTGAGTCCTGTTGTAATGTTCAAGGTCTGCGGTCAAAATGTTTGTGTGTCCAAGGCTTTAATACAGGGATGAAAAAACTGCAACCAACTTCAGACTGCTGTCATATCGAAATAACCCGTCCGACAGATGTAAAAAAAAATCCAGTGACAGCTCATTGTATTTTTTACAAGCGTACAAAAGCATTTTGGTGAGAATTTTCCAGAAAAAATTTTTTCGTGATGGAATTCACGCCTGATAGTGTGATTTCTTTATTTTTGGCTGGAAAACCACAAGTGGCTATCGTTAGATCAGTCCAGCATTTAAATGTGAATAAATCTTTTGTGTCTTGTACCACCGCTCGTTAACGTGATACTGGTAGTGTAGCCCGACCTCAAGGAAGAGGACGGAAGAAAACAGCAACATCAGCAGAAATGGTTCGAAAAGTAAAGAAACGACTTGATCGGAACCCGCGTCGCAGTGGCCGAAAAATGGCTCCTGAGCTGAACGTATCGCAATATTCCATTCGGCAAATATGGAAAAATGAGCTTAGTGTAAGGCCATTGAAATTCAAAAAAGTGCAAGAACTTACACCGCAACAGAAAGAAAATAGACTCAAAAGAGCTAAAGTATTGCTTCACTTGGCCGAGAGTGGTGAACTGCCGAATTTGGTTTTCTCCGATGAGAAAACATTCGTTGTCCAGCAGTTTGTAAACAAACAAAATGATCGTGTTTACTAGCCAAAGATGTCAGCTGAAAATGTGCACATTTGGTTGTGCACCAGAACTCAAGCGCCGGCCATGATGATGGTGTGGGCTGCCTTAACAGAAAATATTCTGGAGGGTGTGTTAAAGCCTTGGGCACCCAAACATTTTGGCCGCAGACCTCGGACATTCCAACAGGACTCAGCACCATCGCACGCAGCACGCGCCACCCAAGAATGGCTACAAAATGAGGTTTCTCTCCGGATACCAATCCGTTGGACTATTGCCTATAATTGCGCGATTGGTCTATAATTGCGACCTGTATAGCTACTGCAAACTCCGACATTTTTTCAGTATTTGGTCCATTTTAACCCCTAAACATTTGGCGATCATCTCCAAAAGAAATAGGCTTCTATTCTGACCCTAACCCCACCTTCGTGCAAAATTTCGTAAGGATCGGGCCATAATTGCGACCTGTAGCGTGATTACAAATTAACATGGACAGACGGACAGACGGACGGACGGACATACATAGCTAGATCGACTCAGCTCGGCGAGCTAGGAAGATCCATATATACTTTCCTATATGGGAAACCAATATTTCGAGGTGTTACATAAATTCTGGCCCAATCAAACTTATAATACCCCCAACACATAGTGTTGTAGGGTATAATTATGGTGTTTGGCTTTGTTGCAGTATTTTTTATCTCACCCTGTATATGGGAGATATACCTAAATTTTGACCGATTATCTCCAATTTCAATAGGGTGCGTCCTTGGGTCAACCAAATGATTTGTGCAAAATTTCATCTGGATCGCACAATAAATGCGACCTGCACTTTGTTTACAAAAATACATAGACAAACGGACGGACATGCATAAATCGTCTCAGAATGTGATTATATGCAGATCATGAAAAAGAACTATGGGTCTTTCCCATTTCCTTTTGCCTGTTACAAACAAATGAACAAAGACAATAACCTGGCCAACTTGTGGTGTATAAATAGTCTAAAGACGTTAAATCGCAAAATGTTTGACAGTGAAGCAAAACACAAAACTTGCGTGAGCTATTCAAAACAGTGTTGCCAAAATTATAATATCTAAAAAAATCATTCTTTATTTTGTAATCAAGGGCTTATTGAATACCCGATGAGGATCTATTTTACCATTGAAAATCTATTGTTTAAATAGGTCCTATAGGAGATTTTCCATCTTTATAATGTATAGTGTATAGTTTTGAAAAGATTAAGTACATTTAAGTACATTTTTGATTTTTGTCCTGGCCCATATTTTGGTGTAGCGGAACCAACTGATTTTTTTTTTTCAGATTAGTTTAGGACTTTATACAAGTTTTAGAACATTTGTAATTTTTGCATTTGTATCTTCCCCATATGACTGTTGCCTTCCTCATACTGAAATTTTTAGATTAATTTTTGTGGCGGAGGAAACCAAAGTTTGTGCCAGCCGAGATCAACACAATTTTCTTTCTTTTTATATTTTTTTGGAATTTACGTGCGAACTACACTTCATTGTTGCTAGTTTTCAACTGAAATCAATGAATCTTTTTGAGTGTATGCCATTAGGATCGATTTATTTTCGAATTGCAGCTGGCACACCAAATGGGCACTTATCTTAAAACCGGAAATTATTTTTATTATTCATACCAATATTCTTAGATTTTGGCCATATTGAAATGCCTTTGAAAATGTCCCACCAATTACATTATATTTCTACTTCCAAATTAAATTCAATAACTTTTTCAATTTTTATCTGCCATTGGTTTCAACGGTCGATGTTATCGCCTAAATAATTATTATAAATAAAAACATATTATTATATCTCAAGTACGTATTCCCACATTGAAGTAAAAAAAAAAAAAACATTGCCCATGGCATTGCCTTATCTTTCCCCACCTCTCACAATTTGCACACGGTATTTTTCTTCCCTCAGTAGTAGACCGGTCTGTGCTTAGATCAGAGTGTATATTAAAAAGATTGTGTGTGTTCTTGACCGCCATATTAGTGACGATTTAATGGTAACTGCTTCACATGGCCAAAAAAAAAGAGTTGTCAAAATGGCATTAATTCGTCATAGATAGTGTCAGCGGATTGCAAGAACCAAAATACAAATGTCTTTGATAAAAATCGGACAAATATTATCAGTATCGCCAAGTGGCTAGTGGTATATTTTTAATCAGATTTCCCCATAATTGTAGGATGCCAAAAAAGGTGAAACATAACTTTCCAGAAGGTTAACGCTGTTTAGTTAAACGAATATATCTTAAAATTCTGATTTTTTTTGAGGAAAACTAAGCCGAAAGTTTTTCACGGAAATTTTTTTTTCATTCTGAGGTATAAAGTACCCTCATGGAACCCCTTGTGTTGTTTTCCAGGCAATTCCGTTGAAAAATGTGGGTAAAGTTGTCAAAATACCAAATATCAGGGGTACCGTTATATTGGGGATATACGATATCGTGGACCGATATAGATAATTCTCTTCCGAGGTGTAAAGTACCCATAAGGAACTCCTTGTATGGATTTTCAGACAATTACGTTGAAAAATGTGGCAAACATCATCAAAACACCGAATATCGGGGGGTACAGTTATATGGGGGATATACGATATCGTGGACCTATATAGATAATTCTCTGCCGAGGTATAAAGTACCCAAAAGAAATTTCTTTTGTGGATTTTCAGACAATTCCGTTGAAAAATGTGGGTAAAGTTATCAAAATTCCGAATATCGAGGGTACCGTTATATGGGGGATATACGATATCGTGGACTTATATAGACAATTCTCTCTCAGGGGGTAAAGTATTCACAAGGAACTACTTGTGTGAATTTTCAGACAATTCCATTGAAAAATGTGGCTAACATCTTCAAAATACCGAATATCGGAGGGTACCGTTATTTGGGGGATATACGATATCGTGGACCGATATAGCCCATCTTCGAACTTGACCTGCCTGCAGACAAAAGAGAGATCTGTGCAAAATTTTAGCTTCCTATATTAATTCGTTTAGACTGTAGCGTGATTACAACAGACGGACGGACGGACAGACTGACGGTCAGGGCTAAATCGTCTTAGAATTTTACGCTGATCAAGAATATATATACTTTGTTGGGTCTAAAATGATTATTTCGATGAGTTATAAACGGAATGACGAACTTAATATACCCTCCATACTATGTATGGTGGAGGGTATAAAAAATATTATTTTGTAAGTCTTACCTAATTCGTTGCGGCAATTACTGAAATATGCTTTCCATACTTTTACGCTCTTTACCCACCAAATAATCTGCCTAATTATGTTGGAAAACTTTCTAGTTTTTCCTATTTTACGCTTTAATTTGTACAGTTTTTACATTACTTTTGGGCATGTTAAATAGGCATTAAACTATGAATTTTATTGCAAAGAATATCCTTTGGCTCACATGTGTGTTTTTGGTTGTAAATGTACATATGCCTGTAAAGGAGCAATATACGTATTTCATAACTTTCTATTGTTATTTACCAGATAGCAGGATATAATTTCTCTAAACCGGATATTGCCACAATCTATGGACAACAATCATAATCAGCATGTGTGGATGCTGCTCGTCATCATCAAGTCCCTGTAATAAGCGGGTATAATTTCCAAATTGGTTACACACGAAATAAAGTGAAAGCTAAATGACAGGGTTGTGCTACATTTGGGGGGCATACATAAACTTTGTGATATTTATAAAGTAAAAGATACGTTAAATGTTGCTATTCAAAAACTTAAAAAAAATATGAGCTTTTAACCATGGTTTTAGCTATATAAAGAAAATGTCATCGATTTTTGTAGGCAACAGTATTCCTACGCCTCTGATACCTAATTTTCTATATCTGCATTTTTGAAATTATGTATTCTTTGGGACATATAATTATTCCCCAATTTGAAGCATAAGTTGGTGAAGTATCCATGAGAATATTTAGACCAAATGTAAGGCTTAGACCCCATATCACTATGGATGAAATACAGGGTAAAATTCTAAGACGATCTACAGATGTCAGTCTGTATGCCTGTCTGCCTGTTGTAATCACGCTATATTTCCAACGAATTGAGATAGATTGAAGCTATGCATACCTGCATAGTTTACCAGTGGGCAGGTTAAGTTCGAAAATGGGCCATGTCGGTCCACGTTTTCGTATAGCCCCCATATAACGGTACTTCCCTATATTCGGTATTTTCCTGATTTAAGCGACATTATCTATCGGAATTATTTCAAATGTCATATTTAAAGTCCATAATGGGTACTACAGCCTATGACAAAATTTTTTGTATGCAGGTCCACGTCCTCGTATAGCCCCCATATAATGGTAGCTCTCAATATTCGGTATTTTGATGATTTTAGAGACATTATTCTCCCGAATTGTTTCAAATTTCGTATTCGAAGTTTGTAATGGTTATAACAGACTATGTATGTCCACGTCTTCGTATAGCACCCATATAACGGTATCTCCGTTTACCCGATATTTAGAAGATTTAAGCTACATTATTTACCGTAATTGTTTCAAATTTGGTATTTGAAGTTCGTAATGGGTACTACAGCATATGACAAAAAATTGCGTATCTAGGTCCGCGTTTTCGTATAGTCTCCATATAACAGTTTTCATGTAAGTGGTAGTTTCCGGAAGTTTTTTGAAATTTTTCCTTCCAAATGGTGGAGGGTATTAAAAGTTCGGCCCGGCCGAACATAGCTGCTTTGTTTAAGTTTAATTGAATGAAAGCAAAAAATGTCGGAAATAGTATCAAATTTTAGAATAAGTTAATGGCCTTCAAACGGCCAATGAAACCGTCATATGCTTCCCAAATGTTGCTCTACGGTATTTTGGCCCATTCCCGGCGAAGGGCTTTCTTGAAGTGATCGACACTTTGGTATTTTTTAATGCCAACCTTGCTTTCCAGACACAATAGTCCAACGGATTGGCATCCGAAGATTTTTGTGGCCATTGTGCGCTGGGAATGAAGTGAGGGACCTAATTTTGTAACCATTCTTGGGTGACGCGTGCTGAGTGCGATGGTGCGATGCTGAGTCCTGTTGGAATGTACAATGCCCTTCAATACACCCCCAGAATATTTATGCGATAATATTCTACATTTATTCTGATATTACGGTCGATTAATACGAGCGGAGAGCGACCATCGGCTGTTATGGCGGCCCACACCATCACCATGGCCGCCGCTTAAGTTTTGGTGGCCAACCGAAGGTGCACGTTTTCAGCTGACCTCTTTGGCAAGCAAAAACACTATCATTTTGTTTCTTTACAAACTGCTGGACAACGAATGTCTTCTCATCGGAGAAAACCAAATTCGGCAGTTCACTACTTTCGGCAAACGAAGCATCTCTTTAGTTCTTGCACTTTTTGGAATTTCAATACTGTTACTCCGAGCTCATTTTTCAATATTTGCCGAATAGAATATTAGGATATGTTCAGCTCACAAGCTATTTTTCGGCCACTGCGACCCGGATTTCGATCAAGTCGCTTCTTTATTTTTCGAAACCATTACTGCTGATGTTGCTGTTTTCTTCCGGCTTAAAAATGACAGCAGTCTGAAGGAAACGTACGCCCAGAAATTCACTCCATTTGGGCTGATTTTAGCCATTAGTTGCACAATAAACCTGAAATCGTGTTAAGGATATATATGGGAGCTATATCCAAATCTGGGCCAATCTCGATAAAATTTGGCAAAGGCATTTCTGAGCTTTATAAAAAAAAACTGTAGCACTGTTGTAGAGTGAATATTTGTACTTAAATCCCAAAGCGGATGAATAAAATATATATGAGAGCTATAGCTATATCTGTACCCATTTCCAAATTTGATGTACTTGCCGATGTGCCGAAATTCAGATCAATTGGACTGATATTGGCCATTTAGTGCACAAATAACCCGAAGTCGGTTGAAGACATATATGGGAGCTATATATGCAAATCTGAACCCATCTTGATAAAATTTGTCAGAGGTATTTCTGGGTTGTATTTTGTGGACTGCATATTCCGAATGAGGAGATTTAAACACCAAATCGGATGAAACACATATATGAATGCTGTATATCCAAATTTGATGTACTTGCCTCCCGACTGAATCCGGTCGGATGTGCCTAAATTCAGGTCATTTAGACTGATATTGGCCATTTGGTACACAATTAACCCGAATTCTGTTGAAGATATATATGGAGCTATATCTTAATTTGAACAGATTCTCACCAATTTCAATAGGGTTCGTCCTAGGAAAATTTCATCTCAATCAGATAAAAATGCGATCTACATTTTGTTTACAAAAATACATTAATCGACTCAGAAAGTGACTCTATGAAGATCCTCAAAAGTAACTATGGGTCTATCTCGCTTCCTTCTCCATGTTACAAATAAATGCACAATGACATAATATGTGGTGTTTAAAGCGCATTGATTAAAGCTCATATCTTTGATAGCCCATGGTGTTCTTCACGATTGTAGCCTTTGACGAAACTTTGGGAAATTGCATAATATTTGATGGTACTTAAATAATTTTTAAAGAATCCACTATCATATCTCAAAGCTGTTTGTCTTGAACAATTCATGTTATATTTCAAATGGTCCTATAAAACATTATAGATGCTTAAGTCCTTAAAAAAAATAAAATTAATGACGCATTTAGTCCTGATGTATCATGTTTTTTATAAATTTACGATCAAAGCTCAAACCGTCCTTGAAAATTTTTTTTGTAAAAAATCTCGACTTCGCCTGAATAAAAATTCTTCATTATATTTCAAAAAAAAAATATAAAAACAAGTAAGCAAAGACTATAGTCGTGCGGGGCCGACCATGTGATACTCTATAACACTACAATATATTAGAAGCTCCATTATGTCCAAATCCCTTTCGCTTTTGAAATTGTGTCACGGAGCACCGCCCAGATATAACCCTTAGAAATTTCACCAGACACATTTGCCCAATATTTACGCACTCCGTCGTGTTGTTAGTTGTTTTAATCCATCTTACAGCTAAATATAATCCAATGGTCATCCAGAATGCTAGACTTCTTCGCTGTCCTTAACTCTCTTCTCAGAAGTGTCGATTGGCTTAAATGGTGTGATGAGGAACTTTTTTCTGTTTTTGGTTCATTGAACCCCTTACTATTTTGCGATAATCTCCAAAAGCAAAAGGCTCATCTGTATCTCCAAATTTAGACTCATCTATATGATTTGCTTATCTACAATATTTGGCTCTATTCGTCAAGGAAATCAGTATAAAAAAGCCAGAAGTTCGCCATTTGTGTATTTCAGAAGATATCACCTTGGCTTCGTTTCTATTTATGACCTTTATAACGGCTGCAAAATCAGAAACATTTTTAGTTGTTGGTCCATTTCAACCCCTAAATATATTGCGGGCATCTTTGAAAACAATAGGCCTAGCACTTCTGAGCCTAACCCTACCCTCGTGAAAATTTTCGTGAGGATCGGACGATAATTGCAATCTGTATATAACAATAACCCCAACCTGTGTTGTAAGCTGAAAAAATATTACAAAATATACTCTTCAATATAAGTCAAATTAAAAAAAAAAATCGCATGCGACAAAAAATATGAAAAATATGAAATATGAAAACAATGTCACAAAACACTACAAAATCTATATTAACACCATTATTGGCATCTTTTTACGCGATTTTTTTAGATTTATTTCTTTTATGCCAAGAGGGCATTCTGAATTGACAAAATTTGTCAAAATCGGTGCAGCCATTCTTGAGATATAAGCATTCTAACTAACATCCCCTTCCTTTGTATGTGCACATTGTATATATTTCGCTATATATATCCGATATATTTACTATCGGCATCTACGTAACGGTCAGAATTGACCTGTTCGTCTATTTATGATTTAGCCGGGACTAAAAATATTCGCGGTTTAATGGAAATTTGACTTTTATTTAACACAAATGTATAGTATTTTTCACCCACTAAATATTACCCGATGACCATCAAAATTGGAAGACTTCTGCCCAGCCCTAAGTTCTAGCCCCATGCTAACTTCCGCGTCGATTGGTCTATAACTACGACATGTAGAGCAACTGCAAAATCAGGAAATTTTTCAGTATTTGGTCCATTTTAACCCCTAAATATTATGCGATCATCTCCAAAAGAAATAGGGTTCTATTCTGACCCAAACCCCACCTCCATTCTAAATTTCGTAAAGATCGGACCATAATTGTGACCTGTAGAATGATTACAAATTAACATGGACAGACGTACAGACGGACGGACGGACATACATAGCTAGATCGACTCAGCTCGGCTAGATAGGAACTTTCCTATGTGGGAAATCAATATTTCGAGGTGTTACATAATTTTTGGCCCAATCAAACTTATAATACCCCCAACACATAGTGTTGTAGGGTATAAATATACATGAATTATTCTTTTCTTTGAGAAATCTACGATTTCACTACGACTACGATTCCGACTGCATAGCTGTTCTTGATACATACAATCAAAAATTACAAAGATTATGGCCTTTCTAATGTGCCACAGTTAGTCCATCCTTATATACGAACACTTGATGCTGCTGGACAGATAAAGGGGAATAATGATAATAACAATTAAAGGATACCAGGAAAATATCTGGCCATCATGAAATGTCACACAGGGTTGTCCATTTCAAACGAGATATGAAATGAAATTAAAACTATGATCCTTACAGTCAGTCATATGCATATACACAGACAAACGAAACGAAAATATGAACTTTCACATGTCCTTTAAATGTCCATCTATGGAATAAAGTTGACTACAATTACGGTGGAGAGGTGGATGAAAGTCAAATAAATGAGAGCGAATGGCAACAGCAAAAAAATAAGCAGATAAATTAATGAGTCCTCCAAGGGCCAGATGGTGATTGCCATGAAGAACTGGATGGTGGATGCAATAACAAAAACAACAGCAACCAAAAAATGGTAGTAAGTGGAAGTTAATGAGAAAGTGAGTGTGTGTGTGTCTCACTCTCTGAATGGACATTTCATTTGTTCAGGTCATAATATTATAATCCACTTAATATTAATTGGTGGTACTTAAAACATGTCCCGTTTCCCAGAGAATCCTGTTTTGGCCCCTTCTTTCCGAGGAAAAGGGGCAAAAAACATATTTCTTTATTGCCCTCAACAAACAAAAGGATTCTATGGGGTATACAACGAGTTTTGTGCGTGTGTGTGGTACCATAATTAAGTTCCGGTTCATAAATGTGGTCATTTAGGTTTCATTTGTTATAAGACAAACCGTTCAAATCTTTGCCAATCCTTACACAAATCAAAGCCAACTCATTACTATGTTTCTCCCCTGCGCTCTCCTTGGAAATGCCAACCAAAAAATAACTTTCTGGCCATTAATGAGCCTTAAACATGCAGTTCCTCCATATATAACTCCTCAAGTCCCATGTGTTCCATTACCAAAATTGCCATTATTGATATCTTTGGCATGACCACAAAAGGTGTTGCTAACTAATTTAGGATTTCTTTCCAAATATCTTACCAGTTGTTGCTGCTGCTGCCACTTCTTCTTTGGTTTCCCTTTTTGGGGTTAATGTGAGTCATTTTTGAGCATAAATTTTGGTTTTCGAAAAGGTGTTTGCCCAAATATTTTTGTGGGTTTTATGGCAAGAATTAATATGGCAGCAACAAATGATTCCTTAACATGTTTCAAATACATTTCCTTGCCACCAAATGACTCAGCCATGAAAGGGTAAGAGAGGGAAGTTGGAGAATTTGGATGCAATAAAAATTAATTTATGCATTTTAATAATATCAGGAAAGACAATTAAAAATCTGTTTCTTTCAAAAGTTTCACATAAGGAACTTTAGTCTCATAAAACTATCAAGGAGATGCCTTAATTGTGTGTGTTGTAGTTGTGTGTATATCCACATGGGTTTGCATATCTTTATTGGTTATAGTTTCGTGAATATATGTAGTAATTTTAGTCAACATATGTTACCAAGGAAAATCTTTCTCCAAAAAGGGGTTAAATCACATGTAATGCCAGCACCTGCGGTGAATATAAATTTTAGAATACATTTTTAATTAAAGTTATTTGTTTTTTATTTATATTTTAATTTTTAATAATAATTTCATTTCTTTGCAGACATATGCACACAATGGCAAGGTACGTATAACTCATCAGAAAAATAATAATCAAGCTGTTAAAAATTTTTTGGGGAATATTTTTTTTCCATAATCACTCGTGTCGAGGTTCGTATGGACATTTTAGCAAGTATCGGTTACTTGACCGATAGATGTATCGTCGTTTTTATGTTTAAGAATTTTATAAGTAATTGAGTGACTTTTGGTGAATCGAAGGTACTATTTCTGAATTTTTAGCCAGTTTTCCGATACCTGCTCTAATTTTTGAAATATTCACATAAAGAAGCAAAATCTGTAAGATACTCCATTTATTATACGAATAGTTAAATAGCCATCCTTCACGAAAGTTATATTTACATAGCAGCATGATAGAAGACTAAAGAAGTTAAACTTCTCGGTCGGCAGATATACAGGGTGAGATAAAAAAACTGCAACAAAGTCACACGCCATATTTTTACATTTTTTTTTAATTTTATTGAATCAAAGAAAAAATGCCATGGAAATACCATAAAATTTTAGAATAAATTTAGATTTGTTCGAATTGGTCATCTTTGGGACGAATTATGACCTTCAAACGGACAATGAAACCGTTACACGCTGCCCGAATGTTGCTCTGCGGTATTTTGGTCCATTCCAGGCGAAGCGTTTGCTAGTCCAACGGATTGGTATCCGGTGGTCATTGTGCGCTGGTAATTAAGCGAGGAACCTCATTTTGTAACCACTCTTGGGTGGCGCGTGAATTAGATAACCTGATTAATTATGTTTATTAAAAAAAAAAAAAAATTGTTTTCTTTTTTTTTTTCTTTCTTTTATTTATTTATTCGTCGACTTGCGACTAAGAGGATGGAACTAAGACTAACTTTTACATTTTTAATTTACTTATTCTACAGGTATTATTTGTTAATTAATTATTGCAGTGTTAGCATAAGTTTATTTTAAATGAAATTTGATTAACACACTTTTGTAAATAATTGTATACTCAGCTCCAGACAGTTTTAACTGGAAAAATAAAATAAAGTCAAACTAAAGAATGTCAAATTCACTTATGCTTACAGTGCAATAATTGTACACGTTTTATTGGCTAATTGTTTCCAAGAACTTATCAATTTTATCAGGGGTAGTATGATTATACGTAACTACTCCCCCCTTTAGACTAGAATTCTCCTGAATTCTTTTATTTAATTTTACAGTTATATATTTATGTTTTGTTATGATTATGAAAATTAAAATAATTATTACAATTACTATAGAAATATTACATACATATGTTATTTTAGTGTGGTATTTTAATTTTCCGATATTTCTTACATTGTATTGATGTTCTTTTTCAATTTGTTCGAACGATATCTTATGTTTAAAATTTTGAGTTTTGTTTGTATTTTCAATTATTTGTCTTTCTTTTGTAATTTCTGCAATATTTGAAAAATAATAATCTTTTATCCTAACTGAACAATTATTAAAATTAATTAAATAATTTCCATTTAACAAAATTTTTTCAAAGTTACAAGTTTGATTTACAGTCGTGTTTATTGCATTTTTAATTATAATTGTGTCTATATCTAACTGTATAATTTCAAAGTCTTTATTTTTTATCAATTGACAATTATTCTTTATTAAACAATGATGACTTAACTTTAAATCTTTTAAATGTTTATTCTCTTCAAATTTATAAGTTTTATTTTGAAATTCAAAAAATCTTTCCATATTAGATTCTATTTCATTATTTTCATTATCTGGTATTGGTACAATAAATCTTAATTTTACTGTTATAAATTGTTTAGGTATTTTTATTCCAAACACAAGATAAGAGTTGTTAAGAAATGTTGTTCCAAACTGAATATATTTAAGTTTGTTATAATCTATTTCATATTTTCTTATTTCTCTACTTGTTAAAATACTTGGGTGTACAATCCCGTATTTTGCAGAAATTACGTTGTCTTGCAAATGCTCTATCTTATTCTTAATTAATTGTATATTAGTCAATTGTTCTAAGTATAAACTTTTATTATTTTCTTCCTCTAAAAATTTGTTTATAGAGTTTAATTCTTGTTCTATTTTCTTTCTATCATTCTTAATTACCATCTTTAAATGACTTAAAGTTATATTGAAATAATCATTAATTACAATCTGTTGATTATTATTTTCCTTAATTTCATTAATATTAAGAAGATGTTCTTGTATGTTCCGTCTGTCTTCATCGTCCATCGTCCCAAATAACCATTTGGTCATACTTCCTATACCGTTAATTAGTCCACGTCTTTTTCTATTTTGTTTGGGTATCAACGTCATTAATTTATTTCTGGCATCTAATAGTTCTAACTCAAGTAATTCTTTGTTTTCGATTTTCATTAGAATAATGTTATCTGTTATGTCATCTAAAATTGTTTCAATTTCGTGAAGATTGATTATATGTAAAATTATGTCCGATTCATTAACAATTTTCTGATTTCCCATGCAAATGTCCATATATCCTCTTTGTTCTGTCAGAAATTTTGTAGTAATTATCCCTCTAGTCTGTGGTATCCATATTAGTATCGTCAGTATTGTCCAAATCTGCAAATTTCAAAGGTCTTTTAATATTGCACGGATGTATTCGCTCCAGTTTTGTCTTTTTATATTTCGGTTGTTCCTTATGTCGGACGGCCTTATAATTTTTTATAAACCCTTCTTTTCTATTTTCCTTATAATCTTCTCTAGAGTTATTTATTTTATCTATTATTTTTCTTTTACTGTCCTCTAAATACTTTCTAACTTTATTTTCATCCATTTTTCCTTGTTGAACCTCTTTAGGAGTACATTTAATAGTTGAGTGATATCGTTCGTTGTAATTTCTAATTGATCTCTGAATTAATTGTTTCACCGGTATTTCCTTATTTGCTTTATACATTATCCTAAACTTTTCCGCAATTGTGTTGTGAAATCGTTCTATGTCGGCGTTTCCCGTGTGACTATTAGGTTTGGTCAGATGCAATTCTATATTTTCATTGTCTAAGAATTCCTTTAATCTAGTGGTTTTAAATTCATTATCGGCTATTATTTTCCTTGGCTTCCCTACCTTTGTAAAATGATCATCTAATTGCTCCATTATTGTTAAATGATTTCTATCATTCAATGGATACGCTGCACCGAATTTAGAAAATTTATCAATTATTGTCAAAAAATGAAATCTTTTAATCACATATGTGTCAATATGTATTATTTCGTTTTTCGTCGACGGTGTTTCTGTGTATGAGAATTTCAATTTAATTGGATTTCTATCATATTTTATCTCCTGACAAACTTCACATTGATTTATAACTAATTGAATTAGTTCCATTAATCTTGGGTAATAAATTTTATTTTTTATTTGGTTATAGGTTTCCTGTATGCCCGAGTGCATACTTTCTTTTACATGATATAATGATATCTGTTTCACCGCCTCCACTTCTGTTTCTATATCTTGAGCCCTGATAGTGCATTTAATAAATTCCACTTGTTTCTCATTAGAGTACATTTCTATTAGTTTTTCCTGAACAGTATTATAGCTTCTCTCCGATACTTCCGAAAATATACCTATTTTTCCTTTGGTAATATACTTTCTAAATATTTCCCCCATTTCGTGAAAATCACTTTCCGCTATGAAAATTATCCTTTTATTATGTAAATGTTTTATTTCCTGAACTTTATCATTTGTAAGTATAATCTGTGTCCTGTACTTATTCACTATTTCTTCTTTTATAAAGAAATGATCTTGTAAATTTTCATCAGCTGAATGAATTGTAATCATTGATACATCATCATCATCCTCAATATTATTTATTATTCTCAATTCTGAATTATTCTCCGAATTTTGTACCTTATCTGAAATGGTATCATCTTCATTATCTTTCTCAATTCTACTTAGAAAATCTGCCACCTTGTTTTCCTTGCCTTTTATGTATTCTATATTAAAATCGTATTCTCCTAATTTCAAAAACCATCGCTGGTGCCTGGGTGACATGTCTTTCCCTCTATATTTTGTGTGTAAAAATCTGATGGGTTGGTGATCCGTAAGTATTTTAAATTTTCGACCATAGAGGTATGGTCTCAAATAATTAACGCTCCATAATATTGCTAGAAATTCTTTGTCCGTTGCCGAATAATTTCTTTCGTGATTGTTAAGCGTTCTTGATGCAAAACAAATTGGATGTCCCTCCTGTGACAGGACAGCACCGATTGCGTAATTCGACGCATCTGTAGTTAATGTAAATTGTCTTTCATAATTTGGGTATCTTAAAATTGGATGAGAGCTAATTAAAGATTTTAATTTTTCAAAAGCTTCTATGTATGTAGGGTCCCTTAAATTTATTTTTACACCTTTCTTTAAGTATTTTGTTATTGGCTGTGCGACTTTAGCATAATCTCTCACAAATTTTCTATAATATCCCGTTAACCCCAGGAAACTTTTGATTTGTTTTTCTGTTTTAGGTAAATCTAATTCTTGAATAACCTTAATTTTATTGGGGTTTGGTTTTAGTCCTTCCTTTGTCAGAATATGCCCCAAAAATTCTGTCTCTCTTTTCATGAAATTACATTTGTCGATTTGTATTTTTAAATTTGCCCGTTCCAATACCGTGAAAATGTCCGTTATGGCTTTAACGTGTTCCTTAAGAGAAGTACTAAAAATAAGTATATCGTCCAGATAAACTACACATGTTTTATTAATGAAATCTCTTAGTGTTTCATTCATTAATCGTTGGAATGTCGCTGGGGCATTTTTTAACCCAAACGGCATTCTTATGAATTCATATAATCCGTGAGGTGTCACAAAAGCTGTTTTCTCTCTGTCCTGTTCTCTTATTAGAATTTGATGGTATCCCTTGGCTAGATCCAAGGTAGTAAAATATTGTGCTCGTCCTAGTTTATCTAAAATTGAATCTATGTTCGGTAGTGGATATTTATCATCGATCGTCACTTCATTAAGCTTCCTATAATCTACCACTAATCTATATTTACGCTCTCCAGAATTATCTATTTTCTTGGGTACTACTATTAATGGGCTTGAATATCTTGAACAACTTTTCCTAATTATGCCCTGTTCCTCCATTTCCCTGATCTGTCGTCGTACTTCTTCTTCATGTTGTGGCGGATATCTGTATAATTTGGAATTTATCTGTTCATTTGTTGTCGTTCTTATTTCATGTTTTATTGTCATTGTACTTGTCAATTGGTCCCCTTCTTTAAAAAATATTTTGTCGAATCTTCTTAAAATTCTCGTAACTTCTAAATGCTCCTCTGCATTTAAATGATTCAACTGAATTCTGTCCAAGTCAACTTCCAGTTTTTCCAATGAACATATTTCCAAATCCTTATATGGATTAATTAAAAATTTTGTAATCTTGTTATTAAATGTTATGTGTCCGTCTATTAAATTTATCATCGTGTTAAAATGGTTTAGTAAATCAACTCCTATAATAAAATTGTACTTTCTTCCTTTTAACTCTTGCATTTTCCACTTAATTTTTGTATAATTTGGTAAGTTAAATTCCATAGGTGCGTCAGTTATAACTTCAAATTTAATTATGTCCTTCCTAGTTATGGTGCTAAATTCTATAGGTTGTTTTAGTAAAACTCGTTCAAAATCTTTTACCTTACTGTCAATCAGGCTTAAGTTTGCGCCTGTATCAATCAAAGCTTTATATTTCCTTTTATTAATCGTAATGGTTATGGTAGGTAAACAATCGGAGGTTGTTTCCGAAAAAAATTATTTTGTCTTTGGTCTTGTCCGTTATCCTGATGTAAATTTGGTTCAGAGTTTCCTACTACTCGATAATTATCTACTTCTATATTGTCTATTTCCATAGGTTCCTGCTGGTCTTGCCTAGGTTGATTCAAGCGATTTTGGCTGAAATTTGGCCTAGGGTTTCCTACCTGTTGCTGAAACCTTCTGAAATTTCCCGACATATTATTATAGTTACTTTGTTGGACTCTATACTGTCCTGAATGATTAAAATTTCCATTTTGATTCCTATTATTATAGTTATTATTATAACTGTTATTTTGTTGGACTCTATACTGTCCTGAATGATTAAAGTTTCTATTCCTATTATAGTTATCGTTATTATTATTATTATAGGTTTTATTATTATCATTATTATTTCGTTCTTGTCTAATATCCGACCTAAAATTATTTTGTCCTAACCAATTCCGTTGATTATATCCCTGGTTATTACTGTTAATCTGCGGATTAAAATTATTCCTATTTTGCGACCGATTTTGTCTAAATGTTACGTCGTCTTTAGTCCTAAACTTCCTATATTCTGGCCTAATGCATGTGTCTTCAAATCTCCTTCTTGTTAATATTTTTAATATATCATTAATGTTTCTTTCTTCGTAAATTTTGTCTAACAGTGTACCTTGTGTCATTTCCTTAACTGTATTTACTAAAAGACTGTCCACGTTTGATAAGTCAATATAGTGGTCATTTCGGTAATAAACTATTAACTCATCTGCCTTATATTTTAGATTCTGCAACTCTATTATTAATTCACTTACCGAATTTACTTTTAAGTTGGCTATCATCCTATATATATTGTGTGGTTCCACGTTCGGTCTATACCTTAGTTTTAAAGTCTCTTTGATTAGTTGCCAGTTGTCCGGTGTGGGTATGTTTATTATGACGTCTTTAGCTTGTCCCTGGATTATTTTATA
Source organism: Musca domestica (assembly GCF_030504385.1). NCBI lineage: Eukaryota > Metazoa > Arthropoda > Insecta > Diptera > Muscidae > Musca > Musca domestica. Next base: position 37,395,796 of record NW_026712114.1, read on the forward strand.
GAATATTGTTCTTATGGCCTCCTTCTTAATATTTTCATCTTGTATAGTTGACAGCAAGTATTCAGTGCTACTAAAAAAGCTGTTCACCGTTACTTCTCCGGTGCCGGTGAAAATGGGTAGATGATTTATCGTTTTTAAAATGTTGTCTTTTGCATTATTTGATTGTGTATCATATAACACCGGGTTACGCTGTTGTTGTTGTAGTTCTTGTGTTTGCTGTTGCAATTCTAGATATGCTTGGCGTAACCGTTCCAATTGTTGATCCTTTCTGGCTAGTTCTTCTGCCACATTTACGGATGCGATGTGAGCTTGTTCCTCCATTCTTCTTCGTTTGTCGAAGACTTTTTGCCTTTGCGAATACACTTTTAAAAGAAAAAAAAAAGGATTGACTTCCTTTATCTAGTGGTGTCCACTTAACTTAAATGTTCACTGCACTATTGTTTATTTTAGTGGTGTTCAATTTTTTGAATTATTCACTGCACTATTGTTTATTTTAGTGGTGTTCAATTTTTTTTGAATTATTCACTGCACTATTGTTTATTTTAGTGGTGTTTAATTTTTTGAATTATTCACTGCACTATTGTTTATTTTATAATCCTGGAGGGTCCCGTAGGATTCGCAGAATTTATTTAATTATTTATAATTTAGGTACGTTTCACTGGATCCTTTTTAATTCCTAAAGGATCCTACCGACTGCGCCAATTAGATAACCTGATTAATTATGTTTATTAAAAAAAAAAAAAATTGTTTTCTTTTTTTTTTTCTTTCTTTTATTTATTTATTCGTCGACTTGCGACTAAGAGGATGGAACTAAGACTAACTTTTACATTTTTAATTTACTTATTCTACAGGTATTATTTGTTAATTAATTATTGCAGTGTTAGCATAAGTTTATTTTAAATGAAATTTGATTAACACACTTTTGTAAATAATTGTATACTCAGCTCCAGACAGTTTTAACTGGAAAAATAAAATAAAGTCAAACTAAAGAATGTCAAATTCACTTATGCTTACAGTGCAATAATTGTACACGTTTTATTGGCTAATTGTTTCCAAGAACTTATCAATTTTATCAGGGGTAGTATGATTATACGTAACTCGTGCTGAGTTCTGTTGGAATGTCCAAGGCCTGTGGCCAAAATATTTGCGTGTCCAAGGCTTTATTATATCTACAGAATATGTTCGCGATAATATTCGGCATTTATTCTGATGCCACGGTCGATTAATACGAGCGGAGAAAACGGATATTGGGTGAGGGTATACAGGGTGAGATAAAAAAAAACTGCATGCAAATTCAGACTGCTCTTATTTCCAAGTTATTCGAGATGGAATTCATGCGTGATAATGTGATTTCCTAATATTTGGCTGGAAAACCGAAATATGCTATCGTTAGAGCACTCCAGCATTTCTATGGGAAAAAAAATTTTGTGCCTCGTACCATCGCTCATTACCTAGTAGCGTAGCCCGACGTCAAGGAAGTGGACGGAAGAAAAGCAACATCAGCAGAAATGGTTCGAAAAGTAAAGAAGCTACTTGATCGAAATCCGCGTCCATGTGGCCGAAAAATGGCTCATAAGCTGGGGGTGTATTAAAGCCTTGGGCACGCAAACATTTTGGCCGCAGAACTTGGACATTTACACACGACTCAGCATCTCGCTTCATTTCCAGCACACAATGGCCACCAATATCTCCGGATACCAATCCGTTGGACTTTTGTGTCTGGAGTATTTTGGACAGCAAGGTTGGCACTAAAAAATACCAAAGTGTCGATCACCTCAATCATGCGCTTCGCCGGTAAAGGGCCGAAATACCTTAGAGCAACATTCGGGCAGCGTGTGACGGTTTCATTGCCAAAGGTGACCAATTCGAACAAATCAAAACTTATTTTGAAATTTGATGGTACTTTTGACATTTTTATACCCTCCACCAAAAAAAGTATGGAGGTTATATTAAGTTCGTCATTCCGTTTGTAACTCATCGAAATAATCATTTTAGACCCAACAAAGTATATATATTCTTGATCAGCGTAAAATTCTAAGACGATTTAGCCATGTCCGTCCGTCTGTTGTAATCACGCTACAGTCTAAACGAATTAAGATGGGAAGCTAAAATTTTGCACAGATCTCTCTTTTGTCTGCAGGCAGGTCAAGTTCGAAGATGGGCTATATCGGTCCACGATATCGTATAGCCCCCATATAACGGTACCCCCGATATTCGGTATTTTGATGATTTTAGCCACATTTTTCAATGGAATTGTCTGAAAATCCGCACAAGTAGTTCCTTGTGGGTACTTTACCCCCTGAGAGAGAAATGTCTGTACAGGTCCACGATATCGTATATCCACCATATAACGGTACCCCACGATATTCGGTATTTTTATGATTTTACCCACATTTTTCATCGGAATTGTCTGAAAATCCACACAAGGAGTTCCTTGTGGGTACCTTATACCTCGGCAGAGAATTATCTATATAGGTCTACGATATCGTATAGCCCTCGTATAACGGTACCCCCGATATTCGGTATTTTGATGTTTTTAGCCATATTTTTCAACGGAATGGTCACAAGGGGTACTTTGTACACAAGTGGTTCTTTGTGAACACTTTACCCCCCGACAGAGAATTCTCTATATAGGTTAACGATAACGTATAGCTCCCATATAACGATACCCCGCGATATTCGGTATTTTGAAAATCCACACAAGGAGTTCCTTGTGAGTACTTTACACGCAGACATAGATTTGTCTTTATGGGTCCACAATATCGTATATCCCCCCATATCGGTTCCTTCCTATATTAGATATTTTAAAGATTTTAAAACAATTTTTAATGGATTTTATTTTTTTTGAAAATTTTCTAATTCGTTCCAAATGGTGGAGGGTATTCAAAGTTCGGCCCGGTCGAAATTACTGCTTTTTTACTTGTTTCTTTTAAAATAAAATGTAAAAATTATAGCGTTTGACTTTGTTTATTTTTATCTCACCCTGTATATATATATATATATATATATATATATATATATATATATATATATATATATATATATATATATATATATATATATATATATATATATATATGGGAGCTATAACCAAAACTCAATCTATTTCTATAATATTTGTCAGATTTTTTTCTACCAAATTTTGTACCTCTTTCCGAATTTCATTGGAATTGGACATACGTATCGCGTTTGGTACATCAAATACATGAAATTGAAATATGTATTTGAGCTATATCCAAATATGAACCGATTTCAATATAATTTGGCAAATTAACTTTTGTTTCAAATTCTGTTACCCATTCCAAATTTGGAGACTTTATTTTTAATCGATCAATATATATGTGCATATAAAATGTAAATTTTTGGGAGGTACCTACGATTCTGATGATATATCTCCAGTTCAAAGTGTATTTTCAAAAATATATATAGCCTATGTTACTTTCATGCGATGTTGTAGTATACTTGGAAATTTTCTGTTCAGCGGTTTTCGAGTCCATAAATTTCAAACATACAAAAATTTTCCTCTTTCATAGATATAGATAATTTTGTAGAATATTTTGAGCTCTACACTTCCAATTAAATTGATGTTTTAATTATTTTAAAAATATGATCAAAAATACCCTTTGTTGATTCACCTGGATTCAAAAATTTCCACCAAAATATTCCACGCATTTTTATCTGCAATATTGCCAAAGTCACTATATATATATTCCGAAAATCACCAAAGGTGTAGATGAGATGGAACTTGCCCCTCTATTTAGGTTTCTGTTTCTATCTTCCTTTTTAGCCTTCTTTCATAATCTGCTGGATTGTTTCCCGTAATTATTCGAAAAAGTGTAATTCATCCAACAATCAATATTTCAATTACCACTACAAGTACTGTGCATTCGAGTGTGTCTACCACAAATGTATTTTGTATGTCCGACCTTTTGATTGGTTCACGTTTCAAAACAAAACATTCGAAAATGTTCTACGAAAATATCAATGCCGTACTTAACAAAAATAGTCGCAGTTTTTCTCTCAAATGAATTTCGAGAATTATCTTACAAATTTTCTCAGAGAAAACTGGTTCGCCCTCCTAGGTTGTTGATGATTTTTCTAGATATCTGTACATATTAAAAAAAAGCACTGACATTGTGAAATTGTAGCCAAAACAAAATTCAACGATAACAAAATAAACCCCCCAACAAGAAAACATATTGTGTAGAAAACAGGAACAAAAGTAAATCGAAAGAAAACAAGATTAGCGGTGGTTAGCGAGTGTAGGCATGGGAACAAACAAAAATAGAATATAAACAAATCATAAAAACCAAATTTGTCGACCAAAAATTTGTGGGGTAAACGATAACAATGCCGAGAGTATTTGTTCCTCAGAGAGAGAGAGAGGGGGAGAAAAAATTAACGCAATTGCAAGTATTTTTTTCTTTGGCCTTACTATGCCACAATTTTATTAAATATTATTTAATTTCATAGATAAGATTTTTTGTTTAAATTATAGTGTAATTAGGTATCACATTAATTATTATAATAATAATGGAAAATAAAAATAATTCATGTTTTATGCGTTTGATTTTTTTTCATTATTGCTAGTTGTAAGCCAGAAAAAGAATATTTATTGGGGTTTTTAAATTTTTTAATATATTTTAAATAATAATATTAATCAAAAACAAAAAAGGGATGATTGTGAATTTCATATAATACTCAAACAATTTCGAATTGTAATTTATTTTAAGCAAAAACCAGATCAATTGACAATTGTGTTCATTTAAATGCTCAACAAAGAGTAGATAGATAATTATATGATTGTAGAGGGCTGATAACGACTAAGACCGGCAAGCTGTTAATTCCGTTTGATGTGGGGACCCTCCACTTTTTGTTGTTTGCTGTTGTTTATTCCTTTCCCCCTTTTCAAACTCTTTTGTTGTTACTAGATGGTGGTTTCTACATTGATGATGTTGTTTGAATTTTTGTTAAATCTCATTTATTAAATTTATTGCTTTTGCAAATATTCATCGAACAAGTAGACAGCCAATGAGGGGTCTTGTACGTTCATCAATTTGGACAAATCGTTGGCATAACCAGACAATTTGCGTACGGTCTCAGCTTGTTTGGTCAAGAAGTTCTCTTCAATGTAGTGGGCAATTTCGGGATCGCGTTCAGTGGAGTGGAGGGCACGGGTGTGAACATGCATGGCACCAGCACTCAAAGTCTTCTCGTTATCCAAAGCCATAGCCAAAGAGTGCAATTCATCGACTTCCATTTGCATGCGTACCTTGGAGACGGTGGCAGGGCTTTCGTGGACGGTGTTGAAGTTAACCTTACCACCACGGCTGGTCAATTTCTTGATCAAGGCAATGGTATCGTCGAAAGAACGATCGGACAAGCCTTGGTACAATTTCTGGAAGCCGGGACGATTCTTTTGGTAGTTGTTGAAGTAGGTGGCCAACAACAAGTAGTCATAGGATTTGGTCAATTGAGAGTTAACATAGGCCTGAACTTCGGGTTCAATGTGATCGATGCCACCCATGCGGGCATTGCAAACATTGGCACCTACAGAGAGAGAGAGGGAAAGAATAAAAAGCAAATTAAAATTAGAAATTATACAGTAACATAAACAACGAGGAGAGGATAGTGGGAAAAAGCTCTAAAATAAAAAATGCACTTTAATTAAAAAAACTCATGCGACAATTACTTTCAAATGCGACAGTTTTTTTTTTTTTTTTTGCTTGCCTTAGCAGAGATTCTTATCTTTCTAAATCGGGATCACCCTCAGATGTCAATTTTAATAAGCATAGCAAAACTGATTAGAAATTTGCTGATTTACGTTGTAGACACTTTTATGTTTTTGAAATGGGTTTGAAGGTTAATTGATGTTATTAACAATAATATTTTATAGTCGTTGTTGTATAACAGTTTTTCAAGAAAAACTACAATGTGGCGGATCCAAAGAAATTCATATTTGCAAAAAAAAAAAATATATAAAATATGGGAAACGAAATAATCTGTGTCGAAAACTGGCAATTGATATTAAAAACATATCTGGATCAAAACGTGATTTTTACTTTAGTATCAATCGTCATCTTACTGTTGCCTACCTCACGATACCGTTTGGGCCAGTGTCCACATCGGTGATAGAAAGGTTTTTTCAGAATTATTTCCCGGGGTGTCTAGCCAGATAATTATAGGATTTTCAACCTTTGTTTTGCTATTTTGATATGACTAGCATGCCATATTGATTTGAAAAATCGAACGAATGAGGGTAGATTTAGAATTTATGGGACCATTTCAGTTCGTATGTGACCGGTTTCATTCAGAAATTTGATTATTAGCAGTCAAAGGCCTCAATTTGATGTAAATAGCTTTTATTTGTTTATTCTAAAACCCTATGTGACATCGAATTCACTTCCGGGAATGCAGGTCGGCAAGAAGTTGATTTTTTCTAATAGAATATGTAAATAAGTACCACTGTGCTCACTCCGACTACTTCCCTATTAAATACTGCCTCCTGACACTTCCTACTGTTAAAAAAGTAATTGTCGCCAAACTACTCGGAACTCAAAAATAGATATGAATTCTAAACAAATGCTCTTACTTTCACTAGCAAACATTCCCGCAATTGCTTTGTGTTTTTCAATTTTTTTTTTCAGATTTTTAATGATAAAAAGAAATAGAATAAAAAAAGCAACCGGATATTTGTGGTTAAAAATGTTATAAAAATGTTACAGAGATAAAAATTTAACAGAGTATAGGAATGAAAACAACAACATAACAGAGGACTCTCTTGTTACAATTTACATCAATGTAATCAGCTAACATTTTGAGGAAATGTTAACTTTCTCACTCGTTGCTGTTGTTCACATTACATGCTACACCTAACATCCATAGCAATGTTATGTTAACAAAATTTCCATTATTTTTGATTTTCCAATATGAAAATCCTAACATAGCTAGGCTACTTGAATATGAATAAAAAAAAAAACAACAAAATACTTACCAGAGAGAGTGGAAGAGGCACAAGCTCTGACAACATTATTATGACAGACTTCCTCGGTTTTAACTACGGCGCAAATAGCGGCGAGCACAGCAATGGCAATCAACGACTTCATGTTGTTTCTCTCGTTTTTCTTTTTTCTTTGTATACAAGAAATCTATACAGACAAATGACAGAAAACAAAGAAAAAATATTTTAATTTTATTAACAAATCTTCACAACAATTCGATTAATTAAAACAATTTTCACTAATTAATTTCATATTATTACTTCGTTTAATGTTAACCTCTTGTGTTCTGTGTGCTTTCTTCAATGGAATACAATTTACGAATAATGATTTTTCTCTTGCGACAATTGCTTTTTAAACAGAAAATTATTAACAAGAAGAAATGCACACACCAGCAAGTTATTTTATCACATCAATTGTCCAAACTTTGTTGCAAAGCATCAAAGACGCAAAACACAAATCAAAACTTACTTATGTTTCTAATATTTTAATTCACAGATTATGAAATTTGATGTGTTGTTCTCCACACAACAATAGTTTGTTTTGCTTTTTTCTGTTGTCTGTTACTGACTCGTTGAGTTGACTTTTTCAAACTGCCTGTTTATACTTTGCCTGAATCGATACTTGTAGTTGCTTTGGTCCCCCATTTGGACGTTGCTGTTGTTTTGCACTCATTCACACTCTCTCACATTATCTTGCTCCATGCTCTCGCTCCCTTGCGCTCTATACAATATGGCGTCCATTGTTTTTGTTTTGGTTTGCTGTGCACACACCACTGACGGTAGGGTATCTACTTTAATTCAGAGTAGTAGTGATTCATACCGTTACAAAAAATTTCAGCATTGTTGTTGTTGGTGCTTTTTGTTTGTAGGGTTGTCGTTTGACAACGATAATCATATTACGTAGTTCTTTCGTACACACGATTTTTTTGTCAATCAATTGGTTTCAACATGATAAATTGATTCCCACTCTATAACGGTGATGGTATTTTCTAGAACATAGCAACAAGTGATAGACAAACGCAAAAAGAACAACTAAGCAAGAATAATGGCGTCTGCAATGTTGCTAGTTTGCAATTATGCATGTGATGAAAAAGTGCAAAATTGAAATGATGAAATTCATCACAGTTTATGGAAATGTCTGTTATCACAAAAAATTCACATGTTCTTTTTTTAATTAAATTACGAAGGCTGTCGAAACATGGACTTTAGGCTTGCTTTTGTAATTGGACTTAACTTTTTTTGACTTTATTTTGTAATATGACTAGGATGCTCTAATATGAAATATAAATAATATAATAAATATTACAATATCTCCCAATGGTCGGTATTTAGAAGATTCTAGTTACATTTTTTAAACGGAATCGTTTCAAATGTCGTATTTGAAGTTCGGAATCGGTACTACCATGGCATAATTACAGAAAATAGAACAAAGCAACCATATAAATACAATTGTTTTTCTTTGGTATTCTTATTCTTTCAAAACATATATACATTTTGTGTATGTGTGTGTATTGTTTTGAATAAAAACTAAAATAATTTTTTTGGTTGCAAAATAAATGCAAATTTTCGACGCAAATGGGTAACAAATTGTACAATTTTGTGATAAAACTATATTGTCCTACTATTTTAGATTCAATCTTGTGGAATAACCCCGAAATTCTATTCTTGTTTTATGAGTTTTTATCCAACATAAGAATTTTGCATGGTAGAGCTAAGAAGCTAAAATCATGTAATCATATTTTTTTAATTTATACATTTGACAACATCTCATTATCCAAATCTATATTAATAAATCCATTGTATACACACAAAATCAGAGATGGAAACGGTTTTTTATGCCTTTAAATTTGACAAGGTAAATTACAGAAAATGTAGAGCTGGGAATGCTTATTTGAAATGAGGTTACCTTTATTTCATTGCACCATGACATTTTGTTAAAACAAAATACAAATCAACAAAGCCAACTGTTTCATATAAAAAATCTACTTGACACTCCAACACAGAGTTGCATTTTTCTTGTTTCTTTGAAGATGAACAAGGAAATCTACATCGATGGTACAATTACGAAGGTAAAAGTACGTTTATATATATGAGGGTTAACCCACTGGATTTGGATTTAAATTGTCATATCCATTACTTTTACTTCAAATAAATCCTCTCAAAGTAGGTTAACCCTACAAAAAGTTCTAACGTAAACATGGCATAAAGTCATTTCAAATAAGCATATTCCTATTTGCATTTTCTGTACTTTACTTTGTCTAATTTCACTGAATAAAAAGCAGGTTCCCATCTTTGATATCTGTGTATACAATGGATTACATGTAAATTTGGACAATGAGGTGCTGTCAAATGAATAATTTAAAAAAATATTGGATAATATGTAATTGGATTTTACTGTTGATAGTTCTCTGCAGCATAAAATCTTAATATGTGCCACATTTTAGTGTAAAATATAAATTTACTTGCTCAGGCATTTAATGGGATCTAATAAGGAGGTAAAACGGGTACGTAAGACAACTCAAATACAGACCCAATGCCCAATTAAAAAATACGATGCAACAACTTGTTCTTATGTTTCTAATTATTTCTCTTCTTTTGTAATGGAATAAAGAGCGGGGGTATGATCCCAATTTTTATTGAATTTTTTTAATGCTTTTGAATAAAAATCTTGACTTGCATAACATGTATAAGGAAAAATAATAGTGTCTTTTTCCTCTAAACACACCAACAAAAAATGACATTTCTTGCAAAAACTATAAACGAATGGAGAAAATCAAATTTCTTTTCGCACGATCGAGTTTCAGTTGCATATTAAAACAGTGTATCGCAAATTTGAATTTTAATTGCAATTTATTCGAAATAAATTACCTTTTAATAATTTGGCTTAACGCCCTTAAATTGCAATATATACTCTTTCAGTATTGTTAGTTTTTGTGTAGCCCTTATATATTCTTATAAATTTACATTATATTAGTTCTAGAAATTATTAGCTAAAATATTTTTTCATAATTCTTATATAAGAAACTAAATTACCAGAAATTTGTCGAAAAGCGTAAATGGCGAAAATTAGTTTATGAAGCTTTATATTGCTATCATCAATGGATTTACAATAAATTTTATAATTTTTATTATATGGTATACTTTAAAGGAGTTTTTGGCATTAATCGACCGTGCCATCAGAATAAATTCCGAATATTCTGGAGGGTGTATTATAGCCTTGGGCACGCAAACATTTTGGCCGCAGACCTTGGACATTCAAACAGGACTCAGCACCATCGCACTCAGTACGTGCCAACCGAGAATGGTTACAAAATGAGGTTCCTCGCTTAATTTCCAGCGCACAATAGCCACCAAAATCTCTGGATACCAATCCGTTGGACTATTGTGTCTGGAGTATTCACATCACGCAAGCGCTTATCCGGGGATGGGCCAAAATACAGCAGAGCAACATTTGGGCAGCGTGTGACGGTTTCATTGGCCATTTGAAGGCCATAATTCGTGCCAAAGGTAACCAAATCTAGACTATTCTAAAATTTGATGCTATTTCCGCAATTTTTTGCATTCATTCAATGAAATTAGAAAAAAAATGTAAAAATTATGGCGTTTGTTTTAGTTGCAGTTTTTTTTATCTCACCCTGTATATATGTGCGAATTTGGAAGAAATTCGGGCATAAGTATGAATTATTGTCATTCTCTACATTATTGGACAATATACCACACATATTCAAAGTCAAAGTGTGATCGAAATATTGGGATGTGTGGTTTGGACTTAACAAGGTTGTCTCTGCGGGCCCACAGGCAGGCTGTGTTTTCTATATATTCTATTCAGCTATATCAATTTGTTATTAATTTTCTTAATTTTGTTCCCTTTTTGTTCAATTGTACAATCATGGTAGAATCAAGAAGGTAAAAAGTCACGCAATCATATGTTTAGAATTTTTCAAAATAAGTCTTTTGACAACATCTCATTGTCAAAATATATATTTATAAATTTATTGTAAGTACACAAATCAGAGATGGATACCTAGTTTTTATGCAGTGAAATTTGACAAAGTAAATTACAGGGAATGCTTATTTGAAATGACTTTACCTTCTTCATTTTAACATAGGTACAATCATGGTACAATGAAGACAAGGTAGGACATAGCAATCAATTGAATACATTTTTTTCAATAGGAAGTCTTGAAATGTCAAAACATGTATACAGTTTTGGTATGTATTCTTTTCCACAACTTTTGGGAAGAACAAATGTTTGCGCTTTGGATGAAAAGGAATTGAAATTGTATTAGAAACTCGATGTTGTGAAAATGCAAGGCATTTCTTTTGTATATAAAAATGGGAGAAAAGTGTCAAATAAAAAAATTGTTGCATTTGTAATTGGTGAATTTTAGTTGCAAGACTAGCAGTTTTTTTAATTTAATTAACCTCGTACTTATTGTACAAAGGGTAGGTCTATTTTCTTACAACTTTTGATATAAGGATACATTCTGACTTTAAAAGGTAAAATTATTATTAAGGTTTTATGTTCCAATTAAAAAAAAACTTGTGTAGGTATGCGATATTTCCCATAAATTTGGTAAATTTTACTTGTTACCAACTACTACTAAAGTTAATATTCAATAAATTAGATAAAAACAATTTCCATGGTAACAGTGATATAATTTCAGTTAGTCATCTCCTTTTTGTAAAATCATAACTTTTGATATTTTTTAATATCCAATTTATGATAAAGACATCAATGTTAAAATAACTTCTGGCGAAATCAAAAAAATATCTGCATCACGTATTTTTATTTATCATAATTCCATACAATGTCGCGATATCACGTTTCTATTTCGGTAATGCCATAAATTAATACCACTCTCAACAAAATAGTTAATTTGACAAATATTAGTAAGCATTCATGATTAAATCTAGTAATGATGTGTCCAATTTACATACAATGTTGTGACGTGTCATTTGGTGTGGTTTTGCAGTCATCACAAAAGCAAATCCTTTTTTAGCCAGCCATCTTGGAATATGACGTTCTTATCTGAGTGGGGTTAAGTACTTCAAGATAAATCAAACACATCATGGCAACTCTAACACATGGCCTGCAATCGTGGTGTGCCATGGAATTTTAATCATACGAGCGTAAGCAACAACAAAAACGCACAGCTGTTCGGTGTAAGGGGAGAGAGAGAGTATTCAATTTGAATGCGACAGCCATATTGCATATGAATGTGAAAACAAAAACAAAACTGAGTGCAGAGTGCAACAATTGTTGTTTTTTTGATGAGTAGCAATTAAATGAAGATTTCATTTCGATTTTCTTTTAAACGTGCCGATTTGCGGAATTATCAATCGAGCAAGTTCCCTTCATAGGCGACATATTGTTTTTGTGTAGAAACAAGTAGTGATAAGAAAATTGTAGAAACTATTGTTTTGTGGTATATCCCCACAATCTAAGCGAGAGAGCGAACGACAACAATTGAGAGACAAAGAGATTATTCGCTGTCAAAGACAACAATATTGGTGTGGGGCTGTGTTTGTATCGTCGCCATCGTTGCTTTGCCTGCCTGCTATGTTTGGCATATTTAAAAGTGTTTAACACCGCCTCAGTATCGAACAGTTCACATTTGTGTACGCTCAGTAGCAAAACAACAAAGAAGAAAGAAAGAAATAATTCCAACCTCATACGGGAGACATAAAAGCAAAAAGACAGATTTCAATTGTCAAAGGTACATCAAATTAAATCAACTCAATTACTTCGGTCGCCTTCTATACCAGTGCGTATAAAGGTTTTTGACAGTTTTCACAACGAAAGAAAACAACAACTAAACGGAACATCAAAAAAACAGTAATCTGTCTACATAACGTGTGAAGTTGACTTCCATTGTGAGACGACCTACTACAAAATTTCTCCGTTTCGTATTTAATTGTGGAACAATTGACCAAATCAATTCATTTTCTTTTGTGCATCTAGCAAAGTGAGACATTCTAGAGGACTCTTCGAAACGATTTTGTGAAAAATAAACATAAAATTTATACCAAAATTTTAACTGTGATTTTGAAAAAGACACATCAACAACAACAAAGCAACATGATGAAATTCTTGGTTGGATTCTGCGTCTTGGCCGTGGTGGCCCCAGCTGTCTTTGGCGAACTTAAATGTAAGTACCAATTAATTGATTCTAATTTTAATTCTAAACAAAGTGTTTTAAATTCAGCGAAAGGAAGGGAAACATTTGCCTTGAAGTGCGCATTTTATTTATTGAGGAAATTTATTCTTTAGTCAAATGGCATACATACAGAATATAACCGAGAAAAAATTGTGTAAACAAGACAAAGAGCTCTGAGCATAATTAAGTTGGTTTCTCATTTTCTGTTTTGCTTGCTCTCTGTTTTTATAAAATATAAAGTTAAATTTCTGTTAAGTCATGGTCCTAGGTCTGTTAACATTGTTTTGCTGTCAAACTCATTAATTTGCGTTTTTGCTTGACCTAGAGTTTATTTGCTTTCTTTTTGTTGTTTTTTTTTTTTTTTTTTGCTGAAACCGGTATTTTATTGCCAAACAAACAACAAATGTCATCGAGTTATTATTTGGTTAGGTAAAAACTTGTTTGGCCCCCGTTATAATTATTGATTATTTTTGCATAACAATTTTTATCGCTTCCATTTTAGTTCCATTTTCTTATAAGATTTTCATAACAAATCAATATTGGGGCAGAAAGTGAAAGTCTAAAACAGAGATAAACAAATATAACAAAATGTTGGGAGAATTACATTGTTTTGTAATGTTATTTGTCATTGTCTTTTTACATTGGGAGATTTTCATTAATTCATAACTTAACATTGCTTATAGCAGAACATTTTACTTTTTCCCTTAACATTTTACAGCTTTACAGTGGAAGTTTAAGTTACTGGTAAATTACTGATGTGGAATATAACATTTCTCTGTTATTATAGATATTTCATGTTATCTGCTATTACTCTGTAAAAATATAATGTAAAATGAGTTGTAAAAAGATTTTCTCCTCTCTCTCTCTCTCTCCCTATGGAACATCTGTTATTTATTTTGCACACAGCCCCAATGTTGTTGTTTGCTTTTTTTCTTTCGTTCTTTTTGTTTATGCCTACTTCCTATTCATTATATTTTTGTTATTGGCAATATTTTTGAAGTCGAACTTTGGAACAAATCCAACAGCATAATCTACTGGAACAATGCGTCATGGATTATGTAAACGTAATTACATTATTTTGAATTTTCTTGGTAGACCATGGTAGCATATATATATTCTTGATCAAAATGAAATTCTATGTCGATTGGAAATCGCTCTAGCTTCCGAACGAAATGAAGTAGGTTGATAAAATTTTACTCAAAAATGTATTATGTCTGCAGGACTTTTGGTATTGAAAATGGGTTGAAAATGGTATTGAAAATGTAGGTCCACGTTTTGGTATAGTCCCCATATAATGGTACCTCCCTTTTTCGGAATTTTCGTGATTTAAGCGACATTATTCACCGGAATTGTTTCAAATTTGGTATTTGTAGTTCGTAATGGGTACTACAGCCTATGACAGAAAATTGTCTATGCAAGTCAATGTCTTCGTATAGCCCCCATATAAGGGTACCCCCCGGTATTCGGTATTTTGATGATTTTAGCGACATTATTCACCGGAATTATTTCAAATTTAGTGTTTCAAGTTCGTAATAATACATCTAAGAACCCCTTCTGGAATACCATTCCTTCACCTCTTTATTTTCCGACAATAATAATTCAAGCGCTATGCAACCGTTCCTCTGAGGCGAAAAGTTCCTCTACCCAAATACTTAAAATTTGTGAATTTCCCTTTATTCTTTGCTTATGTCTGGTTTCCGGTTCCCAATATTCCGATAAATATTAAATTTCAAAAAATTTTTATTTTTCACGCACTTACAAGAATAACTATAGTCAGAGTTTTTGTTTCCCTTTGTTTGTTGTTTACTCTGTGTTCTTCTTGCAAGAATAACCGTCGTTTATACTTTATGTTTATTTCAACTATTTTTAATTCACCAATATTGATTGAGATTGATCTATATTGCCTCCATTTGAAATTATTTATCCCCTTAGATAAAAAATTCAATAGAATTTCATTAAAAAATCTTAAGAAATCCCCCTCTGTATAAGGCTGCATAATTTGACCTCGTGTTCTTTTAGAAATCTCATTGCATCATTGTCACAATAAAAACACTTCTCCCCAATGCGTGTTTTGCACACGGCTTTATGTATGAGGGTTGATCTTGATCAAACCAAGCCGTGATTACGATTCTCTCAACTCCCACATGAGTGTTGTATTATTTTCGAGAGAATTGAAGACTCTCTTTGCATTGGAATTGCTTTTGCACACGGCTAGAGATTTCATTTTTGTTGCCTCAGCGGAAAAAAGAATCTAGGAAAAAAACGAGTGAAAAAAAAACAAAACCACATGGCTGGTCTATGGTGACAAAGAATAATAATACCAAAGTAAAGTACACAACAAAGCCTCAATGTAATTTTTTTACTATTCGCAGTAGACGACACATTATAAATAAAAGAGACAACCAAATACTACTCCCCATTGGGTATTGTACCCAATTTCAATGGTTTTCTTTGTTGTGGAAAATGATTCAAATGGATATTTTCTCATATTGTGCGATAGGCATATATGGGCACAATACTCATATTTATTTCCCTTGGAAATCATTTCTTATAAATCACAATTTTATTAATTAAATGGGCCTATATTAGTATTTCTAAATCCCATATTTGTTGTATGACTAATGAAGACATTTTTGCAATTTGAAGCCCTGAAATTTAATTGAAATTTTTTTATATTTTAATATAATTTTCCCTCCATACTTTTCATAACTGTTACTTTTGTTCATCAGATCTTAAGTACACGTGTACTTCCAACCAATCTTTCAACCAAAACACGAGACCAAGTCTTTCCCAAGATTTTGTTTTTTTTTTTCCTCTCCCCCTCTTGACTTTCTCTCTTTTCCCAATGAATTTTGCACACGACTTTTGTTTGTTTTTATAAACAAATAGTTTAAAATTCTAACGAAGCAACAACAAATTTAACGGCATAAACAAAAAGCTAACTAGACAAAATCACCGCAGCCATGATGTAGATTTGTTGTTGTGATTTGTTGTCTAGCATATCAGCCAAAACAAAACGGCTGATAACAATTCTCGTGGATGTTATGAAATTTATGTAGAGGGTAATTACTACCACTAAATTGCAAAATATAATTTCCAAATTACACTAACAAAAAAGGCACAAATTGAATAGGGAAATATTTTCGTGCAATTTGCAAAAATATCGACGTACTCATTAGGAAATCTATTTCACTATATGACGTCTCTATTTCAAATTCCCATGGGCACATGTTTAGAAATTTTCTAAGATCTTGAAATTGCTATAAACAAAAACCCTCCCCCTTTTGTCTATTTCTACGATTCCGATAAATTCCCATAGAAAAAAAACCACCCCTCTTGACATTTTCTAAGTTCTTCCTTTACCAAGATCATTGATTTGTCATCCCCTACGATTTGCTCTAATTGTCGTCTTTTATTGTTTTCTTTAATTAGCCTATAGCAAAGCTTTACACCACGTACAATTTCTTATTGATCTTTTCTCCCAGCAGCTGACAATGGGAACAGTCCGATCTTTTAAAGGCAGAATACAATTGAATGTGAAATCATTATAACATCAAATTGTGAAATTAAATGAGAGCTCTTCCCGGGGTAGTAGCATGTTCTTTTGTCCCATCACAGTTGGGATTATAATTTGCAGTTTTAAATGACGTCAGTTTCCTTTAAGATTGTGAAAATCTTAAAAATGAAATTTACCTATTTAAAAATTTCAGCATATTTTTGATGCCCTCTTGGCAACAATTAACAATTTGTATGGTCACTTATTTCCTATGAATGAAGAAGGGGAGGACAACTTTTCTATACGCACATCAAATTCTATAGTTAGCACATTTTATAACAATTTTTAAATTTGGTGTTTTTGAATAGAAACAAGAATGAATTTAGAAAGAGAATTAAAAAGAAAAAAATTATAAACGAAAGAATACCTTAGATTTTGAAATTCAAGTAAATAAAATTTTTAATAAGAAATGCTTTGTTTTTTCTTTTTTGGATTTAAAACACTTGTTGTTTTTTATTTCATTTTTTAAATTCATTTTTTACATAATATATACTTTTTTATTTATTTCTTATTACAATTAGGTTCCGTGCCAAATCCCGAAATCCCTACCGAATGGATTGATTTGCGCGGTGACTGTTTGACAGCCATGCGTAATCAAATCCAAAAGGAAATTGATGCTTCCTATCAATACTTGGCCATGGGTGCTCACTTCTCTCGTGACACCGTCAATCGTCCCGGTTTCGCTGAATTGTTCTTCAAGGCTGCCAAGGAGGAACGTGAACATGGCTCCAAATTGATTGAATACTTGACCATGCGTGGTCAATTGACCGACCGTGTTACCGACTTGATCACCATTCCCGTAAGTAGACACTTTTTAACACAAAATACAGAAATTGTAAATTTCATTTTTTGCTAATTTACTATTTTTATTTTGTTTCCCTTCAGACTGTCTCCAAGGACGAATGGGCTAGCGGTGCTGAAGCTTTGGAGGATGCCCTCAAATTGGAAACCGATGTCACCAAGTCCATTCGCAAATTGATTGCCACCTGTGAAAAGAAACCCAACTTCTATCATTTGGTTGACTACTTGACCGGTGTCTATTTGGAAGAACAATTGCACGGACAACGTGAATTGGCCGGTAAATTGACCACCCTCAAGAAGATGATGACCAACCATGGTGCTTTGGGTGAATTCTTGTTCGACAAGGATTTGTAAATTATTTCCAACTAAAAGTAAATGTGATGGAAGGCGCAATCAACATACATACATCTTAACAGCCATGAGATTTTTTTGTTTTTTTAAATTTCACACAAGAAAAAAAAACATTTATTAAATTATATATTGTCCAAACATTCTATAGCTGTGCTTTTCAATTACTAAACAAAATCATGTGTTAAAACATATTTAATTAGAAATACAAATAGTATTGTTTATTGCTTTAAAACAAACAAAAATTAGTAGAAAAAAATACACACCTTTGTTTTCTTTATTCAATAAAAATAATCCATACCGGTATTGGCTTTATCTAAAAGCAGTTTCAGTTTCTTTTTGGCCTTCAATTTTTCATATAAATTAATTTTCCTTTGCATTTAATCTATCATTACTTTTGTATTCAACATATTTTATTGGTTGGCTTTTGGATGCTTATCTTTAACCGAAGCAAATGCTGTTCTAGCCAACCACCACCACCACTCCATGAAAAAGGTCTTCGTTAATTTTGTGATGATTTATTTAATTATTAATAAGTTTTCGTTTTTTATCATTTCGCTTGAAATACTACTGCCAGCGGCAGCCATTATAAATTTAAGTAAATCATAAATTTCCAACAAAAATAAATCATATTTAAATTGAAAGAATCGCATTGTCTACACAAATAATATATGAGGTAATGATTTTAGTTTTAGAAAATACATACTTATAGTAATGTATGTTATTAATAATATTATTATTTTATTCGTCAATTATGCCACAATAAATAAATGAATTAACTTAAATAAACAATTGTTTGTCTTATGGGGGATTAAACGATGCAAAAAAAGGTGATTATTCCCAGGCTGTTGCAATATAACAAAATTAAAATGTCTTATAAATTTCAATTTTGTTATAAGCCTTGGTGATAATAACGCCAACATTGAAGAGAGAGAGAATGTTACTAATTTGGTTAGAATGTGGAACAACTAAGAATAACCTTAAAATTGGCAATTGAATTGTATTTTTTTTGATGATTTTTTAAATTTTTTTTTAGAACTGAATGGAACCAAATTAGAAGAACGCTTAATCAAAGGCAAAATTAAAAGTTGAACTTTAAGCTAGCCATACTATAAAGTTGAACGACATGACACTGCTTTTAAAAAGGCTCTATATTAAATGTTGCTCAAAATATTCGGGCCCCTTTTTGTATAATTGAGGTTATATTAAGGCCCTAAAAATTTGCTTGTCAACTCAAAATTTTTGGGGTTTTGTATTACAAACTTAATATATTAAATGCTGTGAATTCAGAAATTGTGCTAAATTAAAAAAAAAAAAAAATAAAAATTATACCCTCATGGTTTTTACTTTTTTTTTAATTTTTATTGAATGAAAGCCAACAAAATGTCGGAAATAGCATCGAATTATAGAATAAGTTTAGATTTGATCGAATTGGTCACCTTTGTTGCTCTGCGGTATTTTGCCGACGAAGCGCTTGCTTGAGGAGATCGACAATTTGGTGTTTGTAGTGCCAACCTTGCTTTCCAAAATACTCCAGACATAATAGCCCGACGGATTGGTATCCGGAGATTTTGGTGGCCATTGTGCGCTGGAAATGAAGCGAGGAACCTCATTTTGTAACCATTCTCGTTTGGCGCGTGCTGAGTGCGATTAAGCTGAGTTCTGTTGGAATGTCCAAAATGATTGCGTGCCCATGGCTTTAATACACCTTTCAGAATATTTTCGCGATAATATTTGGCATTAATTCTGATGCCACGGTCGATTTATACGAGTGGAGAGCTACCATCGGCTGTTATGGCGGCACACACCATCACCATGACCGGCTCCAGAGTTCTGGTAGCCAACCGAAGATGCACATATTCAGCTGACCTCTTTGGCAAGTAAATTCGATCAATTTGTTTGTTTACAAATTCGGCAGTTCACCACTTTTGGCCAAGCGAAACAACTCTTTAGTTCTTTTGGGTCTATTTTCTTTCTGTTGCGGTGTAAGTTCTTGCACTTTTTGAAATTTCAATGGCTTTATCCCGAGCTCATTTTTCAGCATTTACCGAATGGAATATTGCGATATGTTTAGCTCATTAATAAATGAATGAATTCAGAAATTGTGCTAAATTAAAAAAAAAATAAACATTATACCCTCAGCCATATGGCCATGATTTTTACTTTTTTTAAATTTTATTGAATTGCCCTGCGGTATTTTGGTCCATAGCCAGCGAAGCGCTTACTTGAGGAGATCGACAATTTGGTATTTGTAGTGCCAACCTTGCTTTCTAAAATACTCCAGACATGATAGCCCAACGAATGAGGTTCCTTGCTTCATTTCCAGTGCACAATGGCCAGCAAAACCTCCGGATACCAATCCGTTGGACTATTGTGTCTGGAGTATTTTGGAAACCAAGGTTGGCACTAAAAAATATCAAAGTGTCGATCACCTCAAGCAAGCGCTTCGCCGGGAATGGACCAAAATACCGCAGAGCAACATTCGGGCAGCGTGTGACAGTTTCATTGGCCATTCGAAGGCCATTATTCGTGCCAAAGGTGACCAATTCGAACAAATCTAAACTTATTCTAAAACTTGATGCTATATCCGACATTTTTTGCTTTCATTCAATAAAATTAAAAAAAATATATATAAAAATTATTTCGTTTGACATTGTTGCAGTTTTTTAGCTCACCCTGTGTAAATAAGTCCAAAAAGTTTAAAAATTGTGTAATGATAGCTAAAGAATTTATTGGTTTATTGGAAGTTTTTTATTTTTTGAATCCGGTAGAAAACTATATGACAAAAATATTCAGTTTTTTACTGTTCCGGGACCAACTAACGTCACCCTCTTTAAGGACAACCAATTTGGCTATAATTTTTGTATTCTATGTGTACCTCTTTCTCCTAAATGTCTCTCCCTTTGATTCTTTGAATAAAAGCTTTTTGTCACAATCTATTAGAACTATGATATTTTGTAGTTTCATTTAAGAGTCGAGATATTTAAAAACTTCTTTTAATAAAGCATGATATGAAACGCAGCATTTCCTTGACGATAAAAAAAAAACTCCGACAAAAAATAGCCACAACAAATTATTGTTGCAAATAAATCTTTCCAGCTTTGATATCATCAAAAGAAAAACGAAGCAAAAAAATTGCTTTTTTCATGGATATGCAACTTTTATAGTATTCTTGTCTGGTAGAAGTTAATGGCGGCGAATATTTATCTGTCTATCTGTGATGCGCGCAATGTTATGCATAACACAACAAACGTGTTGAAAATACCATGAAATTGTGAATATTTGGGATGCCGGTTTTTTGTAGTCTTTTAGGATTCTCTTTTGGCTACATCGACCACATAACGTTTTCCTACTCTCGCTGTAATATAGGGTGTTAAATTTACGAGCAATTGTTGTGATGTATTCAAGATTAATGATCCAAATGTCAACTGTCAAATGTCGCCATAAACCAAGTCGTTGAAATCCTGTACAAAAAAAAAAAACGTTGCAGGACAATCACTTGTCAAAACAACAGTTTAAATAACAGTTTTTGGTTGATGTGCCGCCGGTCCACACTTTGACAAACTAAAATAAATTGTAGTTTTTGCCGTTGTTTTTTTTATTCGGTGGGCGATGTTATGTTGTTTTGACCTCCCGAATGCATGTTATGTTGCATTAAGGGGTTAAAGGTTGTATTTGTAAATGTATAGAAATTATATATACATATGTATACACCATACTCATTAATATGTATGATGACGAATGTAAAAAATGAGGTTTCAGAAAACCTCATTTTTTGACGAATTCATTCAGTTTCGTTCCAGTATGATTACATTTAGTTGAAAGGCATGTAAGTCCATTCAGATTCGATAAAAAATTCTTAGACAATCTACGGAGATTTGTCCGGAAATACATGAAAAAAAAAATTTAAGAATCATAGTCACTACCAAAATATTGAACCAGTAA
The DNA here is from genome assembly GCF_030504385.1 of Musca domestica. NCBI lineage: Eukaryota > Metazoa > Arthropoda > Insecta > Diptera > Muscidae > Musca > Musca domestica. The sequence goes on from NW_026712114.1 coordinate 37,417,607, forward strand.
AGAAAGTCTTAAAGTCGGGCGGGGCCGACTTTATGATACCTTACACCACTTTGCTAATTTAGTAGAGCTGCGCATAACAATTAAAACTTGTTATGGGAGAATTCAACCATACACGCTATGATTATAATTATAAGTTAAAGTTCAAAGGACTAAATAAGCCGAAGCATTTGTATCTTTTAAATTCGGACTTGTATTGCCCATTTGGTGCACAATTAATTTAAAATCGGATAAAATATATATGGGAGCTATATCCAAATCGGAACCGATCTCGATAAAATTTGGCAAAGATATTTCTGAGCTGTATTTGATATATTTCCCTGAATATCGTTGTTACGGAGTGCATATTACGGCTGCGGAGGACAAAAATAACAAATCGGATGAACAGTATATATGGGAGCTATAGGTATATCTGAACCGATCTTCACCAAATTTGACATACTAGCTTCTAGACTCAATTCGGTCGTAAGTGCCAAATTTCATCCAATTTGAGCAAATATCAGACGTTTGGTGCACAATCAAAAATAAATCGGACGAAGTTATATATGGAAGCTATATCCAACTCTGAACCGATCTCGATCAAATTTAGCAAATGTATTTCTGAGCTGTATTTGATATATTTCCCCAAATATTGTTGTTACAGAGTGCATATTACGGCTGCGGAGGACAAAAATAACAAATCGGTTGAACAATTTATATGGGAGCTATAGCTATATCTGAACCGATTTCGATCAAATATGGCATACTTATTTTCAGATCCAATCTGATCGTACGTGCAAAATTCCATACTATTCGGACTGATATTACACGTTTGGTGTACAATAAAAGACAAATCGGACGAAGATATATATGGGAGCTATATCTAAATTTTGACCGATTATCTCCAATTTCAATAGGGTTCGTCCTGGGACCAAACAAATGATTTGTGCAGAATTTCGTCTGGATAGGGCATTAAATGCGAACTGACAGACGGACAGACGGGCGGACATGCATAAATCGACTCAGAATGTGATTCTATGCAGATCATCAAAAGGAACTATGGGTCTATCTCGTTTCCTTTTGCCTGTTACAAACAAATGCACAAAGACATAATACCCTGACCACCTTGTGGCGTAGGGTATAAAAATCGTCTAAATTTTGATCTAAATCTTAAACTTATTAAAAATTTTAGATTTTTGTCAAAAAAAAATTGTGGCAAATATTCCAAATATTCGTCAATTTGTTTTAAAGTTTGGTCAACGGCCAGACGATACAGATGACGTTAGAATCTGTAAATTTTAGATGAGGGTCAATCTTGGGCCTGATGTATCATATAAGACAGGGTTTTTGGACGTTCGTGCTAGAAGTTTACGAAAAGTTGTAAAAGTTTCTAAATAAGGTACCATTTTCATTGGACGGACAGATGGAGCTAGAAAGACAGTTGGAATGAGAGGTCACTGGAAGATTGCAGCATATATCCAGCAACAGATTTTTAGCAAATAGAGTACGAAAAATACTTATTTGATAGAGCAAACATTTGGATATTTTATATTTGAACCCATGAAAGGAAGTATAACTGACATAAGGAAGTGGTTTTGAAAATACTTAAGTGTACCAATCATTCAAAATACTGGTACTAAATTTGGTACAGTACAGGGTACGATAAAAAAACTGCAACAATGTCTTGAATAAAAGCAAAAATGTCGGTAATACCATTAAATTTTTAGAATAAGTGTAGATTTGTTCGAATTGGTCATCTTTGGCACGAATTATGGCCTTCAAACGGCCAATGAAACCGTCACATGCTGCCCGAATGTTGCTCTGCTGTATTTTGGCCATTCCCGACGAAGCGTTTGCTTGATGTGATCGACACTTTGGTATTTTTAGTGCCTTTCCAAAATACTTCAGACACAATAGTCCAACGGATTGGTATCCGGAGATTTTGTTGCCCATCGAACGCTGGAAACGAAGCGAGCAACATCATTTTGTAACCATTCTTGGGTGGCGCGTGCTGAGTGCGATGGTGCTGAGTCCTGTTGGAATGTCCAGAGTCTGCGGTCAAAATGTTTGCCTGTCCCCAAGGCTTTAATGCACCCTCCAGATATTATTCGGCATTTATTCTATTCGGTCGATTAAAACGAGCGGAGAGCGGATTGGCATCCGGAGATTTTATTGCCCATCGAACGCTGAAAACGAAGCGAGCAACCCCATTTTGTAACCATTCTTGGGTGGCGCGTCCTGAGTGCGATGGTGCTGAGTCCTGTTGGAATGTTCAGAGCCTGCGGTCAAAATGTTTGCCGTTCCCCAAGGCTTTAATACACCCTCCAGATATTATTCGGAATTTATTCTATTCGGTCGATTAAAACGAGCGGAGAGCGACCATCACCATGGCCGGCGCTTGAGTTCTGGTGTCCAACGGAAGGTGCACATTTTCAGCTGACAGCTGGCAAGTAAACACGATAATTTTGTTTGTTTAAAAACTGCTGGAAAACGGATGTTTTCTCATCGGGGAAACCCAAATTCGGCAGTTCACCACTTTCGGCCAACCGAAGCAACTCTTTAGCTCTTTTGATTCTATTTTCTTTCTGTAGCGGTGTAAGTTCTTGCACTTTTTGGAATTTCAATGGCTTTACCGCGAGCTCATTTTTTTCCGTCCACTTCCTTGACGTCGGGCTACGATTTATTCACATTTAAATGCTGGAGTGCTCTAACGATAGCCACTTATGGTTTTCCAGCCAAATATAAAGAAATCACACTCAGACGCTTGAATTTCATCACGAATATCTTTTTTCTGGAAAATTCTCACTAAAATACTATTATACGCTTGTAAACAATATAATGTGCTGTCATTGGAATAATTTTAACAGCTGTCGGACGAGTGGCTTAGAAATGACAACAATCTGAAATTGGTTGCAGTTTTTTCATCTCATCCTGTAAAAGTACCTCCCCATATTTGGTGTTTTGACAATTTGAAACATTGATAAACGAAATCGTTTCACATCTTATGTTTGCAGTTCGTAATTTTGGTACCACTTCAATATTGTCGTAAGGAAACCCCTCGACGTTTGGTGTTTTGCTGGTTTTTTAATACATTTCCTAACAAGAGAAGTAACATGTATCGCTTGAATACTGGAACTAGTCAGTAATAAACATATTTTAAAAAGTGCTAATTCCCAAATGGTGGATATTGTTAAAAGTCCGGGCTTATCTGCCGTTTTAGTTGTAGTGTACTTCTATGTATGTTTCTTTCTACCTATCGTGTTATTTCAGAATTCTACATTCATCTCCCAATGTGGGTCTGATGGGGGCGTAGCGTTTCCTACCTGAAGACGTTCTAGTTTGGAGTTTGAAAGTCATCCTTTTATACGATTACACTGAATGTTATTCAAAATATGATGATCCCTCGGATGAAACAATTATTTATAATGCCACATAGTTTTCTCTTATTTAAATTCCAAGAATGTCCTCAGGTGGATTTTCCCAATCAAATTTTATTCTAGCCTTTTATACGTATTTACAACTCGAAATGTTTTTATAAACTTTTCTTTGTTGAATATTTAAAATGCCATATCTGTTCTTTTGTTCAATTCTTTCAACTTTAACGTGACCTTTTGCTAAAAAGCTGCTGTTCAAAACATTTCTTTCAAAAAAAAGTGAAAAGTTGTATTTTGCAGAAAAAAACATTTCAACGCAAACAAATACACATATGTCCTTTTCTTCATACATTCATATATGAACATTCACATGTTCGAGTTCAGTGGGGGTATTGTGTCAAACATGTGTACGCCAGTTAATAATCAAATATTTTGAGGACATTGGCCAAATATTTGTTCAACAACTTGGAAACGGTCCATCATAATCATCATCGTCAACAGCACGAACAATGCAAGTCGACATAAACAACAGCCATCCCTCACTTCGATTTTGACAATATGGGTAAAAATCAACAGATTGACACTTTGACCATAATTTATCATCATTCCATGCATGTCCTTCACTGTTCGTCAAGAAAGGGGAACAATAACAACAACAACATTTGAAATATCTTTTGATAGGAAACGTGATTGACTTTTTCTGCAAATGGGTCACAAAGAAATCGAAAGGAAAAGGATTAGATTTGCCGTGCCTTTTGTATGTGTGTGTTTGTTCGTAATAGAAGAGTTAATAAGATTGGTTGCAGTATGGCCACAAATCCGGAAGGGATAATTTTTTCGTAGATTTTTCGTTCTGTCTTTGATGGAATATAAATTTTGCAGAATGAAAAAATCATAATTCGTCCTCATAAACACAAATCCAGGTTCCATAAATACGAATATGCGGATTAAATACGAATATAGAAAAATTACTATTTAAACAAGTAAGCAAAGGCTATAGCCGTGCGGGGCCGACTATGTTATACCCTACAACACTACAATATGTTAGAAGCCCCCTTATATTCAAATCCATATTGGAAGATTTCATTTTTGAAATTAGGATTTTGACTAGGGACATTTGCCCAATATTTACGCACTCCGTCGTGCTGTTTGTTGTTGCGAAAATGATAGAATTCTTCCCTGTCCTTAACAGTCTCCTCAGTAGTGTCGATTGGCTTCAATTGTGTGATCGGAAAAACATTTATGTTTTTAGTTAATTTGAACCCCTAAATATTTTGCAATCATCTCCAAAAGCAAGAAGCCCCTCCGTATCTCCAAATTTAGACTCATCTGTATGATTTTCTTGTCTACGATATTTGGCTATATTCGTCAACGAAATCAGCATAAAAAGCCAGAAGTTTGCCTTTTGTGTATTTCGGATATCGCCTGTAAGTAATGCTGGTATTGTTCACATAAAATTAGTGGTCCATTGTACCCGCTGTCATAAACTCTAACTTTATGCGGGATATCGTGTCCTTTGGTTTCTATTTGTGACCTTTATAACGGGTGCAAAATCAGGAAAATTTTTAGTTGTTGGTCCATTTCAACCCCTAATATATTGCGGACATAGTCCTAGCCCTTCTGAGCCCAACCCTACCCTTGTGAAAATGTTCGTGGGGATCGGACGATATTTGCAATACTTATATAATATCCCCAACCTGTGTTGTAAGGTGAAAAAATATTACAAAATATTATAAGTCAAATTGAAAAAATCACATGCGATAAAAAATATGAAAAAATAAAAAAATTTCACAAAATACTACAAAATCTATTGGCATATTTTTCTGCGATTTTTTTAGATTTTATACTTTTATATCAAGAGGGCATTCCGAATTGACAAAATTTGTCAAAATTGATTCAGCCATTCTTGAGATATAAGCATTCTAACTAATATCCCCTTCCTTTGTATATACACATTATATATATTTCGCTATATATAACCGATATATTTACTATCGACACCTACGTAACGATCAGAATTTACCTGTTCTTCTATTTCTGATTTCGCAGGGATTAAAAATATTCGCGGTTTAATAGAAAATTTGACTTTTATATAACACAAATGTTGTGGCCTTTTTCACCCACTAAATATTACCCGATGACCATCAAAATTGGAAGGCTTCTGCCCAGCCCTAAGCTCTAGCCCCATGCTAACTTGATTGGTCTATAATTGCGACCTGTAGAGCAACTGCAAAATCAGGATTTTTTTCAGTTTTTGGTCCATTTCAACCTCTAAACATAATGCAATCATATAGGGTTCTATTCTGACCCTAGCCCCGCCTCCATTCTAAATTTCGTGAAGATCGGACCATAATTGTGACCTGTAGAGTGATTACAAATTAACATGGACAGACGGACATACATAGCTAGATCGACTCAGTTTGGCGAGATAGGAAGATTCATATATACTTTCCTATGTGGGAAACCAATATTTCGTGGTGTTACATAATTTTTGGCACAATCGAACTTATAATACCCCCAACACATAGTGTTGTAGGGTATAAAAATGCTCGAAAATAAATTTACAAAGAATGTATTTTTGGGATGAGTTAACTTCAAAAATATATTTTAAAGTCTCCAAATTTCAGCTGTGCTGTCCTTAAAAAAGTTTTCACACATTGCAACGATTTTTGGTCAGGAAATTTCTTGAATTTTTAAAATGTTATAACAAAATGCAAGAAAAAAAAAACGTTGACTGTTTGCCAAGAATTCCTTCAAGTAATATTCCTAAAAATTTCATAATTTCTTTCCCAAAATTCCTAGAAAAAATTCCATTTGTTTTTCCAGCAGGACGTGTTTAAAACATATTAAAAAAATTAACCATTTCAAAAATTCACAATTGAATATTTAAAAAATTGCGATTTTTGTCCAAATATTCCTTACAATTTTTTTCTTCAAGAATTCACGATTTTTTGGCTAGGAGGCTCTTACAATGGGTTTCTTCAGAAAAAATCACGTTTTATGTTCCACGATTTTAGGTAAAGAAATCCTTTAAAACATTCTCTTTGAAACGCGCGTTTTTAGAGGAAGGACGTGTAAAACTTTTACTTTAAAAGTCAATGTGGGAAAACCTTTAAATTAAAAAAAAACACAAAAAGTAAAATTTTGAAAATTATGCGATCTTGAAAATATTATTTGTCTTTGAAAAACCTATTCTTTTAATTAAAAAAATCTGTTTTTCCGAGAGGTTCCTTAAGACAAGTTCTTCCAAAATCCAAAATACATTTTTTTAAACTATGCAGAATTTATGTTTAGAAAATCCTTAAAAAATATTTTCTTCATAAATCCAGCAGTATTTTCTAGAAAGCTCTTGTAAAAAGCCTTCTTGAAAATATATTCCTGTAAATGTTGCTTTAATTGTTCTTGTAAAAAATAAAAGTCCAAGATTATAATTATTAACAAGTAAAAAAGCAGTAAGTTCGGCCGGGCCGAACGAATTAGAAAATTTTCAAAAAAATAAAATCCAATAAAAATTCTTTTAAAATCATTAAAATATCTAATATAGGAAGGTGCCGATATATGGGGGGATATACGATATTGTGGACCTATAAAGACAAATCTATATCTGCGTGTAAAGTACTCACAAGGAACTCCGTGTGTGGATTTTCAGACAATACGATTGGAAAATGTGGCTAAAATCATCAAAATACCGAATATCGCGGGGTACCGTTATATGGGAGCTATACGTTATCGTTAACCTATATAGAGAATTCTCTGTCGGTGGGTAAAGTGCTCACAAAGAACCCCTTGTGACCATTCCGTTGAAAAATATGGCTAAAAACATCAAAATACCGAACATCGGGGGCACCGTTATATGAGGGCTATACAATATCGTGTATCTATATAAATAATTCTCTGCCGGGGTATAAAGTACCCACAAGGAACTCCTTGTGTGGATTTTCAGACAATTCCGATGAAAAATGTGGGTCAAATCATAAAATACCGAATATCGGGAGGTACCGTTATATGGGGGATATACGATATCGTGGGTCTGTATAGACAATTCTCTCTCAGGGGGTGAAGTACTCACAAGGAACTACTTGTGTTGATTTTAAGACAATTCCATTGAAAAGCGTAGCTAACATCATCAAAATACCGAATATCGGAGGTTACAGTTATATGGGGGATATACGATATCGTGGACCTATATAGACACTTCATTTTGAGGAGGTAAAATGCCCACAAGGGGGCATGTTGAAAAATGTGGGTAAAATCATCAAAAACCAAATATCGGGGGGTACCGTTATATGGGGGCTATACGATATTGTGGACCTATATAGATAATTCTCTGCCGAGGTATAAAGTACCCACAAGGAACTCGTTGTGTGGATTTTCAGACAATTCCGTTCAAAAATGTGGGTAAAATCATCAAAATACCGAATATCGGGGGGTACCGTTATATGGGGGCTATACGATATTGTGGACCTATATAGATAATTCTCTGCCGAGGTATAAAGTACCCACAAGGAACTCCTTATGTGGATTTTCAGACAATTCCGTTCAAAAATTCCGTATATGAAAAATTCTTTGCCGAGGTATAAAGTACCCACAAGGAACTCCTTGTGTGGATTTTCAGACAATTCCGTTGAAAAATGTGGGTAAAATCTTCAAAATACCGAATATCGGGGGGTACCGTTACATGGGGGCTATACGATTTCGTGGACCTATATAGATAATTCTCTGCCGAGGTATAAAGTACCCACAAGGAACTCCTTGTGTGGATTTTCAGACAATTCCGTTGAAAAATGTGGGCAAAATCATCAAAATACCGAATATCGGGGGGCACCGTTATATGGGGGCTATACGATATTGTGGACCTATATAGATAATTCTCTGCCGAGGTATAAAGTACCCACAAAGAACTCCTTGTGTGGATTTTCAGACAATTCCGTTGAAAAATGTGGGTAAAATCATCAAAATACCGAATATCGGGGTACCGTTACATGGGGGCTATACGATATCGTGGACTTATATGGACAATTCTCTGCCGAGGTATAAAGTACCCACAAGGAACTCCTTGTGTGGATTTTCAGACAATTCCGTTGAAAAATGTGGGTAAAATCATCAAAATACCGAATATCGGGGGGTACCGTTATATGGGGGCTATACGATATCGTGGACCGATATAGCCCATCTTCGAACTTGACCTGCCTGCAGACAAAAGAGAGATCTGTGCAAAATTTTAGCTTCCTATCTTAATTCGTTTAGACTGTAGCGTGATTACAACAGACGGACAGACGGACGGACAGGGCTAAATCGTCTTAGAATTTTACGCTGATCAAGAATATATATACTTTGTTGGGTCTAAAATGATTATTTCGATGAGTTACAAACGGAATGACAAAGTTAATATACCCTCCATACCTTTTTTGGTGGAGGGTATAAAAAACACGATTTGTGGCCACGAACTCCTTTAGAAGATCCACGAGTTTTGGCAAGAGAATCTAAAAAAATATCCAAATCTTCAAAACACTTCGATTTTTTGTCATATATATTTTTGTCATAATATTTTGGGAATGAAATCCTTAAACACATTAAAAACACGTATTTCACCTTTGAAGGTTGAAAATATTTTTAAAAGCCCGCGTCATCCATTTATTTGGTCTTAAAGTCTAACATTTTTAAAAATTAAAGAATTATATATAGACTTGAAAAATTACTATATATACAGGGTGAGATGAAAAAAACTGCAATCAACTTCATTCTGCTGTCATTTCTAAGCCACTCGTCCGACAGGTGTTAAAATTATTCCAATGGCAGCTCATTATATTGTTTACAAGCGTTCAAAACCATTTTGGTGAGAATTTTCCAGAAAAGAAGTTATTCGTGATGGAATTTAAGCGTGATAGTGTGATTTTCTTATATTTTGCTGGAAAACCACAATCTATCGTTAGAGCACTCCAGCATTTAAATGTGAATACATTTTTTGTGTATCATACCATCGCTCGTTACCGCGATATTGGTAGCGTAGCTCGACGTCAAGGAAGTGGACGGAAGAAAACAGCAACATCAGCAGAAATGGTTCGAAAAGTAAAGAAGCGACTTGATCGAAACCCGCGTCGCAATGGCCGAAAAATGGCTGGGGAGCTGAACATTTCACAATATTCCGTTCTGCAAAATGAGATCGGTCAAAGCCTTTAAAATTCCAAAAAGTGCAAAAACTTACACCGCAACGGAAAGAAAATAGACTCTAATGAGAGCAAATGATTTGCTTCGCTGGTGTGAACTGCCGCATTTGGTTTTCTCTGATGAGAAAATATTCGTTGTCCGGCAGTTTGTAAACAAACAAAATTATCGTGTTTACTTGCCAAAGAGGTCAGCTGAAAATATGCACCTTCGGTTGGCCATCAGAACTCAAGCGCTGGCCATGGTGATGGTGTGGGCCGCCATAACAGCCAATGGTCGCTCTCCGCTCGTATTAATCGACCGTGGCATCAGAATAAATGCCGAATATTATCGTGAAAATATTCTGGATGATGTATTAAAGCCTTGGGCACCCAAACATTTTGGCCGCAGACCTTGGACATTCCAACAGAATGGTTACAAAATGAGGTTCCTCGCTTCATTTTCAGCGCGCAATGGCCACCAAAATCTCCGGATACCAATCCGTTGGACTATTGTGTCTGGATTATTTTGGAAAGCAAGGTTGGCATTAAAAAATACCAAAGTGTCGATCACGTCAAGCAAGCGCTTCGCCGGGAATGGGCCAAAATGCCGCAGAGCAACATTCGGGCAACGTGCGACGGTTTCATTGGCCGCTTTAAGGCCATAATTCGTGCCAAAGGTGACCAATTCAAACAATTCTAAACTTTTTGTAATATTCGATGCTATTTCCGAAATTTTTTTCTTTGATACAAAATAATTAAAAAAAATGTAAAAATTATGGCGTTTGACCTTGTTGCAGTTTTTTCTGTGATCTGTGAAATATGAAACTCTTGCAAACGCACATTAAATACTAAAACTATGGACCTGCAACCTTACTGGGCCAGCTAGAAAACATTAATTGTTGTTATTTTGTTATTTTGTTATAGGAATGCAATTCATGACAACTTTAGCAAAATATTTCGATAACCTGTGTCCATAATATTTTTTGGCACATTTCAGAATTTCAATTCCTTTGTTCCTTTTTATCTATGGCGCATGGGTTACAATGTACTCAATGCAATAAACAACCGAACCACACTTAAGCAACTTGATTGGCATGCAAAATTTCGTTATATTCTGTCATTGTCCCAACCAGTCATGAGGTAATATATCATTTATATCGCATAGCTATCAGTGATAAAAAAACTCCGCAAAATTATAATAATCAAGAATTCGAGGGTGAATGATAACAGCAAACATACTCGTACGTCGACGTTCATGCATGTTCAAAGTGAATGTATATGTATGAAAGTCCTCCACCCAACTCTCATTACCATATGTGTGTTGAGAGCGTGTGGCAAAATGTATGTGTTGTAACCACTTGAATGCGGATGACAGATGATGAGGCGTTATTATCACATTAACAAACTAATAAATCCTTGTTATTTTCACACAGTGACATAAATTGTTGCCTGCCTGCCTGTCTATGTGGTGCTGGTATCTTAAGCCTGCCCGGCATGATTGCATATGAAAATATCCTATTAAAGGATATGCATGCACCCTCAATGGGTAATAGATCACATGGTCGACAGATAACGTTTAACACCTTTGCACAAATAACGAGTTCGCTTTACACGCTGTAAGCGCTTTAATGACTAGCCAAAGGGTTTTGTTTCTTTTTTAGCATCCCCCGTTTTATTGTCCCGCTGCTTGATACATATCATCCTCCCTATCCTGACCATAACTCTTTTTGTCATCACTTACATATATTTTCTTTTAAGAACTTTGTTTCAAATCCGTATTCGCTGGTGGGTTTTTTAAGTTTTGGAGAATTTTGATTTATTCCTTTTTTCCAGCTTACAGTTTCATTGTTTTTTATTGCCGTTAAATTTAAATGTCCTGTTTGGGATTCGTTTATTGTTATAAGTGATTTGCCTGATCCGTTTATTTATCACAGATTCTCAAGGGTAGGACATTTATCTTCGAACCCGTTATGTAAGTGGTTAAATTTCAAATAAACAAGTAAGCAAAGGCTACAGTCGAGCGGGGCCGACCGTTGAATACCCTACAACACTATAATAAACCATACAGTTTATAAAGGCGAAATACTCGACAGAATTCCACAAGATATTGTGACAAATAATTACCATTAGGTTTCGTTCTCTAATTTTTTAATAATAGCAACTTAAACTAATTTGCTCATTTCCAATTCATTGGTAGATGTTGCAGGTAGATGGTCTTCCTAGATCTGGAACCAATATTTCCCAATGACCTCAGAAGTGGCAAAAGATTAACATTTATTATTGATTTTTGACTGAAACGCATCTATATGAGATACAGACATTTGACTATATTCTTCGACGAAATAGTCAGAAGTGTGTCTTTCCTGTATTTGTGAATTCTCCAAAAAGTCACTGGACATTTTCGTATTTTGTCTACAAGAGTTGGCAAACTATTTCACACTGCAATGTGCGGTAACCCCTATTCAAATGTGCGTGAGTATCGGGCGATAATTACGACCTGCTGACAATTTTGCAGTTTTTTTGGTCCATTTCAACCCCTAAATATATGGCGATCATCTCCAAAAAGAGTAGGCTTCTATTCTGACCCTCATCTTATCCCCATGCAAAATTTCGTAAGGATCGGGCCATAAATGCGATCTGTATATGATATCCTGATATCCTAACTACTTAGTTCTGTTAGCTGTAGAAATATTACCAAATGTTTAATTCAAAATGCCAAAAATATGACAAAATTGAAAAAATATGAGAAAATGTTACAAAATCAATATTTTTATCTTTAGAGAGATATTTTTATGCGATTTTTTAGACTTTTTTTCTTTTCTGCCAAGAGGCCATTCTGAATTAATGAGAACTGTTGAAATCAGTTCAGCCGTTCTCGACATATAAGAGATCTTTCAAGCATATCTTCTTTGATATACATATATATCGCATATATTTTGCTATATATCCGATTTGTTGGATGTTAACATCAATGTAAAGGTCAGAAGTAACCTTGTGATGGCTTTGTGATTTCGCCGGGATTTAAAATATTCACGGTTTAATGAAAAATTTTGAATTTTTTCAACACAAAAGATATGGTCTATTTTACCCTCTAAGTATTGTCCGATGACCACCCAAATTGGTAGGCTTCTTCCCCGCCCTAAACTCTAGCTACATGCGAAATTCCTGTATAGCTACTGCAAAATCCGACATTTTTTCAGTATTTGGTCCATTTCAACCCCTAAACATTTGGCGATCATCTCCAAAAGCAATAGGGTTCTATTCTGGTCCAAGCCCCACCTACATTCTAAATTTCGTGAAGATCGGGCCATAATTGCGACCTGTAGAGTGATTACAAATTAACATGGACAGACGGACAGACGGACGGACGGACATACATAGCTAGATCGACTCAGCTCGGCGAGATAGGAAGATCCATATATACTTTCCTATGTGGGAAACCAATATTTCGAGGTGTTACATAATTGTTGGCCCAATCAAACTTATAATACCCCCAACACATAGTTTTGTAGGGAAAGTATATATGGATCTTCCTATCTCGCCGAGCTGAGTCGATCTGTCCGCCTGTCCATGTTAATTTGTAATCAATCTACAGGTCGCATTTATGGCTTGATCCTCACGAAATTGAAAATGGAGGTGGGGTTTAGGTCAGAATAGAACCCTATTTCTTTTGGAGATGATCGCATCATATTTAGGGGTTGAAATGGACCAAAAATTGAAAAATTTCCTGATTTTGCAGTTGTTCTACAAGACGCAATTATGGACCAATCGAAGCGGAAGTTAGCATGGCGCTAGAGCTTCGGGCTGGGCAGAAGCCTTCCACTTTTGGTGGTCATCGGGTAATATTTAGTGGTTGAAATAGACCATAGCATTTGTGATAAATAAAAGTCAAATTTTCCATTTAACCGCGAATATTTTTAATGCCGGCGAAATCTCAAATAGACGAACAGGTCAATTCTGACCGTTACGCAGATGCCGATAGCAAATATATCGGATGTATATAGCGAAATATGTACAATATATATACAAAGGAAGGGGATATTAGCTAGAATGCTTATATCTCAAGAATGGCTGGACCGATTTTGACAAATTGTGTCAATTCAGAATGTCCTCTTGGCATAAAAGTATAAAATCTAAAAATATCGCATAAAACGATGCCAATAACGATGTTAATATAGATTTTGTAGTATTTTGTGACATTTTTTTATTTTTTCATATTTTTTATCGCATGCGATTTTTTTAATTTGACTTATAATATTGAAGTGTATATTTTGTAATATTTTTTCACCTTACAACACAGGTTGGGGTTATTACATACAGATTGCAATTATCGTTCGATCCTCTCGAAAATTTTCATTAGGGCAAGGTTAGGCTCAGAAGGGCTAGGGCTATTTTTGATGTCCGCAACATATTTAAGGGTTGAAATGGACCAACAACTAAAAATGTTCCTGATTTTGCAGCAGTTATAAAGGTCCCAAATAGAAACTAATGGTCACGAAATCTCGCATGAAGTTAGAGTTAAGGACAGCGGGTAGAATGGACCACTACTTTTGTGTGGAAAATTACCAACATTACTTATAGGCGATATCCGAAATACACAAATATAGATGAGTCTAAATTTGGAGATACAGAGGGGCCTCTTACTTTCGAAAAATATTAAGGGTTTCAAATAAACCAAAAGCAGAAAAAATCGTGATTACACAATTGAAGCCAATAGACACGACTGGAAGGGAGTTAAGGACAGAGAAGAATTCTAGCCTTTTGGACGACTATTGGATTATATTTAGCTGTAAAATGGACCACACAACTAAAAGCACGACGGTGTGCGTAAATATTGGGCAAATGTCCCTGGTGACACAATTTCAAAAGCGAAATCTTTCAAAATGGATTTGGACATAAGGGAGCTTCTAACATATTGTAGTGTTGTAGGGTATCACATGATCGTCCCCGGACGACTATAGCCTTTGCTTACTTGTTTTATTAGTGTAATTGCGAAGTTCGAGTATAAGAAAATCATTAAGGCATTTTATGAAAATTGTGTTTTTAAAAAAATTTTGTATTTTTTTTAACTTGATGTTATTATTACCTATATTAAACTATACCAAGTTTTACAAAATCCTGATTGCTTCCTGTTTTTTTTTTGCAAATTGTTACTCTACTTGTAAGAGTGAATATATAAGTCCCATCTCCAGGGTTTATCTAATACAAAAAGAAATAATTATCAATTTGAAGAAAATTCGAGAATTACTTCCCATTTTTTAAACTCTCCTCCATAGTATTGAGGGTGTGTTAATTAAGTTATTCTGCTTGTAAGTTCTCGAAATACTAAAGTTAGATTATACAAATCATATATATTCTTGATCAGTCCAAAATTATAATTCGATTAGGCAATGTCCGTCAGTCTGTCTGACTATCTGTGGAAACTTTTATCCAGATATATTTTAGGTCAATATAACTTTTGGTATCGAAAATGGACTATATTGGTCCACGTTTTAATATAACCACCATATAATGGCAGCTTGTGTTGCCAATATATAGGAAAGAACTGTCCAAAAAGGTCCAGGTCCCCCATATAAAGGTACACTCTTAATATTCGATAGTTTTAGCTATAATTGTAATCATAATTGTTTTGGAATTTTGGATTTAGAGTTCCTAATTGGGTGAACAACATTTTCCCGTTTTCCTAATATGTAGTACTTCCTAACATTCGGAATTTTAACAATTTAAGCCAATTCTTTTAAGGAAGTGTTGGAACTTAAATTTCGTTTTTCACTATATTAGATTTTATGATTTTAGCCACATTTTTCAGCGGGATTTAGGTAATTCCCAATATTGGAATTTTGATTATTTTAGCCACATTTGTCCACAGTTATTTTTTTTTTAATTTTGCATTTGCCTTTACTAATGATAAGTCTTATCTCTGGCACAAAAGTTTCTATATAGGTCCATTTTTGTCTATAACCGTCCGATATGCCGCCCGATATTCGGTATTTTTTTTTAATTTTTTTTTTAACTTGGAAATTTTTTAATGCAAATTTTTAGCAGAAATTTATTATTTGTCTCCTGTGATGGATCATTTCGGGGTGCCCAACCGACAATGAAATTGTATAACATTTAGAAATTTCTAACAAAATTCCCTAACAATATTTAATTAGTTAAAAAGCAGTAAGTTCCGCCAGGCGGAACTTTGAGTACCCTCCACCATTTGGAACGAATTTGGAATATTTAAAAAAAATTAAATTAAAAATTATAATTATCTGTGGTGAATAAAGTAGCTAACATCATCAACACACCGAATATAGAGAGGTACCGATAAATGGGGGCTATACGAAGACCTGGGCCGGCATAGACAATTTTCTGTAATAAGCTGTAGTACCCATTACAAACTATAATTATAAAATTTGAAACAATTTCGATAAATAATGTCTCTAAAATCATTCAATTACTCAATATAGGGGGCTATACCTAAACGTGGACCTATATAGCCCATTTTCAATACCAAAAGTCCTGCAGACCAAACGCAAATATGAGTATAATGTTATTAACCTACTTCAATTCGTTCGGAAACTAGAGAGATTTTCACAGACGGACAGTATTCGTTAAATCGACATAGAATTTTATGCTGAAAAGGAAATATTTACTTTGTGAGGTCTAAAATGTATCTCTCAAGGTGTTACAAACGGAATGACAAACTCAATATACCCTCCATACTATGGTGGAGGGTATACAAATTTACCACGCCAGTGCCACAGTTTTTAGACTTCCATATAGGTTTATATTTTCCAATTGGTCTATATTTCCCATAGACACGGTGTTTTTGATTTTGGTCTCATTTAAAACCCAATGTTATATCAAAGAGTGTTCTGATACCAGAGGGAAATTAAAGGTTTTGAACGCAAATCTCTTTGAACGAATCGATATCAAGGCCAATACTTTCTAATTTCATAACTGATCTAGGTCTGGCATTAAAATAAAGATATACAAAGTTTAAGCCCATCCCTCCGCTCTTTAACTTTTCTGGGAAATTTTGATAGTTTCCAAACGTCCTGAAATTGATTTCATCATGAAACACATCTTGGTCGCATAAAATTATATATGCCCTTTCTACCTAAAATGCTAAGGGTGTAACAACTGATTCGTGTAGAGTAATGATAGAGTAAAGACTCTCTTTGCTTTGCTCTATATATCGTGTAGGTTCTTTTTGGCACGCCTGGGTGGGACATTTCTATTCATTATATGATTCTTTGGATAACGCAGCCTCAGATCTTCTTGTAATCATCTCATGTGCTTACCGATAACAACTGAAGGATATGGTTCCTACTTTCAGTTTATCGTAGATATCATGCTGAGGAATGTGATACCTAGGATTTTGGTGTCGTTAGGGGTCGAAAGACTTACTTACTGGCGATGACCAGCTCTACACTACATACAGGGTTGCCCATATTCGACGGACCCATCTGGCAACGCCATAACTTTTGACAGAGATGTCACATCGCTTAATGACATACCGCGTTTGAAGCGTCAGTCCAAGCAGATTTTTGCGTGAACCAATACACGCCACGCGAGCGCTCTGAAATAGTTGAAAACTCAACGTGCTTTTAAAACATTAAAAAATGTGAGAAGTGCTCCTTCTAAGAACACCATTAAGCGTTTATACAAAAAATTTTCGACTGGTAAGGCTCTTTCTAATCTGAAGAGGCCATATAAAAGTCGACCAAGGCGATCGGCCGAGAATATCGCTGCCGTACGAGCCAGTGTTGAGAGGTCCCCAAGAACATCCCAAAAACGCAGTTCTCAGCAGTTGGGCATGGCTCGCTCCACCTTACAACGGATTATTCGCATTGATTTGCATTTGTTTCCGTACAAAATTCAATTGACGCAAGGAATGTTGCCTGCGGACAAGCCTCGTCGATTGGAATGGGCCCATGGGTCCGTCGATTATAGGCAACCCTGTATTATAACATGTGGTAACGCATTTTCGTTTTTGGAACACGGATTAATACTTCTATTACATATCACCCAGGCGTTTTGAAAAGTAGAACAGAAGTATTACCGAGGATTGATTGCTTCGAGAGTAGGAAACTATACAAAGCCAATACGTTGGGTCAATTCGGTATCTCGGATATTAGGATTATGCTTACGCAAGGACTCCGGGATATGAAGGTATTGATGTTTTGATCAGTCCAGTATACCATCGATGTGATATTACTTCTTTTTTAACGCCATCCTTAACCAATAATTATTTAAACCATCACCAAAATTTCCCATCCGCATTTCATGCTAAAATCCATAACGGTTTGTTCAAACATGACGAAAAGAACACAAAGGATACATAACCCATCCCAACGTTACTGTTTCAGCTCATATCTTCAAAAATGTCTAATGGATATTTATTTTCAAAATTTTGAACTATTTCAATAAAGAATTTATATACACATTTTAAATATTTATTTTCTTAACAAAGAACTTTGACCGCATGATAAGTCATAAAACTTGTTTTATTGCTTTTATCTAACAACTGGCACTCTCGCCCCAACCCTAAAAGGAAGACAATGGTCAGCAACAAAGAAAAGATTTTATTGTCTAAAATACTAATAAATCCCAAAAATTCCTTAAAAAGGTTTTCTAAAATGTAGTTTTTCGAAAAATATTTCATAATTAGTAAAGTTTTGTTGCAAACGGTCACTACGAATGACATATTTCATAAATTAGCCGCGAGCAATAAACCAAACATAGGCCTTTCCGGCAACATCATAAAAATCTATGCGTGTGCATACATGTCCTAATGTGGTCAGTGTGGAGACGGAAAACTATTCCCAAAATGACCATAACCCATTAAAATCACTTCGCTAAGAATTCCCCAGAGAAATATTTCAAAGAGATAAACGTTTTCCAAATAGGAAACACACGTACTTAAGATGTTCCGCAACGAGTTTTGAGATGCAAATCGTAGATACAAATGAGGATACACAAAGTAGAATGTTTAAAATATTTCGCATGTCTAAGGTTATAAGCACATATGTGGTACTACATAGCAAATATACACATTTTTAAATGGGGTACATATTAGACTAGAATATGTATACAGGGTGAGATGAAAAAACTGCAACCAACATTAGACTGCTGTCATTTCTAAGCCACTCGTCCGACAGCTGTTAAAATTATTATAGTGACAGCTGATTATATTGTTTACAAGCGTACAAAAGCATTTTGGTGAGAATTTTCCAGAAAAAAGTTATTCGTGATGGAATTCAAGCGTGATACTGTGATTTCTTTGTATTTTGCTGTAAAACCTCAATTAGCTATCGCTAGAGCACTCCAGTATTTAAATGTGAATAAATCTTTTGTGTCTCGTACCATCGTTCATTACCGTAATACTGGTAGCGTAGCCCGACGTCAAGGAAGGGGACGGAAGATAACAGCAACATCACCAGAAATGGTTCAAAAAGTAAAGAAGCGACTTGATCGAACCCCGCGTCGCAGTGGCCGACAAGTGGCTCGTGAGCTGAACATATCGCAATATTTAATTTGGCAGGTATGGAAAAATGAGCTCGGGGTAAAGCCATTAAAATTTCAAAAAGTGCAAGAACTTACTCCGCAACAGAAAGAAAATAGACCCAAAAGAGCTAAAGAGTTGCTTCGCTTGGCCGAAAGTAATGAACTGTCGAATTAAGTTTTCTCCGATGAGAAAACATTCGTTGTCCAGCAGTTTGTTTCTTTACAATGATCGTGATTACTTGCCAAAGAAGTCGGCTGAAAATATGCACCTTCGGTTGGCCACCACCACTCAAGCGCCGACCATGGTAATGGTGTGGGCCGCCATAACAGCCGATTGTCGCTCTCCGCTCATATAAATCGATTGTGGCATCAGAATAAATGCCGAATATTATTGCAAAAATATTCTGGAGGGTGTATTAAATATATTCTGGAGGTAACGGTTTCGTTGGCAGTTTGAAAGCCATAATTCGTGCCAAAGGTGACCAAATCTAAACTTATTCTAAAATTTGATGCTATTTCCGACATTTTTTGCTTTCATTCAATAAATTAAAAAAAAAAACAAAATGTAAAAATTATGGCGTTTGACTTTGTTGCAGTTTTTTATCTCACCCTGTAAATACTGGATTGCAGGGACCACCTAACAAAAAACATAGATTTCTTAAAATGAATTTCCCAAGGACCACCTAATAAAAATCCGTAGGGTTTAAAACAGCATTTCCAGATCTTCCTGAGCTTTAGAAGACTAGTTTTTCAAGGTCTTCCTAGTAAAACATCGTTGATATTGAACGATGTTTCTTTAAGGACCTACTCGCAAAAGCTAGTGCATTATTTAGGAAACTTGTTTTAAGTACGTCGTGGTAACAAATCGCTTATTTCTTAAGAAAATTTAGGAATCGGATTTTTTAATATATTTTTTAGAACTTTCTGGGGTAAATCGTAAATTTTTGATGCAAGAAAACGTGGAAATTTTCAAGAAGATTGTTTTCAAAGACCTCCTATACTCGTGGATTTTTTGATAATAGTTTTTCAAGAACTTTCTGATATTTTCTTTAGTCCTTCCTCTCAACAAATCATGAAATCATCCTTCCTAACAAGGAATCCATAGATTAATAAAGAACAAAATTTTGGTACGGTATTGACGAAATGTCCTAGTGGGGGGGATACAATTTAAAATACCGAATAACGAGTGAGCAAGGGATATAGGTTGACCATGCGATACCATACCCTACAACAATTTGCGGTAAAGTTTCTGCAGATCGAAAATATCTACATAGAATGAAATAAAATTGTGAAAATTCTGATTTGTTTCAAAAAAGGCTTCCAAATACCTGATCTTCCAAAAAACGCTATACCAAATAGTGGGCCTATAATGAATAATTTTTGCATAATTCTTGCACGTGACTGAGATATTCGAAATGACGAAAATTAGGATCCCGGCCGTAATATCATATCGAAGCAAAGTTTCAAAGCTGTAACTATGTTTAGAATATGAGACAATTCTAATGAATATTGCTCACAATATAAATTCGTATTCTCGTTTAATTTTCTTATGCAACAATTACGCTCTGTGTAGCGTCCCATATCCTTACGCAAGGGGACATGTTACACTGTATTTATTTAAATGCAAATAAATCAAATGGAATTATGGCTAAATAAAAAATGTAAGCTCTCTATTACCATAGATTTATGTATGAACAAACATAGACACATGCACACACACACATACACAGAGTCGTACATGTGAAGATAGTTGGCATTTTCATACGCAATACGTTACTATTGAATGTTTCAAATACTTGAAGATATAACCCTTTCTTTGCTACCTTCTCTCCATTCCCCAGCAGAGTTCATTCTTTATTGTGTGTATGTTAACCCGCTTTCTATTGCTATGAATACACTTATCGTATCGTTGAGAATTAAGTTTTTCAATTTCATTGGCAGCAAAGAAATATATAAATAAAGGATTTAATTTTGTCTTCTTTACCTTGTCTTTGGAGAAAATCTTTAATGATTTATTTCCAATTTTAATGTGAAGATTCAATTCATATAATCCTGCTCATGGATGGTATAAAACAGCCTGTTGGTTTTGTATTTATTCGGTGCACAGTGATTCAGAAATCGAGAACCGGGTCAAAATTCAAAAAATTATGAATGGATAAATTTGAACTCCCAGATAAATTTTCAATTGAAAAATATCATAACATAAATCCGTGGGATCTTGCATATGAGCTCTACTATGAAACGTGAATTTTCATCAAAATTTAATGCGAAGGGGTGTAATACGCCCTTAAATTTACAAAATTTATTAAAAAAAAAGTCCAAGGCGCTCGAAAAAAACTAAAATTAACGTTGATATACAGGGTGAGATAATTTTTACCTTTTTTTTTTAAATTTTATTGAATGAAAATGTCGGAAATAGCATCACATTTTAGAATAAGATTAGATTTGTTCGAATTGGTCCCCTTAGCACGAATTATGGCCTTCAAACGGCCACTAAAAACCATCACACGCTGCCCGAATGTTGTTCTGCGGCATTTTGGCCCATTCCCGTCGAAGCGCTTGCTTGAGGTGATCGACACTTTGATATTTTTTTAGTGCCAACCTTGCTTTCCAAAATACTCCAGACACAATGGTTCAACGGATTGGTATCCGGAGATTTTGGTGGCCATTGTGCACTGGAAATTACGCAGGGAACCTCATTTGTAACAATTCTTGGGTGGCGCGTGCTGAGTCCTGTTGGAATGTCCAAGGTCTGCGGCAAAAATGTTTGCGTGCCCAAGGCTTTAATACACCCTCAAGAATATTTTCGCGATAATATTCGTCATTTATTCTGATGACACAGTCGATTAATACGAGCGGAGAGCGACCATCGGCTGTTATAGCACCATCACCATGGCCGGTACTTGAGTTCTGGTGGCCAACCGAAGGTACACATTTTCAGCTGACCTCTTTGGCAAATAAACACGAACATTTTGTTTGTTTACAAACTGCTGGACAACGAATGTTTTCTCATCGGAAAAAACCAAATTCGGCAGTTCACCACTTTCGGCCAAACGAAGGAACTCTTTACCTCGTTTGAGTCTGTTCTCTTTCTATTGCGGTGTAAGTTATTGCACTTTTTGGAATTTCAATGGCTTTACCTCGAGCTCATTTTTCAATATTTGCCGAATGGAATATTACGATATGTTCAGCTCACGAGCCATTTTTCGGCCACTGCGACACGGGTTTCGATCAAGTTGCTTCTTTACTTTTCGAACCATTTCTGCTGATTTTGCTGTTTTTTTCCGTCCACTTCCTTGACGTCGGGCTACGTAACTAGTATCACGGTAACGAGCGATGGTACTAGACACAAAGAATGCATTCACATTTAAATGCTGGAGTGTCCTAACGATAGCCACTTGTGGTTTTCCAGGTTTTCAAATATAAAGAAATCACACTATCACGCTTGAATTCCATCACGAATAACTTTTGTTTCTTGAAAATTCTCTTCAAAATGCTTTTGTTCGCTTTTAAACAATATAATGAGCTGTCACTGGAATAATTTTAACAGCTGTCGGACGAGTGGCTTAGAAATGACAGCAGTCATCTAACCCTCTATAGACAATATTCTGCCATGGGGGGTTTAAATAATGAATTTTTAAGGTTTAATTTATGAATTTTAAACTATTCCGTTAGAAAGTGAGTTTTTTTTTCATCAGAATACCGAATATAGGAAGGCCGTTGCATAGGGTCTGTTGGAAAACATAGACCCATATAGACAATGTTCTGCCACAGGCGGAAGAGCCCATTATGAATTCTATATATTCTATCACATGCCGTTTGGACGTGATTACAGCAGACGAACATGACTAAATCGACCTAAAATTTTACGCTGACCAAAAATTTTAGGTCTAAAATGATTATTACCGACGAGTTACAATCGAAATGCTTAAAGTCGGGATTTCTCTTATACGCCCCCATACATAAAGAAATTCCCGATTTCAATGACAAATATAGAGCAACATTACCCACTTTTAAAACCTATATTTCGTGAAGTAATCCAAAGCTTTAAATAATTTTCGATTTCTTTTTTGGGGAGATACCGTTAAAGTAGCTCTTTATGGCCAGATTGATAAGCCTAGATTTTGGTAATGGAAGAGTTTTCTGGGAAGTATAATTAAAAAGGCCGGAACAGGTACAACAAAATAAGGTTTGAAAATTGACACTCTCATCATCACTCTCATTTCTTTATCCGAATGAAAGTACGTCATTGCTTTTCATGCATTAAAACTAAAAATCCAATAAAGTTGACCAAATATATTTTGGGTGACAGTTTGAGCAATTGTTCTAATTTTTTTCCGGAAATTCAATTTTTCCAAAAGAATACAAAATAAATGATTCTGGCCTTGGGCCACACATCATCAAACTATTTTGATCCAACTGTTTGTTGTAAAACACTGTGCGTCGACTGGTTGCATTTGAATGAGTTACTCTATTTGCTTTGCATATCATATTGGTAGTTTACTTGTAATGTGGGGTGGGGTGTATAATTACAGTAGAGCCTGTAGAACAGGGTTAGTTGAGTTATCCTTACAGAAAGTATGGAATCCATTTTTGAATTCATTTGTTATTCGGAGGTCTATCTGTGTGTGAAAGCATTAAATCACTGGTATAATTTTCATTTCCAAATAGGCTTTAACAACAGTTCTGTGCACACGACACCAAGGCATATACCTACTTGTATTTATGACGGCCACCACATGACCAAGTATAAACTTGATAGGAAGGGGTGTTAAACTTGTCTACCCATATATCGTTATCGGCCAAACAACCCATTCACAAGTGTGTGGACACATCCACACCCACCCTGACATCTTCTCACTCCTTCGTGTTCATCGGACAATATGCAAATTCTTGTTTATAGTTCGTTAGAGTCATCTAACTCCTTTGACAACGAGCGCCAACAAACAGACGATTTGGCAACTGTCCCCCCCATCCACTATGTATCTTTGGTCACGTGTAAGACTTGTCTTACAACATCGTAAATCTTTTATAATTTGGCCATGAGTCAATAGTACAATTCTCCTTCCCATTTTTTTTGGTTTAATGCCCCATACAAAACACATAGCGGGATTAGAACGTGACTGTCCTTTTCATTATCACCTCCCCCCGGGGTCTTCGGCCATGCCTATGCTTGACACTAAAATTCAGTTGCAAGATAAAATGGCGCAAATGAAAACTATTTTAAGTTTTCTTCTTTGTTTTATTTACTTTTTGTCATAACTTCACAAAGATCTTAAATTATTTACAGATGGACATTCTCTGTAAAGTTTTAAACAAAAAGTCAGTCCATTGTCCTTTTTTGTCTTTGGGATATTTTAATCAGCAGCATTGTGCAGCATTGCGAGCATTAATATTTTGCCTTTTTCTCATTGAGACATACATAATTAAAATAGCTTTGTTGGAGTACGGATAAAGGAATTTGAAATGAAATTCCTTAAATATATTTGGAATGGAATGGTGGGTGGGTATGAGAGAAAATAATTTTTTGTAATTATATTTTAATATTGTAGGATAGAAGTGGAAGATGATTGACTAACATATTAACGCCCAGAGGAAATCACAGAAAGTGGAAACTTTAATGGTGGCACATGCGTTAATGTAGGAGTATAGAGTTCTACATGGAATTCTGGCAAAAATTATCAAAATACCAAAAATCGGGAAGTGCCCTTATATGGGGGCTATACAAAACCTATATGTACCACAAATACCATTTTTAAGACACACATCGTTATACAGGGTTGCCCATATTCGACGGACCCATCTGACAACGCCATAACTTTTGACAGAGATGTCACATCGCTTAATGACATACCGCGTTTGAAGCGTCAGTCCAAGCAGATTTTTACCATGAACCAATACACGCCACGCGAGCGCTCTGAAATAGTTGAAATTTACATTCAACAGAAGAAGTCAATTGTGAAAACTCAACGTGTTTTTAAAACATTAAAAAATGTGAGAAGTGCGCCTTCTAAGAACACCATTAAGCGTTTATACGAAAAATTTTCGACTGGTAAGGTTCTTTCTAATCCGAAGACGCCATATAAAAGTCGACCAAGGCGATCGGCCGAGAATATCGCTGCCGTACGAGCCAATGTTGAGAGGTCCCCAAGAACATCCCAAAAACGCCGTTCTCAGCAGTTGGTTCGGTCCACTTTATAACGGATTATTCGCATTGATTTGCATTTGTTCCCGTACAAAATTCAATTGACGCAAAGAATGTTGCCTGCGGACAAGCCTCGTCGATTGGAATGGGCCAAAAAAAAAACATGGGTCCGTCGAATATGGGCAACCCTGTATATATGAGAACTATACGAAAATGTGAACAAATATCATTTATTAGACAAACACTTGGAAAAATGTGGCATCCAAATGCCGCATATCGAGAGGTACCCGCCACTAGAGCTAGAACCCATAACGTTGTATGAGGGCTATCCCATAACGTGGAAGCTGAAACACGCAATCAATAACGATCATGGTTTGAATGATTTAGTTCCCATAAATTTCCAATAGAAACTTTAATATATTCCGGGTAGATCTTCTAAATATTTATAGTGGTGTTGGGTATCTTTACCAACTTTCAAGGAGACTTGCAGTGGACTGTTGCTCATGCCCTTGCACGATTTAAAAAAAAATATGCAGTCTGGAATCACGTTAATTGAACTTTACACCAAGAAAAACACTCATACTAAATTTTAGAATTATAGCTGCATACCTTCGCATTTAGTATATTTCATATACAGGGTTGCCATATTCGACGGATCCATCTGGCAACGCAATAACTTTTGACAGAGATGCCACATCGCTTAATGACATACCGCGTTTGAAGCGTCAGTCCAAGCAGATTTTTACCATAAACCAATACACGCCACGCGTGCGCTCTGAAATAGTTGAAATTTACATTCAACAGAAGAAGTGAATTGTGAAAACTCAACATGCTTTTAAAACATTAAAAAATGTGAGAAGTGCGCCTTCTAAGAACACCATTAAGCGTTTATACGAAAAATTTTCGACTGGAAAGTCGACCAAGGCGATCGGCCGAGAATATCGCTGCCGTACGAGCCAGTATCCGTAATGAAAATGAATTGTGATCGTGTGTTTTCTTTAAATTTTGCTGGAAAACCACAAGTGGCTACTGATAGAGCACTCCAGCATTTAAATAAAATCTTTTGTGTCTCGTACCATCGCTCGTTACCGTGATACTGGTAGCATAGCCCGACGTCAAGGAAGTGGACGGAAGAAAACAGCAAAATCAGCAGAAATGGTTCGAAGAGTAAAGAAGCGATTTGATCGAAACCCGCGTCGCAGTGACCGAAAAATGGCTCGTGAGCTGAAAATATCGCAATATTCCATTCAGCAAATATTAAAAAATGAGCTCGGCGTAAAGCCATTAAAATTCCAAAAAGTACAAGAACTTACGCCGCAACAGAAAAATTAGAATCAGAAGAGCTAAAGAGTTGATGCGCTTGACCGAAAGTGATGAACTGCTGAATTTGGTTTTCTCCGATGAGAAAACATTCGTTATCCAGCAGTTTGTAAACGAGCAAAATGATCGTGTTTACTTGCCGAAAAGGTCAGCTAAAAATGTGAACCTACGGTTGGCCACCAGAACTCAAGCGCCGGCCATGGTAATGGTGTGGGCCGCCATAACAGCCGATGGTCATCAGAATAAATGCCGAATATCATCGCGAAAATATTCTGGAGGGTGTATAAATGCCTCGGGCACGCAAACATTTTGGTCGCAGACCTTTAAGATTCCAACAGGACTCAGCACCATCGCACTCAGCAAGCGCCACCCAATAACGGTTACAAAATGAGATTCCTCGCTTCATTTCCAGCGCACAATGGCCAGCAAAATCTCCGGATACCAATCCGTTGGACTATTGTGTCTGGAATATTTAGGACAAAAGTGTAGACCACCTCAAGCGAGCGCTACGTCGGGAATAGGCCAAAATACCGCAGAGCAACATTTGGGCTGCGTGTGACGGTTTCATTGGCCGTTTGAAGGCCATAATTCGTGCCAAAGGTGACCAATTCGCACAAATCTAAAATTATTCTAAATTTGATGGTATTTCCGACATTTCTTGCTTTCATTCAATAAAATTTTAAAAGGAAATGTAGAAATTATGGCGTTTGTCTTTGTTGCAGTTTTTTTATCACACCCTGTAGATCATGCTAATGCTTAAAGACATTTTGCGGTCCATATATTTGCTTGGTTAAAAGGCTTATTGCCGCCGATATTTAAATTACTTGATACAGGGATGAATGAAGATTTTTCACGGCATGACATTTTCCATTGTAGTATAGCCCTCAACTATGTGTTCGCACAATAAATAAATCCACTTCCACAAATAAAAAACATTGCTTCTGGAAATTAAATTTTCTACTCCTTGCAACAACACTTGCTAACAAATCCAAACGCATAAAAAATAATAACGTCTTACTCTTTAACCTTTCAACGCAAATCCAATAGAATTATCCTTAGGAATAATCAACTGCATTGGTATTGGAGCCGAATTGCTGCTGGCATGGCATGCTGACCACGTTTACATGTTTCTTAAATTTTATGTTTGCCAAATGCAGCCGTGTTTCTTGGTTGATGTTTGTTTTGCTTTTGCTTCGCTATTTACTTGACTCCCAGTGACTCTTGTCCCAGCTGCTGCACGCTCGCACATCGACACACTCACTTCCCAAATATTTACGTCAATTGTCGTGTCCAAACCAACAAACCAAAGCACAAGTGACAGGGTCATGTTCAACGTCATTGTTGTGGAGCAGTGAGTGGGTGCATCAGGCATGGGGCTGGCTGACTGACTGGCTGGCTCAAGTTGTAACAAAAAGGCCAAGAAGTGAGAATAGCTGGCGTTCAATTGTCTTGTAGCCAACTTAGAAAGTAATCTTGTAAAGTGTTGGGATTTCTTTATTCCGGTGAACTTCGCACTTTTATGCACATAACCTCAGGCCACATTATCTAGACGTGCACTGTGGTTTCTTGTTTGTTTCCGAGTATCTGGTTGGTCTACCCCAGCTACAGAGCGTTGTTGTGACCACATTTTGCTGCCGTCATTCAACTTTCTATGGGGTGGCATGATTCCTCTGTTAGTGGTTAGAGTTTGTGCCGTTGTCTTAAATACAACAACATTCTTCAAAATTCTTAGCAGGATATTAACATTTTGTTGGTAAAGCTTTTTTTTTGGTTTGTTGTAGTTGTCGGAAAGTAAACAACATACAATAAATGTAAACGCTGTCTATAACCCAGTGAACTTTATTTAGATAATATCTACATATATACCGGGTGAGATATAAAACTGCAACAAAGTCAAACGCCATAATTTTTACATTTTTTTTAAATTTTATTTAATGAAAGTAAAAAATATCGGAAATATCAACAAATTTTAGAATAAGTTTAGACGTGTTCGATTTGACACGAATTATGGCCTTTGGCACGAATTATGGCCTTCAAACGGCCAATGAAACCGTCACAGGCTGCCCGAATGTTGCTCTGCGGTATTTTGGTACATTCCCGGCGAAGCGCTTGCTTGAGTTGATCGACACTTTGGTATTTTTTAGTGTCAACCTTGCTTTCCAAAATACTCCAGACACAATAGTCCAACGGATTGGTATCCGGAGATTTTGGTGGCCATTATGTGCTGGAAATGAAGCGAGGAATCTCATTTTGTAACCATTATTGGGTGGGAGCGTGCTGAGTCCTGTTGGACTCCAAAATATTTTCGCGATAATATTCAGCATTTATTCTGATGCCACGGCCGGCGCTTGAGTTCTGGTGGCTAACCGAAGGTGCACATTTTCAGCTGACCTCTTTGGCAAGTAAACATGATCAATTTGTTTGTTTACAAACTGCTGGAGAACGAATGTTTTCCCATCGAAGAAAACCAAATTCTGCAGCTCACCACTTTCGGCCAAGCGAATCAACTCTTTAGCTCTTTTGAGTCTATTTTCTTTCTGTTACGGAGTAAGTTCTTGAACTTTTTTGGAATTTTCATGGCTTTGCCCCGAGCTCATTTTTCAATATTTGCGGAATAGAATATTGCGATATGTTCAGTTCACTAGCCATTTTTCGGCCACTGGGACGCGAGTTTCGAACAAGTCGCTTCTTTACTTTTCGAACCATTTCTGCTGATGTTGCTGTTTTATTCCGTCCACTTCCTTGACGTCGGGCTACTCTACCAGTATCACGGTAACGAGCGATGGTACGAGACACAAAAGATTTATTCACATTTAAAGGCTGGAGTGCTCTAACGGTAGTCCCTTGGGGTTTTCCAGCAAAATATAAAGAAATCACACTATCACGCTTGAATTCCATCAGGAATAATTTTTTTTCTGGAATACTCTCACCAAAATGCTTTGTACGCTTGTAAACAAAATAATATGCTGTCACTGGAAAAATTTTAACAGCTGTCGGACGAGTGGCAGCAGTCTGAAGTTGGTTGCAGTTGTTTCATTTCACCCTGTTTATTATCGTTAATGATCATGAGTTAAGGCTATATATCTATATTCAAACTTATTGCTAATTTTTAACTTGTTTTTTTTTTTTCGTAGTACGAATAATGCCCTCCAAATCTTTTCCTGTGTTTTACTGTGTGACTTTTTTATCGCTAGTTAAGTTATCTTTTTACGCAGACGTCTATGTTTTCCTTTTTTAATACGTCGTCTGACATTGTACGCGAAACCATAACACCATCCTGTTGTATTTAAAAAGAATATCTACACAAAAAAAAACGGGGAGAAAACAATCTTATAAACCAAACTGTCAGTTAATGCTGATGCCACTAACAAGCGGAGTGTAGTCCACATGTAATGTTCTGATATGATGCAGTGGTGGTGTGGTTCACTTGTTTTATCCTGTCTTTTTGAAGTGCATTATTTGCAATTGAATTTTACTACAATGTCGGCACCATATATTTTTTGCATTTCTCCGCTATCTCTGCTTCCCCTTGCTTAAGTCATTGGCGGCCATGTTCTCTTGGCTCTTTCATCATTTTAACATTTATTTCATGTTTGAAATCCTTTCAAGTACAATTTTATTATTTTTCTTTCATTTTTTAAATATTGGATACATATGGTACTTATGTGTGGTTGAGGTACAGTGAATAAAAAACAAGGAAAAAAGCTTTAAATTCGGCCGGATCGAACTTTGAATACCCTCCAATATTTGGAACGAATTTGGCAATTCTCAAAAACAATAAGACCCGTAAAAATTCTGTTAAAATCTGAAAATACCGAATGTAGCTGTTATATTAGGGTCTATACTATGACATGGACCTGCATAGGCAACATTTGTCATAAGCCATTACAATATTCAAATGCGAAACTTAAAAAAAATCGATAATAATGTAGATAAAATAATCAAAATGCAGAATATCGAGAGGTACCGTTATATAGGGGCTATACGAAGACGTATACCTGCACAGATAATCTCCTGTCATAGGCTGTAGCATCCATTACCAATATCAAATACCAAATTTGAAACAATTCCGGTGAATAATGTCGCTAAAATGATCAAAATGCAGAATATCGAGAGGTACCGTTATATGGGGGCTATACCAAAACGTGGACCTACATGGCACATTTCCTATACCAAAAGTCATATATATATATATATATATATATATATATATATACATATATATATATATATATATATATATATATATATATATATATATATATATATATATATATATATTATATATATATATATATATATATATATATATATATATATATATATATATATATATATATACATATACATATATTAGAGTAAAATTTTATCAATCTACTTAAATTCCTTCGGAAGCTAGAGTGATTTCCACAGACGGACATCGGAATTGCAATTTTATACTGATCAAGAATAAATATACTTTGAGGTCTAAAATGTGTATTTCGTGGTGTTACAAACGAAATGACAAACTTAATATACCCTTCATACTATGGTGGAGGGTATAAAAATCATGTTTACATGTATTGTATACGCATTGAAGATCAGGGGATCTTAATGCCTATATTTTATTTTGCAGGTAAAAAGCCTGTTTTAGATTATTTATAAATAAATTCTGTCCTATAGAAAGAAAACATTTTCGGGGTCTATTATAGATATTTATATCTCGCAAGATAATCTATGCAGAGGAATCAATTAGAAGAATTTTTTTGTCAGAAGTTTTTTCAGGTATGCTATGAACATTTAAGGTTACGAAAAGTTTAAAAATGATACTAAACGTCTAAAATAATACCATTTAGTATTATAGATTTTATATTAAGGTCATCCTTGGTATCTGAGGTTGAGATATGGAGATTGTTTTGAAAATTCTGCACAAAAAGAACTAAAAGCTACTAAATTTGGTATTGGGTAAAGAGTTAGAGCTGTAATGCTGAAATCTGATACAGACTCCAGTGTGGGCTGATAGTTTTAAGAGGAGGTGGATTTGGTATCAAATTTGGCGTTGAGTGAATGGATAAAGCTTGAATCCTGAAATTTGATATCGAAGTGACTGCGAAGTTTTCAATAGACACAAGACTTTTTTAAGTCTTATATATAAGACCTTCTTTATATCCTCAGCCATATGGCTGATTGATTCGGTCAAATATCCCTAGTCGAAATAATGGTTTTAGATCCTAGCTCTCTTGTGACCAAATCCGTTTCAGCACATTTGCAGTCGATCTAGCGATGTCCGTTCGTCCGCCCGTCCGTCTGTCTGGCTGTTGCGCTCGAAGAGAGTATCCGATTTGGTCCAAACTTGGTACATCGTAATATTTTTGTCAAACTTGGACGAAGTTCGGAGATGGGAAATATCGGCCATCTCCTTCTGCTATTACCACCCCCCCCCCCCCCAAAAAAAAAAAAAAAGTCGGCATTTAAAAAAAATATAATCCGATAATCCGATTTTGCTCCAACTTTGCAAATCCGAATATTTGCGTTAGCGCTAAGTCAGATGCAAAAATGGACAATATCGGTCCACTCCGTAAGTACCTCCCTCACAAAGGGACAAAATGTTGTATAATTACAACTCTTATAAAATGTGATGTAAGGGTTCAATTGTCTTTAAATTTCACACATCCCAATAATTTTATTAACCCAAGATCTGCTGTTAAGATGAAATATATCGGTCCACTCCTTCTGGTGCATCCACCACAAAAGGTCGAAATTTTCAAAAAAAAAAAAAAAAAAATATTTTCTACACAGAAATTGAAGCAATAATACGATTTTGCTCCAGGTTTGCAAATCATAATATTTGCGTCAGTTCTAGGTCAGGTGCAAAGATGGATAATATTGATCCACTCCATCAAGTGCTCCCCCACAAAGGCTAAACATTTTGAATAATTATAACTCTTATAATTATGTGATGTAAGAACCCGGTTGTTTTAAAATTTCACACATCCAAATATTTGTATAAACCCAAGATCTGGTGTTTAGATGGAATATATTGGTCCATTCTTTCTGGTACCTGACCCACAAAAGGTCGAAGTTTTGAATATCCATTAAGCTCATAAATCGCGAAATTAACTTGGTACATCTGAATATTTCTATCAAACAGGATCTGTTATAAAAACGGTAGAGATCGGACCATTCCTTCTGGGAAGGGGACAAACTTTTGAATAACCAAAACATTTATGAAATCCTAAATAAACATCAGGTTCTTTTTATATTTCATACATGTCATTATTTCTACTAACACAAGATCTGTTGTGAAGATGGGATATATCGATTCTGGTACCTACCCCACAAAGTGTCAAATTTTGAATAACTATGAAGCTCATAAATCGCAAAATGAACATCCGATTCTATTCCAGACTTGGTATATCTCAATATTTCCGTTAACACAAGATCTGTTATAATGATAGTAGAGATCGAATCATTTCTTTAGCTACCTGCCCCACATTGGGTTCAAGATTTTGAAAAACAAAACGCTCAACTCTCTTCAAATGTCACACATAAAAATATTTTTGCTAATACAAGATCTGTTGTGAAGATGATATATATATCTGCGAACACCTTCTGGTACCTCACCCACAAAGGGTCACAATCTTCATTACATTTATCTGTCATAACGTGCGAAACAAGTCAGTGATTCTTTACAACTTGCTATATGTAATGTATCTCTCTTAACCAGAAATATGGAATTTATGATTTCCCATAAATTGGATATAAATGTTCGATTTCTTACAAATTCTGCACATACCAATATTTATACCCTACAACACTTTTTGTTGGGGGTATTATAAGTTTGATTGGGCCAAAAATTATGTAACACCTCGAAATATTGATTTCCCACAAAGGAAAGTATATATGGATCTCCCTCTCTCGCCGAGCTGAGTCGATCTAGCTATGCATGTCCGTCCGTCCGCCTGTCCATGTTAATTTGTAATCACTCTACAGGTCGCAATTATGGCTCGATCTTCACGAAATTTAAAATGTAGGTAGGGTTAAGGTTAGAATAGAACCCTATTTCTTTTGGAGATGATCGCACAATATTAAGGGGTTGAAATGGACCAAAATCTGAAAAATTTCCTGATTTTGCAGTTGCTCTGCAGGTCACAATTATAGACCAATCGAATAATATTTAGTCATCGGGTAATATTTAGTGGTTGAAATAGACCATAACATTTGTGATAAATAAAAGACAAATTTTCCATTA
Organism: Musca domestica; assembly: GCF_030504385.1. NCBI lineage: Eukaryota > Metazoa > Arthropoda > Insecta > Diptera > Muscidae > Musca > Musca domestica. The sequence goes on from NW_026712114.1 coordinate 37,451,297, forward strand.
AATCACGAATATTTTTAATGCCGGCGAAATCACAAATAGACGAACATGTCAATTCTGACCGTTACGTAGATGCCGATAGTAAAAATATCTGATATATATATATAGCGAAATATATACAATGTATATGTACAAAGGAAAAGGATGTTAGCTGGAATGCTTATATCTTCAGAATGGCTGGAGCGATTTTGACAAATTTTGTAAATTTAGAATGCCCTTTTGGCATAAAAGTATAAAATCTAAAAAAATCGCATAAAAAGATATCAATAATGATGTTAATAAAGATTTTGTTGTATTTTGTGACATTTTTTTATTTTTTCATATTTTTTCGATTTTTTCAATTTGACTTATAATATTGAAGTGTATATTTTGTAATATTTTTCACTTTACAACACAGGTTGGGGTTATTATTTATATACAGATTGCAATTATCATTCGATCCTCACGAAATTTTTGACAAAGGTAGGGTTAGGCTCAGAAGGGCTAAGCTCATTGTTTTCGAACATGTCCGCAATATATTTAGGGGTTGAAATGGACCAGCAACTCAAAATGTTCCTGATTTTGCAGCCGTTACAAAGGTCACACATAGAAACCAAAGGACACGAAATCCTACATGAAGTTAGAATTTAAGACAGGGGTTAGAATGGACCACTACTTTTGTGTGAAAAAATACTAACATTACTTACAGGCGATATCCGATACACAAAAGGCGAACTTCTGGTTTTTTATGCTAATGTCGTTGACGAATATAGCCAAATTGCTTTTGGAGATGATCGCAAAATATTTATGGGTTCAAATGAACCAAAAACAGAAAAAGAAATCATGATCACACAATTGAAGCCAATCGACACGCCTGAGAAGATAGCTAAGCACAGTGAAGAATTCTATCATTTTAGATGACCATTGGATTTTATTTAGCCGTAAAATGGACCACAACAACTAACAGCACGACGGAGTGCATAAATATTGGGAAAATGTCCCTGGTCGAAATGCTAAGGGTAATATCTAGGCAGTGCTCCGTGACATAATTTCAAAAGCGAAATCTTCCCAAATGGATTTGGACATGAGGGGGGTTCTAACATATTGTAGTGTTGTAGGGTATCACATGGTCGGCCCCGCACGACTTACTTGTATTATTTTTTCACATTTTCCAAAAATGTGCACATATCTCATATGAAGTATAGGAAGTATAGTCCAAATATGGTCAGATACGAATTGGACCAATAGTGTCCAACTGCTTCGGAGCCTCCCCTATAAAGGGTCAAAAGTATAAATAGTCATAGCTCAAGGCTGATGGAATACATCTGTCGGCGAAACCTACTGATACTATTAAACTGGTTTTGAAGGTCTTTTGAAGACTTTCTTGAGGGTTTCCACTCATTAGACATTCTGGCTTTAATAAATACGAGTCATTCCAGGCATTTCCTAACAATAGCATGTAAGTTTCGACTTGTGTTCTTCCATTAAAATTAACGTTTAATCAAAATTGTTTATAACATATAAATTACACCAATTTTTTTAATTTTTCTCTGTGAACACTGTCTTTTCTTTTACGACGGTTTATGTTGAGTACATACGTGAAAGTTCACTTAACACAACGTTCTGTACTTAGAGGAGCACTTCTGTCCACATCCTTTTTCCCATCGCCAGCACCACTTGTGGGAATAAACATCATTCTCTACACATACCATTTGTCTGTTTGCGGCAATCTTAAAGTTTTCTTAGGGTTTCATACTTTTGCAATGCTGCTGCAGACGCTTTTACTTTATTTATTCGCTTAAATAGATAGATGGATGGATGAATGTGTCTATTAATAGATGTGGTTAGCAGCTGCTTCAGAGGATTTCTCTTTTTCAATGGTACTTTACGGTTAGGGATTGTTTTATTTTATCCCTTTTTACAACGGGGATTTTAACTACGACTATTACAACTACAACGACAGTTTCATGGTATGATTTGCTGGGTATTTTATTGAAATTAATTGCATATAAACAAACGCGGAAAGCTTTATTTTCTAATCATGTCAATGTTATTGTTCAGATAAACATGTGAATAAATATTGTTTTTGTGCGAACCCATGTCTCAAGGATATTCTTGACAGTTGTAGCTGAGAGAAAAAAGCAGCATAAAAAGATTAATTGGCTTTGTAATATCTTTTTATTTGCGGAAAGTTGATTTTTATTAAAGTTCATTCACTTCAAGTCGAAAAAATTAAAGACCGCAAAACAGAAATAACTCCGTAGATATATTGTCTACCAATCTAAACTTATTTGAATCAATATTTTATTTATGTCCAAACCTCTAGCCTTTATCGAATGGTATTGACTTCTAGTCCATGTTTCATTGTCGCTTATGCGTACGTGAATGCCATAATAATCGTGAATAATAGATTTTTTTTTTTAACTCTCATAGCAAACAACAAATACATGAAAAAAAGGATTCAATTTATGATGAAAGGGGTCATATTGTCAATAAATAAAATCCTTGCGGGGATGGGCAGAAAGGGAATTTTTTGCGTAGTTGGTATATGGCAGAGCAAAATTAAAAGATAATACTTCATGCATAGCTCAAGAGCATGTTAGGTCTTAGCTCTGGCCAGAATAACAATTTAAATATCCTTGCGATACATAGGCTACAGAACACTTGCAATTGAAGTTTTTAAGTTTTAATTTTTGGTTTGGTTTTCCAAAAAATTACGTTACGTCATAAGCAAAGGTGTTTTAAATTCTTATTATGAAGAAAACGTCATTGCACACAAGTAAGCAAAAGCTATAGTCGGGCGAAGATATGATATGATACTCAACAACGCTATAATTAACGCTAGAGATTCTGTAGATCTAAAATTCTCTTGATTTAAGTGAACGAATTGTTTTAGATATTTATTTTCGAAAAAATGGAATTCTATAAAACTACAATACTAAAGCACCGGCATTTGACGAAGTACGTATATCCGTTTGGAATTTCCCACATCCCAGACATTTGACGAAAAAAAAAGGATTGGTGGCTCTTTCCGAAACCTAGGTATTCCCTGCCCTACCCCCTGGTAAACAATATCATCGTTCTCCACTAATAAACAAATGTTGATTTTATAAAAACAACAATAAAGGAATAAAGCCTGACCATTTTGCAACAAGAAAATAAAAAACGTTTTTTCTCAAGCATCGTAAGTTTGATATATTATGTAGACCGATAATTACACCTAAAATCTATTTCGTTTAACTTGAGACTCCATATGACGAATTTCCTAACCACGGACGAAACCTGGGACCCCGTCAAACAATAAACAAGCTTTTTGACTTCGCATAACATTTTCTTATGATAAGAACCATCATTTTGTCCCTATACAGGATGAGATAAAAAAATGCAACAAAGTCAAACGCCATAAGTTTTACTTTTTTGTCGGGAAAAATGTCGGAAATAGCATCAAATTTTAGAATAAGTTTAGATTTGTTCAAATTGGTCACCTTTGGCACGAATTACGGCCTTTAAACGGCCAATGAAATCGTCACACGATACCCGAATTTTTCTCTGCGCTATTTTGATCCATTTCCGGCGAATCGCTTGCTTGAGGTTATTGACTCTTTGGTATTTTTTTCGTGCCAACCTTGCTTTCCAAAATACTCCAGACACAATAGTCCAACGGAATGGTATCCGGAAATTTTGGTGGCCATTGTGCGCTGGAAATGAAGCAAGGAACCTCATTTTGTAACCATTTTTGGGTGGTGCGTGCTGAGTGGATGGTGCTGACTCCTGTTGGAATGTCCAAGGTCGGCGGCCAAAATGTTTGCGTGCCCAATACACCCTCCAGAATATTCTCGCGATAATATTCGGACTTTATTCTGATGCCACGGTCGATTAATACGAGCGGAGAGTGACCATCGGCTGTTATCTGCCCACACCAAGCGAATTATCTGCCCACGGGCAATCGAAGGTGCACATTTTCAGCTGACTTCTTTGGCAAGTAGAGCCGATCATTTTGTTTGTTTACAAACTGCTGGACAACGAATGTTTTCTCATAGGAAAAAACAAAATTCACCACTTTCGGCCAAGCGAAGCAACTCTTTAGCTCTTTTGAGTGGATTCTCTTTGTGTTGCAGTGTAAGTTCTTGCACTTTTTGGAATTTCAACGGCATTACCCCGAGCTCATTTTTAAATATGTGCCGAATGGAATATTGCGATATGTTCAGCTCACAAGCCATTTTTCGGCCACTCCGACTCGGGTTTCGATCAAGTCGCTTCTTTACTTTTCGAACCATTTCTGCTAATGTTGCTGTTTTCTTCACTCGACTTCTTTGACGTCGGGCTAGACAAAAAAGATTAATTCACATTTAAATGCTGGAGTGCTCTAACGATATACAGTTTTGGTTTTCCAGCCAAATATTAAGTAATCACACTATCACGCTTGAACGAATAACTTTTCTTCTGGAAAATTCTCACCAAAATGCTTTTGTACACTTGTAAACAATATAATAAGCTGCCACTTGAATAATTTGTATAGCTGTCGGACGAGTGGCTTAGAAATGACAGCAGTCTGAAGTTGGTTGCAGTTATTTCATCTCACCCTGTATTCCATATTTATATTACATCTGTGGCTTTTAGGAATGGGCCAAAATAACGCAGAGCAACATTCGGGCAGCATGTGACGGTTTCATTGGCCGTTTGATGGCCAAAATTCGTGTCAAAGGTAACCAATTCAAACAAATCTAAACTTATTCTAAAATTTGATGTTATATTCGAAATTTTTGGCTTTCATTCAATAAAATGTAAAAATTATGGCGTTTGACTTCGTTGCAGTTTTTTTTATCTCACCTGTGTTTTACACTTTGTGGGGGAAATATCTGAAATAATGGGCCGATGAGTTGCATATTCCACTAAAACTTATGTCGATGAAATTATTGTGCTGTGTGATGCTAGATGAAACATCGAATAATTGAATTTAATTTTATGACACATGACTTATTTTAAATTTTGACGCCTTGTGGAGTCACATTAGATCTTGACTTTAGTCAAACATTGAGGAATACTTAGTTTAAAGAGAATCGCTGACTTGTTTCCCATACTATAAGGATTATAAGTAACCTAAATAATATATTGGTAAAGGTACCATAGTGGTCCGATGTATTCCTTACCTACACCATATCTTGTGTTCGTAGAAATATTGAGATATGCGAACTTCGAAGACAATCGAACTTTTATTCCAAATTTTATAAGAGTTATAATTATTCAAAATGTTGACCCTTTGAAGGGAATTTCCTTGATAGAGTGGTCCGATATATTCCACATTTCCACGAGATATTGTATTGATATAACTATTGGTATGTGTCGATTTCGAATGTAATCGGATTCACATTTCTCGTTTATTATTATTCAAAATTTTTACCAGTTGTGGGAGAGGTACCAGAAAAAAGTGGTCGGATATATCCGCGCAAAGTCAATCTGACTTATTTTATAAGAAAAAATTTTAACAAATTCGTAGTTCCTTTCTTGTTTTATGTGGCAAATTCTTTTCTATGAAAGGTTTGATCTTTCGTGGGGGAGGTACCAGAAGGATGGGACCGATATTGTCCATCTCCGAACCCGACCTAAGTTTGACAATAATATTACGATGTACCAAGTTTTGACCAAATCGGATACTCCATTCGAGAGGTAACGTGCGCATCAGCTAGCCAGCCACACAGACGGGCGGACACTCTGTAGCCATATGGCTGAGGGCATAAAAATCATCATCAAAAAAAGTTGGGATAGATTTTGTGGTTATACCATTGAAACCTATAAGACACAAAACTTTTACTAAAATCCGCCTTAAATCCTTTAAAACGTTTCCATACCCCTTTGAACCAAACCCCACCACTTCAAATCTCTTCGTCGTACACACAATCATATCTATGAACTGACAACTAGAATGAAGCTTATCTAGCATTTCAATCTAAAGCGAATTGGCAACTGTTTCCATTTTTTCATTTGTTCCTGTTCCATAGGCCTACAACAAGTACGGAAACAGCTGCTTAACCCTTTCGTTTCCATTTCATTTTCAATTCCCCTTATCCCTTTGGCTAAAGAAAAAATAAAATTCATTCACTTTCATCTTTTGATAGCGAATTGACCATTTGTTGTAAATTAATATGACAACGGGATTAGTGTATTTGGATCAATGCGTTTTATTGTTTTCCCCTCGAGGAAAATGGAAAAGGGAAGGGGATGTTTTCGTCGAGGATGAAAGAATTAATGCTGTAGGCTGAAAGAGTCATTGTAAAAACAATCAGATAAAAATTTTGGCAAAAAGATGCTGGTAAAATATTGATGAAACTAAAACCAATAATGTCTAAAAACGGAGTGCTGTAGATTGATGTCCTTGGTGTGGGATAGCCTTCACAATTCCTAGAAGGGTATTTATCATGAGTTTCTTATCAAACACTAGAGTGAAATCACTTAACTATGCGGTTGTTGTTCGTTTGTTTTTCTAATTCACGCATACAATGAAAATTCTACACAGTTTCCAACAGAGACAGGATGTTATAGCCTAATTTTGGGATACAAGTTTTCGAGCCATCATCCTATAACTATTGTTATGGGTTATTGTATTATTACTATTTTATATTTACTATTGCTATTAACGACCGGTCATTTACTATCAGGATTACTACTATTGACCATGGGTCAATTACGATTGACCACGGGTCTATTACTACTGACAACGGGTCAATTACTATTGACCACGGGTCAATTACTATTGACCACGGGTCAATTACTATTGACCACGGGTCAATTACTACTGAATACTATTGACCATGGGTCAATTATTATTGACCATGGGTCAATTATTATTGATCATGGGTCAATTACTTTGACCACGGGTCAATTACTATTGACCACGGGTCAATTACTATTGACCACGGGTCAATTACTATTGACCACGGGTCAATTACTATTGACCACGGGTCAATTACTATTGACCACGGGTCAATTACTATTGACCACGGGTCAATTACTATTGACCACGGGTCAATTACTATTGACCACGGGTCAATTACTATTGACCACGGGTCAATTACTATTGACCACGGGTCAATTACTATTGACCACGGGTCAATTACTATTGACCACGAGTCAATTACTATTGACCACGGGTCAATTCCTATTGACCACGGGTCAATTACTGTTGACCATGGGTCAATTACTATTGACCACGGGTCAATTACTATTGACCACGGGTCAATTACTATTGACCACGGGTCAATTACTATTGACCACGGGTCAATTACTATTGACCACGGGTCAATTACTATTGACCACGGGTCAATTACTATTGACCACGAGTCAATTACTATTGACCACGGGCCAATTACTATTGACCACGGGTCAATTACTATTGACCACGGGTCAATTACAATTGACCACGGGTCAATTACAATTGACCACGGGTCAATTACTGTTGACCAAGGGTCACTTTCTGTTGACCACGTGTCAATTACTATTGACCACGGGTCAATTACTATTGACCACGAGTCAATTACTATTGACCACGAGTCAATTACTATTGACCAGGGTCAAATACTATTGACCACGGGTTGATTACTATTGACCACGGTCAATTACTATTGACCACAGGTTAATTACTATTGACCACGGGGTCAATTACTATTGACCACGGGTCAATTACTATTGACCACGGGTCAATTACTATTGACCACGGGTCAATTACTATTGACCACGGGTCAATTACTATTGACCACGGGTCAATTACTATTGACCACGGGTCAATTACTATTGACCACGGGTCAATTACTACTGAATACTATTGACCACGGGTCAATTGCTATTGACCACGAGTCAATTACTATTGACCACGAGTCAATTACTATTGACCAGGGTCAAATACTATTGACCACGGGTTGATTACTATTGACCACGGGTCAATTACTATTGACCACAGGTTAATTACTATTGACCACGGGTCAATTACACGGTCATACTTGACCACGGTCAATTACTATTGACCACGGGTCAATTACTATTGACCACGGGTCAATTACTATTGACCACGGGTCAATTACTATTGACCACGGGTCAATTACTATTGACCACGGGTCAATTACTATTGACCACGGGTCAATTACTATTGACCACGGGTCAATTACTATTGACCACGGGTCAATTACTATTGACCACGGGTCAATTACTATTGACCACGGGTCAATTACTGTTGACCACGGGTCAATTACTGTTGACCATGGGTCAATTACTATTGACCACGGGTCAATTACTATTGACCACGGGTCAATTACTATTGACCACGGGTCAATTACTATTGACCACGGGTCAATTACTATTGACCACGAGTCAATTACTATTGACCACGTGTCAATTACTATTGACCACGGGTCAATTACTATTGACCACGAGTCAATTACTATTGACCACGAGTCAATTACTATTGACCAGGGTCAAATACTATTGACCACGGGTTGATTACTATTGACCACGGGTCAATTACTATTGACCACAGGTTAATTACTATTGACCACGGGTCAATTACTATTGACCACGGGTCAATTACTATTGACCACAGGTCAATTACTATTGACCACGGGTCAATTACTATTGACCACGGGTCAATTACAATTGACCACGGGTCAATTACTATTGACCACGGGTCAATTACTATTGACCACGGGTCAATTACTGTTGACCATGGGTCAATTACTATTGACCACGGGTCAATTACTATTGACCACGGGTCAATTACTATTGACCACGGGTCAATTACTATTGTTCACGGGTCAATAACTATTGACCACCGGTCAATTACTATTGTTCACGGGTCAATAACTATTGTTCACGGGTCAATAACTATTGACCACGGGTCAATAACTATTGACCACGGGTCAATTACTATTGACCACGGGTCAATTACTATTGACCACGGGTCAATTACTATTGACCACGGGTCAATAACTATTGACCACGTTTCAATTACTATTGACCACGGGTCAATTACTATTGTTCACGGGTCAATTACTATTGACCACGGGTCAATTACTATTGACCAAGGGTCAATTACTATTGTTCACGGGTCAATTACTATTGACCACGGGTCAATTACTATTGACCACGGGTCAATTACTATTGACCACCGGTCAATTACTATTGACCACGGGTCACTTACTGTTGACCACGGGTCACTTACTGTTGACCACAGGTCCATTACTATTGACCACGGGTCAATTACTATTGACCACGAGTCAATTACTATTGACCACGGGTCAATTACTATTGACCACGGGTCAATTACTTTTGATTACGGGTCAATTACTATTGACCACTGGTATATTACAATTGACCATGGGTATATTACTATTGACCACGGTTCAATTACTCTCGACTACGTGTCAATTACTATTGAGTACGGGTTATGTACTATCGACCACAAGTCAATTACTGTTGACTACGGGTCAATTACTATTGACCACGGGTTAATTACTATTGACCACTGGTCACTTGTCCACTGAATGATTCACTAAATATTGTTTATTTATTATTGCAAACCGAACTCAGATACTATTCGAGCAAATGGAAACAGTGTAACTACTCAGTAGTCCTGACGGTGTTTTACAAATCCACTTCACCTCACCATTAACCCTTTTCCCTTTCGTGCTAGTTCTTCTCTTTCAAATACCATTCAACTGCATTGATTCTGCAATGCGAATTGTTGCTAGTTAAACAAATACCCATTCAACTGTTTTTCGCTTGGGGAATTGTTTGGCTCGAATGTCCTTTTTACTTAACGGCTATTGAATGGCCAGCCAAGTCACCAAATCGTCTTTGCAATAGCTCAGCATCCACATTTGGATTTATTGATTGTCAAGGGAGTTAGCCAGTCAGCCAGCCATTCAGGCAGCATGGAAGCACAAAAGGATGGTTATGACAACAACAATGAAATCCATCATCCAGTAACGGGATATTGGAAATTTTGGTGTTTCTTGTATTTCTTACACCATAAAGGACGTAGCACAAGGAACAACCGGAGAAAGAGCAACAACCATTCACAAGTATGGTGTTATTGTATTCTAGAAGATTTATTTGTACATTCAATTACGGCGACGAAAAAGAAGAACAAAAACGAAAAAGAATCCAAAGTCGTAGTAAAAACACATCGATTTATTCATCGAGAATTGGTTGTATTGAATTATTTTCGGTATATTACGAATATTTGTCATTCAATACTCGTCGTTTGATTCTTATTTCCGTGCTGTCTTTCTTGTTCCTTGCAATATTTTGTTGATGTACGACCGGCGTCGATGAATATCTTTGGTCTCTGGTGTATAATCCTTTTTATTGATGCTGTAAATAACTTAAGATGCACTTAAGTTACTGCTCTACAATCCCCAAGTATTAACATGAATGATGACGTGTATATGCGAAATTCAAGTATGTGCTGCTCTTATCAATTTCTGGCTGATTGGCCAAAGTTCATATTGCTTATTTGACGATTCAATGTATTTTTGAAGGTATATAGTACTTAGAATAATAAAGAAAACTATTATACATACAAATTCAGTAGCTGTATAAGTTAGATACTTCAAACATCAACGTCCTGGGCTCGGTCAATAACGGATGTTGATTGACATCACTGGCATTTCCATTGCTCCATCCCTCTGTGGAGTAAGTGGAGCACGGATAGCCAATGAACGGCGGTAATTCATATTAGCCTTGATGCATTATTAATTACTATCCCCTTGGAAAAAGTAAAAGAAAGAGATTTTAGTTATTCTGCTTATAAGTCAAGAACCGCTAGACTGATTTTCACAATTCTCGGCAATTCGGAATGGTCTCTTGTCAGAAAAGACTAAAATGTAAGAAAATCGCGAAAAAATATGCCAATAAAAAAATAAATATTTTTTTGTTACATTTTTGTCATTTTTTATCGCGTGCGTTTTTTTTCAGTTTAATTTACAATTGTGGATTGAATATTTTGTAAATTTTTTATACACCCCTATTATACACCGGTCGCAATTATCGTCCGATCCTCATGAAATTTTAAAATGGGGTGTGGTTAGGGACAAGTGGACCAAAAAAAATTAATTTTCCTGACTTTGCAGTCGCTCTACAGGTCACAACTGAAAACAAATTGTCACCGAATTTAGCTTGAAAAGGGAATAAGTCTGGCATTTTGGATGACTATTGGATTATATTTAGCTGTAAAATTGACCACAACTTTCATGTGAAATTGTTTTGAATGCCTAACAACACTACGGAGTGCGGAAATATTGGGCAAATGCCTATGGTAAAAAAACCTAAGGTTAACATTTGGGCAGGGCTCTATGACATTATTTCAAAAACATAATCTTCCAAAATGAATTTGGACATAAGTTGGCTTCTAACATATTGTAGTGTTGTAGGGTGTCACATGGTCGGTCCTGCACGACTATAGCCTTTGCTTACTTGTTTTGGTTTGCTAATAATTCAGAAGATATATTCTCTAATTGTCTTTTATTACCCTTCACCATTCTATGGAGGGTATATTAGCTTTGTCATTCCGTTTGTAACCCCTCGAAATACTCATGTCAGACCCAACAAATTACATAAATATTCTTGATCAGCGTAAAAGCCTACATCGATTTACCGATGTCCGTCTGTCAGTCTGTTTTAATCACGCTATCTTTCGAACGAATTGAGATAGATGGTTAAAATTTAGCACACATGTTTATTTTGCCAGTAGGCAGGTTAAGTTCTTAAATGGATCCTCGTTTTTATATAGCCCCCATATAACGGTACCTCCCGAATTCGGTATTTTGATGATTTTAGCGACATTATTCACCGGAATTGTTTCAAATTTGGTAGTTGATGTTCGAAATGGATACTACAGCCTAGGAAAGATAAGACAGGATACTACAGCCTAAGACGGAAAATTCGAAATGGATACTACAGCCAAAGACAGAAAACTGTCTGTGCAGGTCCACGGTACCTCCCAATATTGGGTATTTTTATGATTTTAGCTTCATTATTCGGAATAGTTTCAAATTACGAGTTCGTTATGGGAACTACAGTCTGTGACAGAAAATTGTATATGCAGGTCCAGGTCTTCGTATAGGCCCCATATATTGGTACCGTACCTCCCTTTTATTCGGTATTTTGACGATTTTATGTACAATACTCATCGAAATTGTTTGAGGTGTCGTATTTGAAGTTCGTTTTGGATGCTATAGACTGTGACAACAAATTATCTATGCAGGTCCAGGTCTTCGTAATCACGCTATCTTTCGAAGGAATTAAGATAGAAGGTTAAAATTTTGCACACATATTTATTTTGCCAGAAGGCAGGTTAAGTTCTTAAATGGGCCATGTAGGTTCACGTTTTAATATAGCCCCCATATAACGGCACCTCCCGAATTCGGTATTTTGATGACTTTAGCGACATTATTCACCGGAATTGTTTCAAATTTAGTATTTGATGTTCGAAATGGATACTACAGCCTAAGACAGAAAAGACAGGATACTACAGCCTAAGACAGAAAATTCGAAATGGATACTACAGCCTAAGACAGAAAACTGTCTGTGCAGGTCCACGTCTTCGTATAGCCCCCATATAACGGTACCTCCCAATATTCGGTATTTTGATGATTTTAGCTTCATTATTCGGAGTAGTTTCAAATTACGTATTCAGAGTTCGTTATGGGAACTACAGTCTGTGACAGAAAATTGTATATGCAGATCCAGGTCTTCGTATAGGCCCCATATATTGGTACCTCCCTATATTCGATATTTTGACGATTTTAGGTACAATACTCACCGAAATTGTTGTATTGTTGTATTTGAAGTTCGTTATGGATGCTATAGCCTGCGGCAGCAAATTATCTATGCAGGTCCAGGTCTTCGTGTAGCTCCGATATAACTGTACCTCCCTATATACGGTATTTAGATGATTTTAGCTATATTATTCATCGTTTATTTCAAGTTTCGAATTTGAATATGGTAATGGCTTATGACAAACAATGCCTATGTGGGTCCACGTCGTATAGACCACAATATAAAGGCTATATTTAATATTTTTACGGTTTTAATAGAAAATATAACGGATTTTATTTTTTTTTTTTTAATTTCCAAATTAGTTCCAAGTGGTGTAGGGTACTGTAAGTTTGGCCCGGCTGAACTTACTGCTTTTTAACTTGTTTAATGCTAAAAGTTGTCCATGAGAGCTAACATTTCCCGTTCGTTTGAATCAAAGTAAATACCTTGCATTCCCGATACCAAATAAAAACGCATACACATATCTTTTTATTTATAAATCAAAATGTTTATTTTATTATATTTGTAATTATTGGTTATATATGTGTGTGTGTATTTTTTTGTTGTTATATAAAATTTCAGATGACATAACTTACAATATTTCAATATTTAATTTTCAATTTGTCGATTTGCTTCTTCTTACTCAATACGGTTACTAATACAAAATCTGCAAATTTGTGTTTGTCGTTTTTGTTATTATTGTTGTTGTTTTTCTTCTTCTTGATTTTCGCAATAGTCTTTAATTATAAAACGTTATAAATATTTAATGTTTGTCTTATTCAATAATAATGAGGTGTGAAATATTTTGTTTTATTTATTTTATTATATTTATTTTACTGATATAAATTTAAATTTTTATTTAAAAATGACAAATATTTGTGGGTTATACTAAAAAATACTACATATAAATTGATGTATGTTATTTTGAATGAAAATTAGTGTGTATTGTTGTATTTGGTTTTTCGTGTTCGTTTTAAATATGAGAGTTGTTCTTTTTTGCATTTTGCTGTAAGTGATTAAAAAAGCAATATTTTATTTTTAGATGCCATGTTTTTGTTTGCCTTTCGGGGGGTGTTGGAATGATTTTGTTTTTTTATTATTTAATATCAGTCCTTTTGTATTTTTGGCTGCATACTACAAAAAGCAATATAGTGTTTGGTTTAGTTTAGATTATTGTAGTAATAATTTAGTTGTAGGTTTTTGTTGTTCTTTATATACTTAAATAAATAATGAGGTGTTCATTGTATGGTTACTAAAAATTAACTAAATTAATTAATAGACAAAAATGTGTGTGTTTGTGTTAAAAACATGTTGTAATATATAATAGATGTTGTTTCAATAAATTGTTGTATAATAAAAACATAATCGTAATAAAAAACCGAAAAGGATCCATTAACAAATCTTTTCAATTAGATCTATAAAGAGTGACTTTTGTGAGGGGTTTTTTCGATCCTTTTCTAACCAACTTTTATATGTTTTAAATTTATTTTATTTTTTTTTTTTGCTTTATTTGTTTATGTTTAAAACTGAGTAATTTTTATAGTTTCTGTAAGAGAAAACACACAATAATAATTTTTTTTTAGAATATATATAAATGGAGTTTTTAAGAGAATAAAATTTATGTTCCAAATTTTTGGGTGACACAATGCATGGCGAGAGCTCTCAGTTATTTTAATTGCATAACGCTTGGAAATTTGTTTTTAATATTTGAATTTTTTATTTTTGTTTATTTTATTATCTCCCAACTTGAAAAGTAGTTAGAATTTTTCAATTTCCAAACGAAATACAATTTCCATGTACATTTTCAACACCCAGTACATGTTTTATTATATTTCAAATCAATAAGTGAGCAGATAAAATGTAATATTGATAGCTAAATAGTCTTGTTTTTACTGTTGTCTTTTTAATTTCAACTGTGTTTTTCAAAAAAAAAAAGATTTTCTGTTTTCTTTTTATATTTTATGCTCGATAAATAACTTGCTTTCTTGTGTGGGAGGGAGGATTTTTCATGAATTTTTATTTTTCGTTTTTGCTTTGGATTATTGTTTATTTTTTTTTTCTACGTTAAATTAACGTTCTTTACTGCCCATCTACGCTTTATGAAAATTCATTTCTTTTCAAAGAAGTTCATTTCCAAAAGCCAACATTTCCAAAACATGACTTACAACAAAAAACAAACAATTTGTACTTTCGAAAGGGGGGAGGAGATTTTTTGTTTTACTATAATTTTAGTTTGTTTTAACTTTTTACTTGTTGTCTTTTTTTTTTTGTTATTTTATATTTTTTGTGAGGGTTCTGAGGTTCATATCTTTTGTATCTAGTTGAAATATTTTGTTTTACATTTTCTTTAATGTAAATACTTAATATTTGTGTTATCGTTTGTTTACTGTTTTACTTTTTTTTTGGGGGGAAAAGAAAAATATGTCGCATGTTTTTTCTAACAGATTGACAATTTAAAAGATTGATTTATTGAAAAGTTTAATAAGTTTCCTTATGAAAGCAGTGCGCGCAACGCTGGATCTCCATTACGTTTATCAAATACAGACAAATTTAATTTTTTGTCAATTGTACCTATTTTGGCACACTATCACTATCTACAGTGCGAAGTCTGGAACCAAATGGTTCCTTTTAGTTTTTGAAAAGTACGCATTTATACCGTGGTATGCTTTTTGTACGATTGTAGATCTATCTATATTCGGCACCATGTTTCAATTTTTGTACACAAGTGGATAGAATTTTTCGAGCTGCAGATTAACATGATAATTATTATATTTATAATTTTTTCAAAAATCTAAAATATGAAAACCAGTAAGGAAAAGTGAAAAGTCGGACGGGATACCCCACTATATGATACCCTACATATTTAGTAGAGCTCCCGTAACAAAAGAATTTATACTGGGAATTTATTTGAAGTAGATCATTCCATCTATCAACCTTTGGCTTTATAGCAGTTAACAATAACATTGTTATAGAGTGCATGATATCACTTCGAGAAGCAGTATATTAAAAAAATATATATCGGAGCCGAGTTCCACAAAATGGAAACGTACGACCCGAAATTCACTCCATTTGGGCTTATATATACAGGGTGAGATGATGAAACTGCAAGCAACTTCAGAGTGCTGTCATTTCTAAGCCACTCGTCCGACAGCTATTAAAATTATTCCAGTGACAGCTTATTATATTGTTTACAAAAGCATTTTGGTGAGAATTTTCCAGAACATCGCAACAAAAAGAAAATAGACTCAAACGAGCTAAATAGTTGATTGGCCGAAAGTGGTAAACTGTCGAATTTGTTTTTTTTCCGATGAGAATTCATTCGTTCTCCAGCAGTTTGTAAACAAATCTTCGGTTGGCCACCAGAACACAAGCGCCGGCCATGATGATGGTGTGGACAGCCATAACAGCCGATGGTCGCTCTCCGCTCGTATTAATCGACCGTGACATCAGAATAAATGCAGAATATTATCACGAAAATACTCTGGAGGTGTATTAAAGCCTTGGGCACGCAAACATTTTGGCCACTCACCTTGGACATTCCAAGAGGACTTAGCACGAGCCACCCAAAAATGGTTACAAAATGTGGCTTTCCAGCGCATAATAGCTACCAAAATCTCCGAATACCAATCCGTTGGACTATTGTGTCTGGAGTATTTTGGAAAGCAAGATTGGCACTAAAAAATACCAAATGTCAAATCTAAACTTATTCTAAAATTTGATGCTATTTCCTTTGACTTTGTTGCAGTTTTATATACTTTGTTTGGAATGACAAACTTAATACCAGTAAAGAAAGTCTTAAAATCGGCCGGGGCCGACTTTATGATACCCTACACCACTTTGCTAATTTAGTAGAGCTGCGCATAACAATTAATAGTATTTATGGGAGAATTCAATCATACGCTATGATTATAATTATAATTTAAAGTTCAAAGAACTAAATATGCCGAAGCATTTGTATCTTTTAAATTCGGACTTGTATTGCCCATTTGGTGCACAATTAATTTGAAATCGGATAAAAATATATATGGGAGCTATATCCAAATCTGAACCCATCTCGATAAAATTTGACAACGATATTTCTGAGCTGTATTTCATATATTTCCCTGAATATCATGGGTATGCACTCGTTGGAGTGCATATTACGGCTGTGGGTAACAAATATGACAAATCGGATGAACAGTATATATGGGAGCGATAGCTATATCTGAACCGATCTTCACCAAATTTGATATACTAGCTTCTAGACTCAATTCGGTCGTAAGTGCCAAATTTCATCCAATTTGGCCAAATATTAGACGTTTGGTGCACAGTCAAGAGTAAATCGGACGAAGTTATGTATGGGAGCCGTATCCAAATCTGAACCGATCTCGATAAAATTTAGCAAATGTATTTCTGAGCTGTATTTGATATATTTCCCCAAATATTGTTGTTACAGGGTGCATATTACGGCTGCGGAGGACAAAAATAGCAAATCGGATGAACAATATATATGGGAGCTATAGCTATATCTGAACCGATTTCGATCAAATTTGGCATACTTATTTTCAGGTCCAATCTGATCGTACGTGCAAAATTCCATACAATTTGGACTGATATTACACGTTTAGTGCACAATAAAAGGCAAATCGGACGAATATATATATGGGAGCTATATCTAAATTTTGACCGATTATCTCCAATTTCAATAGGGTTCGTCCTTGGGCCAAACAAATGATTTGTGCAAAATTTCATCTGGATAGGACAATAAATGCGAACTGTACTTTGTTTACAAAAATACATGGACAGACGGACGGACGGACGGACATGCATAAATCGACTCAGAATGTGATTCTATACAGATCATCAAAAGGAACTATGGGTCTATCTCGTTTCCTTTTGCCTGTTACAAACAAATGCACAAAGACATAATACCCTGACCACCTTCTGGTGTAGGGTATAAAAACACTAATTTTGGTACAATTTGGCATTTTGCCTTTTTTGGTTGTTTTCTCTTAACTTTTCCCAGATTTTTGGGTGCAGGAACGAATCTAAATCTAGTCTTAAGAAATGGTACACGTTGCTGCTTAGATATTTAGGACGTGTCTAACATTGTCTCAAATTTTGAAATAATTTCATAAAGAAGTAGCAATATTTTATATTAGTATAAGATTTCAAAAAATCATACGTGCCAAAATAAGGAGACTCACGGCTCTGTACTGTTGTGAACTGCAAAACCTATAGAAGTGTTTCTATTTTCGAAAAATACCGGATAGTAAATTTTTCTAGTTCTTTTATTTAATAACGTTTCGTTTTCTTTTAAGGGAGCCCAAATATTACCGGTCGTTCTCTTTCAAACTGTCATTCTGTTACAAGACATGTATTTTTTACTTATTTACTAAATTATTTTCTTGAATGTGTTTAGAAAAAGATTATTTAATGAATCGATAAAACGAAATTATATATATTTTTTTTTGATAAGTTTTGTATGCTTTTGTGGTTGATAATTTTATCTGATTTTATGAACAAACTTAAACTTAAATAAACGATAAAGGATATTTTTAAAAATGAGTCGCCCATAAAACCTATGTAGACTTTAATTCCGTTTTTATTAATAATGCGGTGTGAACATGCACGCATGAGTTTGCATGAAATTATTTTTGTATTCAGTTATTATAAAAATTGTTCTTGTAGTTGATAGTTTCAAAGCGCAAATTATATTTGTATACACCTAAAAGTATGCTTTAATTGATCATGAATTTTGAATAGAATACTAATAATGATCATTTAATTTCTTTTTTGCTTGACAGTGTTTGGTGGGAGAGATGTGTTTGTGGTTCGGAGAACAAAAATCGAAGCTTTTACCTGAGTTGTAATTTGAATTTATTTAAATAAATCAAGCTCCAATCACGTTTTCACTTCACCACAGAGACACCCAACACTCGCCACTTGTTCACCATTCGAATGTAATAATTTTTTAGGTTTAGGACTTGTGAATTTGTAAGTTTAGCTATTCAAGTAGGTTTGTATGTATGTATGCATATTTTTTTGTATTTTGTTTCTTTGTTAAGATTTGTCTAATATATTTTAATATTATTATGTATTTAAAAGTATAAAGTTTGTGTGTGTGGGTTTGGGAAGGTGTATAACTTATGTAAACATAACATAAATATTTTATTTGTATTACATAGTTTTTGTTTTTAGTGGATATTAATAATAGTAAATAAAACGAATATTCATATAGTCACTATGTATGTATAATTAATTAATTATAGGTTCTCTAAGAATGACATCGAATAAATGTATATTTTTGTATAATTATTTTTTAATTATATTTGCGTACAAAATTTTTTTATAATTTAAAATTAATATTACCTTTCTTGTCTCAACTGTTTCCTTCTGCATTCCTTACCATTTTTATGCAATCCATAATTTTTTTTTAAGTATTGCGATTTCTGCATTTTTATTTTGAACCAACAATTAAAAACTTAAAAAACTTAATAATACAACTTTAATATATAGTCAAAAATAAATACGACTTGTCTAAAATAAATACCAATTTTTTAACATTTTGGCATTATTGGCATTTGCAGTTCAATAGAATATACGATTTTTAATTTTTGGAAGTTATTGAAATAGATTTTAGTCCGGCACACTGTTGGTCAGCCATAATTCTATGATTATTTATACATTTCCGTTTGTGGTCTATATTGTTCAAATTTTGCACATACATATATTACGTCTGCAAGTTTATTGGATATATTAGGTCCCATTTTGGTATCATATTGCTTCAAATTATAAATAATTTTGAAATTTTTTGCAATAATTTGCAGATTTGGGTATAATTTTACATTTCGCTAAGAAACCTCCCTATAATGGATTATAACTTAACACAGTTTGATACACATAATCCTTTACCGACGTTTTTCCTACATACATTTTTATCGCTTGATTTACTTTAAATATTTATTGCTTTCCTGTAGAAAAGTTCTTTGAAAGCGAGTTAAAAATATCAGTCGGTTTTGCCGACAACATCTGTATACCCTCAGTCAATATTCTATTATATAAATTTATTTTGACTTCTGTTATGATTATTAAAATTTTTGACCCTCTATGGAGTAGGTTTGGATGTAATGGTCCAATATTGTCCATTGGGCCAATATTATCGGACCTAAAAAATATGATAAATATAATGTGCGTCTGTTACCAGGTATAGTACACTGAATTATTTCATTTTAATGCTTCATCTAATACATATGAAAATATTGGTATGGACAATATTACAAAATAATCTAACATTTATATCGAATTTATGGAAAATCATAAATTCCATATTTATCTCAGGTTTCTGATTGAGAGATATATTTAGATATAGCTAGTTATAAAGAATCGCTGATTTGTTTCGCAAGTTATGACAGATAATATTATTGAAAATGGTGACTCTTTGTGGATGAGGTACCAGAAGGGGTTCGCGGATACATTCCATCTTCACAACCGATTTTATGTTAGCAAAAGTGTTTGTATGTGTGAGATTTGAAGACAGTTAGATACTTATTCCGTTTTCTTTGGGCGTTTTGTTTTTAAAATTCTTAAACCCCATGTGGGCGAGGTACCAGAAGAAATACTTGTAGTTCGATCTCCACCATCTTTATAAGAGATTTTGTGTTGGTGGAAATATTGATATGTACCAAGTGTAAATGAGATGTTAATTTCGCGTTTTATGACCTTCATGAATATTCAAAATTTTGACACTTTGTGGGGGAGGTACCAGAAGAAGTGGACCGATATATCCCATCTTCAAAGCAAACCTCGTGTTAGTAGAAATAATGGATGTATGAAATATGAAGGGAAGAGGATGCTTATATCGGATTTTATGATCGGTTTGGTCGTTCTGAATGGAATTGGATGTTAATTTTGCGTTTTATGAGCTTCATGGATATTCAAAATGTTGACCCTTTGTGGGGGAGGTACCAAAAGGATTCTTAGGCCAAACTTTTTTAGGCCTTTATATAGCCATTATAAAGGGACAGCGATATTTTGATAGCCATTATAAAGGGACAGCGATATTCCGCAACATTTAATATAGAGCTTTTAAAATTTATAGAGAACACTGCATTACCTCGAGAAACAATTGTTTAAAAGTTAATTACATATTCAATTTAAATTCGCCAAATTTTTGAGTTTGGGTTTTGGCGAGTGTTTTATCCATATTTTTCAATTGATTTATATAACAATTTGTTAATATAAGTATAAAGAGTCAAAATTTGGTGAAATTAGATGGCAAATATGATTAAAACGTTAATAATACTTGAAATCGGGATTTAGCCTAATATAGGAGCTTTATCAAAAAGTGAACTGTCATGTCTGAATTTTACCTTATCTTTTCAAAACTAACCATCCTAGACACAATACAAATTGTTGGGCCAAATTTTGAATCCCTACGTCAATTGACGTGGGCTGTATCGTGATTTCAACAGACAGACAGGCGAACATTGTTAAATCGACTTAGAATTTTAATATTTAGAAATATTTTTTTTCTGAGATTCATATTGAAATTATATGTAAAAAAATTTTTTAAACTTTCTACCTAAATAATATCGAGGAAAAATTAATCAAAAACCCTGTACGGTATTAACCCTAAAATGCGATTTAGACAAAGACAGACATTTTTATGACAAAGAAATTTGTGGAATAATTGCACCTGCCACGACCCCGTTTAAGGAGAGTTTTTAATATTTTGAAAAAAAAAATGGACCTCAAAGACCCTTTTAGTGACTGGCTAGAGGGTTAACACTGTTGACCAAAATAATTCTCGTGTATTTATCTCTAACATTGCCAAAGACACAATATACCTAAAAGGTAAGGAATCATAAATCCAAATTAAACCAGTAAAGAAAGTCGGACTGGCCGACGTTATGATGCCCTACACCACTTTGCATATTTAGTAGAGCTGCACATCACAATTAAAAGTTTTATTTTTTTAAAGTTCAAAGGACTTTATATGCCGAAGCATTTGTATCTTTTCAATTCGGGCTTGTATTGCCTATTTGGTTCACAATTAACTTGAAATCGGATAAAGATATATATGGGAGCTATATCCAAATGTGAACCGATTTTGATAAAATTTGGCAAAGATATGTCTGAGCTATATTTGACATATTTCCCTGAATATCGTTGTTACGAAGTGCATATTACGGCAGTGGGGAACAAATATAACAAATAGGATGAACAACATATATGGAAGCTATAGCTATATCTGAGCCGATCTTCACAAAATTTGACATACCAGCTTCGGTCTTAAGTGCCAAAATTCAGCCGAATATTACACGTTTGATGCACAATAAAAGGTAAATCGGACGAAGTTATATGTGAGAGCTATATCCAAATCTTACCCGATCTCGATCTGCGGATGACAAAAATAACAAATCGGATGAACAATATATATATGGGAGCTATAGGTTTATCTGAACTGATTTCAATTAAATTTGGCATACTTTTTCAGGCTTAATTTGGTCGTAAGTGCAAAATTCCCTACTATTTGGGCTGATATTACACGTTTGGTGCATGGGAGCTATATCTAAATTTTGACCGATTATCTCCATTTTCAATAGGTTTGTCCTTGAGCCAAATAATTTGTGCAAAATTTCATCTGAATCAGGCAATTAATGCGACCTGTTTTGTGTTACAAAAATACATGAACAGACGGACGGACGGACATACATAAATCGACTCAGAATGTGATTCTATGCAGATCATCAAAAGGAACTAGGGTAAGTGTACCAGTAGTCGGCACTTTTAGGATTTTCGCGTTTTTATTCGCTCGCCATTCTGAGTGGAACTGGCATGGCATGTTCCAACAGTCGGCATACCGATTTTTTTTGTAAGAATAAATAATAATTATAATAAATTAATTCATTAAAATATAATATTTTTGTTTAGTTAAACTGATTCGACGTCTTTATTGTACTTTTCTTAAGAATATGGATTGTTGAGGACCTTCACAGACAAAAATTTAATTTTTATTAGAATAAATCATCTTTTCTTAGCGAAATTGTACACAAAGATAGCTGAAAATATATTTGAAATAAACAAAATACATTTAGTTATAAAAGTTTCATTTATTTGGGCTTAAAAATAAAAAGTGCCGACCACTGGGACATGCCAAACTTAGGCACACTTACCCTATGAATTTATCTAGTTTCTTTTTGCCTATTACAAACAAATGCACAAAGATATAATACCCTGACCACCTTGTAGTGTAGGGTATAAAAATGTCCATAAAATAGTGCAATGTGGAGGGTTCTGTGTTAAACGTTGCAGTTTTTAGGAGTGTTCAGTACACAATACAATGACATTTTTTTTAAAGGAAAGTTTTTCGGAACCTTATTTTTAAGGTAGAAACAAAAGGATGGAAAGAAAGAATATTGTATGTAGTGTTCAATATCAAACATTGTTATTTCGTTGTTAAGAGAATTTAACCACATTTTTCAAAATAGCCTTTTTCGAAACTTACCGTTATCAATAGACATTGTTTTTTTTTTTTTTTTGCAAATCCATCGAACCTGTTATTTAAAGGAATACATATTTCGTTTTCATCATTGATTGATTTGAATTTAGAAACAAACGGATAAATAAAGCCAATTAGTTTTTTTTTTGAATATAGCCAATTTTTATTGAAATAAATATGTATCTTTAAATATAGGTAGGTATACATATGATTTTAAAAAGTTGTTTTTCATATAAGCACAATAAATTATTAAATAATATATAATTCTATCGATATTACGAAAAATAAACATGACTTTATTTTTCAATTTTATTGCTGAGTAGAATTGATTTGAATGGTAAGGTATGCTTAGGATTTTATTATACCATAAAATATGTTTATTTTTTTTTTTGTTTCATTCAAATTTATATATTTTAAATGATTGATAGTTTGTATATATGTATCTGTATGTAAGCATTCATGTGTTATTATTATTATTTTTTTTTTTGTTATACTATGAGTTTTTTGTTTTGTTTTAAAAGAAATGCTAACTTTGAGGTATTTGAGAAAAATGTATTACTTTTATGATAAATTATTGTTATTTTTTTTTTTAATTATTGGCCATATATAACTATAGTTTAATATTTTTTTCTTTGTTTTCTTGACATCAAAAGCTTTCGACATGTTACAGCTGTTATATATTTTATTACAAAAAAATGATGTAGTGAATAATGTGGGTTTGTAATATAGAATGAAATGCAATGATCAATCAACATAAATTATGTATGTGTGTGTGATGATTAGTTTTCTTTTTTTTTTTGCAAATTATTGGCGGATTATGATAAATAAAAATAATAGCCACAAAAATTTTTCGTATGATTGTTTTTTTTTTATTGTTTTCTCTTCTTTATCCAATTCAAAATGTTTTGTGCGTTTTATGAGCGCCACTCTTAAGAAATTTTACAAAATTGCAGAGTAAAGTAAAAAATGTCTTTTATTTGCTATCTGTTTCGTTCTTCTTTCTTTCGAAAATTAATTTGGAATACAAATTTAAACACCAACTTATAATCTATTTTGTGTTGTTGTATATAATACCAATTACCAATACCAGAGTATATATCTCAATATACCTATCGAGGTTTGTAAGCTTAAACTAAAATTTTGCTTGTCACAGTTACGAGTGTTCTTTCTTTGTTCGTCTGCCGTCAAATGATTTTGCAAAACATTTAACGGCTAACTTTGCAAATTTCAAAAACGGATTTAAACTGAAAATTTCTTAAAATCAAAAGACTTAAATTTAGGTATCCAATTGATTGACTTTGCCAATTTTTTTTTTTAAATAGTATCATTTTAGAAAAATATATTTCTGTTGATTTTGAAGTCATTTTGGTTTACAAAAAATATGTATTTCAACCTTTTTGTATATTTTCAAAAAAATACCACATATCATGGTTTCACAGTTTATTTGGATGCCAATTTTTGAAATAATTTTTCTTTGCCAATTTTTCGTTTTTGTTTTTTTCCTTAATGCCAATTGTTTGTTGTTGTTGCTTACTTGCTATAAAAATTTTGAAAAAAATATGTTTTCCTTGAAATCTTCACAGTTTTTGGGTCTTTTTTCGAATTTTTTGTTTTCAATGTTTTTGTTTTCAATTTTCGTTTAATTCGTATTTCGAAAATCGAATTTCGTTTCTTTTGTTTTTGTATTTCAACACAGAATGACTGTTGCCTTTTAAATATCACATATGAGTGGTTTGCGGGGAGCGTTTTCCAATACACATTAAACACATAAATGTTTGGGGGAAAATATTTAAATTTCCAATTTAAATAAAAGAATTTTTTTTAAATTATAAATTAAAGCATTCCATTATCAATATAAAGATTTCCATCGTTTACATGCGTATACTTTGCCAATTGTTTGCCTTACCGGTTAATCTCTGTGGCCTTTAATTATTTATATTTTATTGTAGTAATATGTCAATTAAAACTTAATATATAGTTTTTAAATATGTAATTATACGAATAACTTACATTAACACACATTTATTATTTTAATATAGTTTAGTTCTTTTTTTTTTGTATATCTTAATATTTATTATAAAACTACATGCTACTAAACATATTCATGGAAAAACACAACATAAATTTACTACAGGAATATTAATATTTAAGGATTTCTTATACATAAAATGTAAAAGAATTTTCTGAATTAATATTTTCAAACAAAATTAAAACTAATTAGGTATTGAGGAAATATAAATGCTTGGATTTATTCAAGGAGTCTGAGAACGATTCTGAATAAATAAAGTTAGTTTTTTGGGAAATTAAACATTTTTAAGTATTACAGGGTGAGATGAAAAAACTGCAACCAACTTCAGACTGCTATCACTTCTAAGCCACTCGTCCGACAGCTGTTAAAATTATTCCAGTGACAGCTCATTATATTGTTAACAAGCGTACAAAAGCATTTTGTTGAGAATTTTCCAGAAAGAAAGTTATTCGTGTCAGAATTCAAGCGTGATAGTGTGATTTCTTTATATTTGGCTGGAAAACCACAAGTGGCTATCGTTAGAGCACTCCAGCATTTAAATGTGAATAAATATTTTGTGTCTCGTACCGTCGCACTCAGCACGAGCCATCCAAGAATGGTTCCAGTGCACAATGGGCACCAAAATCTTCGGATATCAATCCGTATGACTATTGTGTCTAGAGTATTTTTGGAAAGCATGGTTGGCACTAAGAAATACCAAAGTGTCGATCACCTCAAGCAAGCGCTTCGCCGGGAATGAGTAAAAATAGCGCAGAGCAATATTCGGGCAGCGTGTGACAGTTTTATTGGCCGTTTGAAGGCCATTATTCGTGCCAAATGTGACTAATGCGAAGAAATCTAAACTTATTCTAAAATTTGATGGTATTTCCGACATTTTTTGCTTTCATTCAAAAAAATTTAAAAAATGTACAAATTTTGACGTTTGAGTTTGTTGCAGTTTTTTTTTATCTCACCCTGTACATATCTTAAATAAAACATATATTTTCCCTTATTGTTTTTTTTTTTTTTTTGTTACAATTAGTTGGAGTAGGTCTTCAAAAAATGAAATTTATTCAAAATCTTCGCACATAAATGAAACTTATTTTTTTTTCTAAAACTAATAAACAAATTACTTGTAATAAAAGTTTGTATTTTTTCTTTGTTGACACAAACATGAAGAATTTTATCATTGTTTTTTTTTGTGTTTTTAAGAAATTAACTTTGCATTAAGACGATTTAATGCTTACCCCTATTAATTTTTTATTTTTATATATTTATTTTCACTATATATGTATGTTGTTTGTAGTTAGATAGGTAAATATTATACTTTTATGTAAATATAGATTATATGTTAAAACAAAAAACATTTAACATTGATATATATGTATGTGTATAATAATTTATAAAATACGAATAAGACGAGGATACAAATCAAAACTTAATTACTTAACAAAATTAATCTAATATATCGTACTTTGTGTGAGAAATAGTTGTAAGGGGGGTAAATGTGTGTGTTAGTGTGGGATTGTATGTGTTTAGAAACTACAACCTATATAAACTACCTATGTACTAAAAAATCTAAATACTCTACAGTTAGTATATGCATATAAGGTATGTATTAGAGAGAGAGAGAGAGAGTATAATGTGATCTTTCTTGGTTTTTCTCTTTTTTCACGATTTTAATTTTATTGCTTATGATTATTTTAATGATTATAATTATTACTTATTTTAATTTTTTTGGGGTTTTTTATATTTACGTTTTCATTATTTTCATTTGGTGTTGTCTCTTACATTCTTGTATGACTTGTGTGTTTTATACAGAAACTTAAATCATGATTTATGAATGATTAAAGTTTGCATATAGTAATATTAAGTACAAAAACAATTGTTTATCATTAAAGTTGTAAAATTAAATGTTGTTGTGACTTTTTTGTGATGACTGTTGTAGGTTGGATAACCTTTTACGAGAGATGAGTGTGATGAT
Organism: Musca domestica; assembly: GCF_030504385.1. Taxonomy (NCBI): domain Eukaryota; kingdom Metazoa; phylum Arthropoda; class Insecta; order Diptera; family Muscidae; genus Musca; species Musca domestica. Next base: position 37,478,555 of record NW_026712114.1, read on the forward strand.
GATGGTGTGCTGCTTTTCAAAACGTGTAAAAGTATTTCGTCGTGTGATATTTGTAACGGAAATAATATTCAGATCTTTCAATATGTAATAATCTCAATACTGTGATTAAGTGGTGGAAACAGGGATAAACTAGAAAAATATTAATTATATTGTTATTTATCTCGTCCTATGGCAATACTCCGAGCAAATACCATTAAAATAATATCAGGAAATACCGATATATGGGGGCTGTACGAATACCTGGACCTGCATAGATAATTTTCTGTCACAGGCTGTAGTACCCATTAGGAACTTCAAATAATGTCGCTAAGATCATCAAAATACGGTATATTGGTAGGTATCCTTATATGGGGGCTATACGATATCGTGGACCTATATAGACAATACCCTTCCAAGGGGTCAAATACTCAGAAATAACGCCGTTTGTGGATTTTCAGTCAATTTAATTGAAAAATTTGACTAAAATAATCAAAATACCGAATATCGGGGGGTACTGCTATATGGGGGCTATACGATATCGTGGACCTATATAGACAATACCCTTCCAAGGGGTCAAATACCCAAAAATAACGCCGTTTGTGGATTTTCAGACAGTTTAATTGAAAATTTTGACTAAAATAATCAAAATACCGAATATCGGGGGGTACTGCTATATGGGGGCAATACGATATCGTGGACCGATATAGATAGACTATCTCCGAACTTGGCCTGCCTGCAAACAAAAGATCCATATGTGCAAAATTTTAGCTTGCTATCTTTATTCGGGGGCCAAACCGTTTGGAAAACATTTTCAAAACATTTGTAATAATTGAAATGCGAGGAAAATTTTTTAGTTAGGGTTATTCCAAAGCGTAGACCAATATTAATAAATTAGGGTTTTCCCCTTCATATTGGGGCCATACCCGAAATGAAATGATTATTTTAAGTAACACAAATCTCTATATAAAATTTCAAAAGTCTCTATTTATATTGGGGGTTTGATCTACAAAACGAATGCTATAAAATCCACTTGGTATCCACTTGGGAAAAACAATATGTTCTCTTGATATGTAATTGAAATGGAGATTTATTCTCCGTGTCTTTGACGTCATCCGTTTAAAATCATCGCTGCTGCGGTACCATATAGTACCACTTTAAGTCACGTGTATTTTGAGTAAAAATAAGCTTAGAACGCTGATTAGCCCAATCACAGGCCAAAATAAAAGGGATCACAGTGAGCGAAAAATATTGAATAAAAAATTGATAGCAAATACATATCTTCGCAACGAATAAGTTAACATTAACCTTTGTATGTGTTTTCATGATTTTCACCAAAAAATGGAGTGTATACTGTACCTCCATTTTTAAGACCTAAAAATAAGCATTTTATTTAGCCACAAGTACAGGTTTGCACATATTCGACGGAACCATCTGGCAACGCCATAACTTTTGACAGAGATGTCACATCGCTTAATGACATACCGCGTTTGAAGCGTCAGTCCAAGCAGATTTTTACCATGAACCAATACACGCCACGCGAGCGCTCTGAAATAGTTGAAATTTACATTCAACAGAAGAAGTCAATTGTGAAAACTCAACGTGCTTTTAAAACATTAAAAAATGTGAGAAGTGCGCTATCTAAGAAGACCATTAAGCGTTTATACGAAAAACTTTCGACTGGTAAGGCTTTTTCTAATCCGAAGAGGCCATATAAAAGTCGATCAAGGCGATCGGCCGAGAATATCGCTGCCGTACGAGCCAGTGCCTGCGGACAAGCCTCGTCGATTGGAATGGGCCCATGGGTCCGCCGAATATGGGCAACCCTGTATGTTCATATGTCTGTTCTTCCTTCTGTGAAAATCACTCTAGCTGCTGAACGAAATGAAGTAGTTTAATAAAATTTGACTCATATGTGTTTCAGGTTCGTAGAACTATTCGTATTGCAAATGGGCTACATACGTCCTCGATTTGGTATAGACCTCATATAACTGTACCTGAAAATGTAAGCTGTGATGGGTTTCAACTCGAAAATATGTTATAAATTGACAGCTTGTGTTTCCAGTAACTCGAAAACATCCTTGCATAGAACTGTCCACATAGCATTTTGTATTTTGTGTCACGTTTTTCTCCACGATTTTCAAGTTTGCAGTGGGAACTACTTTCTACGATATTAAATCGTCTGTACAGATCCATGTCTGTATACCATATAACCGTACCTCCTTGTGTTCGTTACTTTGAGTTCGTCTTCTGTGGCATATAGTAGGATACAGAGGTCCACATTTTCGTACAACTCCCATATAACTATAACCTGATATTCGAAATATTAATCGTTTCCATTACATTTTTCAACAATTTTTTGATTTAGAAATTTGTTCGATGTAGTGGAAGGTATTTAAAGGTCGACCGGTCGGCATAGTGTAATCCAACCATTTAGCTTGGTTTGGTTATCTTCTTTGTTTGCGGTAAAAAACGGAAGACCAGAAATGTATCGCTTCGTTTACAGTGGTCCCCTTCCTAAAACAAAATTGTAATGAAAACAAATATTGTTGTTGTTTTTTTTTTATTGTTGACCTGTTGTATATTAATTGTTATTATCTTTATTTTGGCTTAAGGTCTTTATTTTTAAAATTTTGGTTTTTATTTTCCGATATTTCGACTGTCTTCGACAGTAATCTTCAGGGAAAAATTTTTATTGAGAAAAGCAACAGTCTTGTTTCACCGTCTATGGAGTTTAGCATAGACGGTAAACAAGACCAAAATCTAAATTATAAAAATAAAACTCTGATGTTTTCAATTGACATTAAGCTAAAAGTTAATGAGAAAATAAATATTATGAAAACATTATTGAAAAAAATCTGAAATTATTTCCACTCCATAAAATTAAATATGACGTCATTTATGAGTTTTAGCATGACTGATGTGTGGATAAATGGTATTGTGTGTATTTCGTTATGAAAACATAGTTTATAGCAATGTATGACTGTAGTAATGTGATGCTTATTTAAAAAAAAAAACATAAGTCTTTGATGTTCAAATATAAGTTCACTTTTTGATGGTAATACATTGTGATATTTGATAGGTGACAATTGTGAGGCTTTTAGGGGAAAGATGATTGTGATGTTTATTTTTTCTCTCGAACGAAATGATTGTGTTATGAAGCCGATGAATGATTGAAATGTTTGTTATAAACCCTGACTTGTTTCCGTTGTCTGTTCCAGAGTCGCAAGATGTGTTTAAATATTATTTTTAGTTTTCTGTACATATATGTTCTTTGTTTTAATTAAAACACACAAAACTCTTGCCGTTCAATTATTTCTTTGAGAATAAGTTGTGACTAGAAAATTTGCTTTTAATCGATAGTTTTGTTTATTTGGTTTAAACAATTATGTTAGGCAAATTTTTTTGCTATATATTTTCTTTACTCTTTACTCTTTGTCTTCATCTTATTCTTATGGTTTCAGTTATTCATTAACTTTTGTTGTTGATTACTCATTTGGCTAGTTATCATCATTAGAATGAGGTAAATGCATTATCTTTGTTTGTTTCTTTGCCTCCTCCGTTTTGTGATATATTTGTTAGTTTTATGTTGTGTTTGTTTGTTTTTGTTTTTCAGTTGGTTACTACACTTGGTGGCAGTTTGTAATTATTAAAAATTGTTTTAAATACAAATTTTGCTAAATTGAGGTATTTAGGTTTTCATCAATCTTGTTTGTTGTCTTTGTTTTCGTTTTGTTTGTTTGTTTGTTTCTTTTTTTTACTAAATGAGGTAGTATTATTACATTATTATATGATGTAGTTATTCACTCACAACATACTCATATACAATTATGCTACTTCAATTGGAAGTCCTTAAGGTTGTTGTCCTTGGTTTTGTTTTGTTTTTTTTTTTGCTTTTGTTTTCTAATTAGAGAGGGATTTTTAGTTGGTATTGAGAATGTTACATCCATTAGCCTTATCATAACACATATCATTTTTTACAAAGTTCAATTTTCATCACAATCAATTTCCATTTTGCCTTTTTTTGTTTAGAAATTAGAAATTTACTTTCTATGTTTTGTTTTTTTTTTTCTTTTGGGAAAAGTAAATTCCAACTTTTTGAAAATTGGAATTCCTTTTCGAAAAGGTGTTTTTGTTTGCTTTGAGGTTGTTTTATCCTTGATTTCATCACACTTTTGCCGGAGGTTTGTAACTTACAGACTAAACACTTAAACCAGTCTTCATAATTTCCTTTAAACTCTGTTGAGGGGCTTTTTTGAGATTTTGTTTTTGGTTTTATTTTGCTTTGGCGAAAATCATTCTTAAACATTCTCTCACGTTCATCACAAATAGGTTCTTTGAGGAGTTTGTTTTCTTGGTTTGGAACCAGTCACATATTTAGATTGTTACCTTATTTTTAAGTTTTTTCCTTATTATTGTTGGTTTTTTACTCTACGTCTTTTTTAATATATATATATCTATTAAAATATATTACTTAATTTAAATACACATTAAATTTAAATGATTTATATTTTCAAGGGGAAAGTAGAACGTTTAAGATTATCAATAACACAAATATTCATATTTTAATTATTTTTTAAAAACAAACATTTAGCTTTTTTGTTTTATAAGATTGTTCGACAATTCTTTGTTATTTTAAGAATCCATGTAAAAAAAGATAAGAAAAGTTTTGCTCTTTCTATTTACTTAACATAAATAAGTTTTATGTCTGGCTTATTTGTTTTCATTTTAATTACAAAAAATTATTGCTTACTTAACACATTTTTTGCTGGATAATTTTTATATAAACTTAATTCTCTTTTTTCAACTTACTACTAACAAAGTAAAAATTAGCAATATAAAATTGTTTAAATATTAGTTTTTCTTGTATTTCAATATTCATGTATTACCACCGATTTGTTGGTCCTCTTTACCAGCGTTATTCGTGGCTTTAGGTTTTCCAGAAAATCTTACTCATTTGTTTGTCACTTTTTTTTTGTCTTCACACATTGACCAATGATCGGTTTTCTGTTGTGGTTATTCGTCTTTTTCTTCACGAAATGTGTTTTTCAATTTTTTTTATTTAACGTTAAATTCGTTTCTTTTAAAACCTGAAGACCAATATGTTTTATATATTTTTATTTATATAAAATTGGTTTGTTTTTGATGAAATATAATGTTTTATTTCTATTTGTATATATTTTTTTTAGCAAAAAGTTTTGTTATATTATGTACATAAATTAGATTTTGATATCTTAATGAACTGGTAATTCTCATAACCTACAACAATATGTGTTGGGGGTATTATAAGTTTGATTGGCCTAAATATTATGTAACACCTCGAAATATTGGTCTCCGGCATAGAAAACGGTATATGGATATTCCCATCTCGCCAAGCTGAGTCGATCTAACTATGTATGTCCGTCCGTCTGACCATGTTAATTTTTAATCAATTATGGCAATTATGGTCTGATCCTCACGAAATTGAAAATGGTGGTAAAAATAGAAGCCTATTGTTTTTGGAGATGATCGCAAAATATTTAGGGGTTGAAATGGACCAAAAAGCAGGGAATTTTCTTGATGTTGCTCTGCATGCCACAATTATAAACCAATTAACGCGGAAATTTAAATGGAGCTAGAGCTTACCAATTTGGACGGTCATATTTAGCGGGACCATATTTAGCAGGTCGGAATGGTCTCTTACCAGAAAAGGACAACAACTAAGAATATCGATTAAAAATGTGACAATAAAAGTGAATATTTTTCGTTATTTTTTTTTTTAATTTTGTCATATTTTGTATCGAATGCGAAATTTTTCAATCTTTCTAAAGTTTTTCTACAACCCTTAACACTAAGTGTCAAGGTTATCATATACAGGTCTCAACTATCGTCGGATCCTCACGAATTTTTACATGGGGTAGGGTTAGGGTCAGAATTAAAGGGCATTGTTTTTGAAGACGTACGTTTAGGATAAATATATGTATGGGAGCTATATCCAAATCTGAACCGATCTCGATAAAAAAAGTTGGCAAAGATAATTCTGAGTTGTATTTGATATATTTCCCTGAATATCGTTGTTATGGAGTGCATATTACGGCTGTGGGAAACAAATATAACAAATCGGATGAACAATATATATGGGAGCTATAGCTATATCTGAACCGACCTTCACCAAATTCGACATATTAGCATCTAGACTCAATTCGGTCCTAAGAGCCAAATTTTATCCTATTTGGGCTAACATTAGACGTTTGGTGCACAATAGAAAGTGAATCGGACGAAGTTATATACGAGAGCTATATCCAAATCTGACCCGATCTCAATAAAATTTAGCAAAGTTTTTTTTTGAACTGTATTTGATATATTTCCCCAACTTACAAATTGCATATTACGGCTGCGGAGGACAAAAATAACAAATCGGATGAACAATATATATGGGAGCTATAGCTATATCTGAACCGATTACGATCAAATTTGGTATACTTATTTTTCATCCTAATTTGGTCGCATGTGCAAAATTCAATACTATTTGGGCTGATATTAAACCGCAAATATTAAAAAGGCAAATCGGACGAAGATATATTTGGGAGCTATATCTGAATTTTAACCGATTATCTCCAATTTCAATGGGGGTTGTCCTTGGGCCTAACAAATGATTTGTGCAAATTTTCATATTAATCTTATTACCATATGTTTACAGCAATGTAAAAAAAGGTAGTCGATCGAAATGTTTCTCTATACGAAACAGAACTCGACGAATGCGGTGATTTGGCCCCTGTACTTTGTTCAAAAAAATACATGGACAGACGGACGGATGGTATTTTCACAGGGTTGCCATATTTTGACTTTGTCCTGTCTTATCTTGTAAAACCAACAATTTTATTACCTGAAAGTATTCGTCATCTTGAGGAAGTTATAACAAAGACCTAAAATGGTAAAGACTAGAAAAAATGCATTTTGAGCAAAGGGTTTGTGTCTACACTACATAGATTAATAGTTCATGACATAGGCATGTTAATATAAAAACCACAATTGTAGAAACAATTTACAAATAAAAGTTTGAAAAATCCAAAAATCTGGTTTCAAAACTCTAATTCTTTCCAAAAAATTGTATATTGTCTTAGCGGTTTAAATCAGTTAACATTGGAAACAATGCTGTTATGATATCATAACAACAGAGGCATTCTCACAGGGTTGCTATATTTCGACTCAGTCTTGTCCTATCATTATGCTTCTATTTCTTTGGTTATAATTGTATCTTATAAAACCATATACAAAATATACCAGCTCATTAGAAATATGGTAATTGTATTATTAATAAATCGTTACAGGGAAAACTACAATTAAGCAGCCCATATTTTTAAATTGAAGCTTCTGTTGTGTAATTAGTGTGAAAAACATATTTTCTTAATTAATAGTTTAAAAATCTAAAATTATTATTTTTCTTATCCTTTGTTTTTTTGTTCTTTCCTAATTAGGATAAAATTAAAACCACATTAGATGATAAACTTAAAAAAATTTCAACTAAAATCATCAACTCAATTTGTATAAAACAAAACAGAGAAATAAACAAAAATCAGGTCATAGGTTGTTTATTTTATTTAATTAGTGTATTATTTAAGGGGTTTATTTGATTACAACAAATTGTGTTAGATTTTATTTGTTATGTTATGTTATGCTTTCCCTATATTTGTACTTGTTGTTAAAATAAATGTGGCTAAGAAGAGGCTAAAACAAACAAACAAACGAACGAACGAACGACGAACGTACAAATCAAACAAAAACACAAACATGAAAACTTCGAATAACTCTCGAAAGGAACTAATAAAAATTAAAATATAGAATTTTCTACATAAAAAATAGATGTTATTTTATAAAATGAAAGAAAATCATTTGGTTTTTAAGGATTTATTACAATAATGATAATAATTATAATAATATAGTTGTTGTAGGTTTTAGGTGTTTAGTATAGGTAGTGTGTTGTTGTTGTTTTCAAAGAATTTTAACTAATAAGGTTTTCAGTTTACATTTTGGTTTTAGGTTGCATTACTTGTTTTGTTTGTAATAATTTTCGATTTACAGGTAACTTTGGTCAGCAAATAAACGAATCAATCAATTAAACAAACAAATCATCTATAGGAAAATTAATCAATAATTTGTACATTTATATAGAATTTTTTGTTATAATTTAAGAAAATAATGGATTTTGAAATTGCATAAATTTGGAATCTAAAAACAAACAGAAAATTAACAAAGTAATTTGATTCAGCTATTTTAGTTATAGTGTGTTGTTTTTTTTTGAGTATGTAGGTAACAGGATTGTGTTTGAGTAGAGGAGGTTTCTGAAGAAAGGACATTTGGAGGCATAAAACTCCATTGCCTTGCCTAAACTATTTCAAAACTAATTGTTTATATTTTACTATTTTTTATTTTTTTTTATTTTGGGGGGTTTCAAATAACTACAGATTATTGCGATTTGTGTGTTCCTACTGAGTACTGCTAGTAATGCTAATAAAAATTCTATATGCGCTGCACGATGAAGGGATTTTGAGTTGAGTTTACAAATGTTTGTTTTTTTCATTTCTGACTAGTTTGAGAATAATCAAATCTTGAAGAAATTATCTAATACAATTATTACACAAATAAAAAAAACGAACAAAACTACATGTTATGTGTGTTATATTGTACTGCTAATTATAATTATTATTAATAATAATAGTAGTGTTGAAATATATTTTATATCAATATTAATGTTAATGAGTGAAATAAGTAATAATATAAATACATTAATTAATTAAATATCAATGGAATATGAAAAAAATTAATTAATGTTTAATTTTTTTTTTTTGTTCTACCTACACACATTAGTTTTGTTTGAATTATTTTTTCTTTTGCTTTATGTGACATCATTTTTCGGTTATATTGTGTTTTAATTATTTGTAAATTAATCGGAAGTTTATTCGTCCCATTTTATGACAAAATTTATATGTGTTTTTATAAATCTCTTCTAAATTGGGTAGTATATATAAATAAATTAAGCATTAAATGTGGGGGTGTAGGTGTTGATGTTTTGAATCTGTGATGATGTCTACTCTTTCTTAAGGAATACTTTTCTTAAATGCAAATTAAACGTTAGTAAATAAATAAACATAAACATAAATAAGAAAATAACTAATAAATAACAACATGAATATAAATAAATAAACAACTAAAAATAAAATAAAATAATCATATCATATTATAAAGCAAAAATAAATAAATGAGAAATTAAATAATTTATAAGACATGAAGAAATATACAAACATATTGATAAATAATGAAATAGAAAATGTAATAATTAGGTAAATGAAGAAACAAGTACATAATCACAAAAAAAATTAAAAATAGAAAAAAATAAGTAAATAAATAGGCAAATAAATTAAAAATAAATTAATTAAAATTATTAAACCAAATTATTAAAACCGAAATTTTTTTAGGGTCCATTATATAAAGCCTTAACCACACCCCTAATATTTTGCTTTATTCTTAGCAAAATTGAGAGCTTTAAAATTCGATACAGGCTTATGGGTTACATGTAGAATCACTTGTATAGCTCCCATATGAGAGTATACCCTGATTTCAAGTATTTTTTATATTTTAGCGATATTTTCATACCAACTCTGACAATTTTTTTGAACTTATGGTTCTTAGTAAGAGAAAACCACCATTCTTGCAAAAGATGATAAATATAGGGCCATGTTTTGGTAAAAACTTCATATGAAGACATTCACTGATTTCAGCTATTTCCTGGTTTTCTGGCCACATTTTAAATAGGTTAGGCCATTATTTTGCATCTTAGCTTTTAATAGTAGAAAAATATTAGAAAATGTGATCAAGACCCTCGAAATATGTAAAATCAAAAGGTAACTTTATATGGTCGCTGCTCCGAAACATTGACTTTCATTGAACATTTTCTGCGAAAATTTCAAACAATTTACATCTAGTCCCAGATGTATGAAGATTTTTTTCCAATTCCTTATGAATCTACTAATTTTATTTTGCAAAACGAATTTGTTACGAAATTGTAATTTCCTTTTTGATTTTTTTTCAAGAAAACCTTCCGAAAGAGTTTTGTTTTCACAAAACTTTTTTTTTATCAGATTCGACATCGGAGTCGAATTCGACTGAGATGCTTTTAGTGTAGCGATTTCAATACAATAAAAAAAGACCTTGAAATTTCAAAATATATACCAAATATAGGGAGCTACCGTTCTATGGGGACTATATGAAGAAGTGAGCTTGCGTGAGCAATTTTCTGTAGTAGGCTGTAGTACCCATTTAGAATCTAAAATTGCAAATTTTAGTGAAAAGTGTGACACAATCAAAATATTGAATATCTGGACGTACCGTTGTATGAAGACTATGTCAAAACTTGGACTTGTATACACAGTTCTATGTAAGGATGTTTCTTACATAATAGGAAGACATACTGGAAATTTACAGCAAGTTAGGATACAAATTGTGACTAAAACTCTGAAATCTGAAGGTAAACTTAAATGGGGTCTATACTAAAACGTGTACATATATGGCCTGCGGACCTAAAACGCATCTGACTAAAATTTTATCAACCTACTTAATTTTGTTCGGAAGACGGACAGTCGGACATCACTAAATCGAAATTGAATTTTAAGCTACAATATCGATAATCTACATCAAAATCAATTTTAGCTGGAGTAATTTGTAGGTAATTTTGCTGTAAATACAGACTATCGAAGTCTATTTTTTAAGCCCAGTAGTTCACAATTTTTTAATTTTGAAGTTAATATTACAAGGATTTAAAAATAAATCAGAGTACATATTAATCTAGACCTTGCACTTTACCAAGCTTTAGATGTGATTTATCATTGAGAACTGTCAAAAAGAGGTGTCTGACATATATCATTGCTTTTTATGAGATATACATTTCTTTTGATTATTTTGTAAATGTGTGGTAGAGGTACAGGACTCGCATCTAGTTATTAAATAAACAAACCATAGCAATTATAGAATTTACTCAATTCCTAAAACACCAGAAACAAAGTAAGAGATAAAACTAAATCGAAATAAATAAAAAATTATAAAGAAAACTTAAAAAAAAAATAATACAAACCTCTCAATAAATCATAAAACCATATTTGTTTTGCAAAACTAAATAAGAAATAAAATAAAACAAAACAATTTTAAATGAAAAAAATAATATTTTATTAAATGTTTTGAAAGTCAACAAAATTTCATTATTATTTTAAATTAAATTAATATTTAAGATACATAGAAAAAAACGTATAAAATGTTTTATATAATCCAATGTTTTAGATTTCTTTTCAAATGGACAATTTTTTTATTCATGCAGAGTTTGATTTGCTTTTATTCCGGCTGTATCTTAGTTTTTCTGTTTAACAAACTATTATAAGTAAATGTTGTGTAGTTCTTTTTTTTTGTTTGCATTTCATTTGTTGTAATATTTTTGTTTAAGAATAATAATAAAAAAATCAAACTAAAATATTTAACTAATTTATAATAAGAGTAATAAAAAATAAATGTATATAGTAGAAAAAAATGTAAAAAATATTACTTTCGAAAGAGTAGGTAGGTTGAGTAATGGGGGAGAAAATTACAAGCTAGAGATAAAAAACACTGGGAATTTTTTCAAACGCAAAAGAAAATTCAATATTTTTTTGCATTAAAGGAATAAAATAAAAAAGGTACATAGCATTTATTACACATAAAAAATTGTCTTAGATTTGAATAAAAAAAATGAAGAGAGTAAGAGAGAGATGAAGAGAGAGTAAGATTGTTGGGGGGTGTGGGAGTTCAATATTTTGTTTTGTTTTAATGTTTTCAAATGCATCATTGCTCACAAAGAAGGGAAACAAAATATTGTTAAAATCATTTAAATTGTTACTTAAAAAAATTAACTAATTGAAGATTACTTTTATTGAAATTTGTTTAATGAAAAATATTGCTCTCATCGTGGAAAATTGTTCTAAAATTCATTAAAAACATATGAACGGCAATAGTGAGAAAAAAACCTTTGCTTTGGTCCAATACCTGATGGGGGAAAATTAGAAAAACAAAAACATTTTTTTTTGAAAATCTTACATACGATTTTAAAATATGTGTATTATCTAAAAGTATGTGTAATTCTATGTAAAAAAAATATAGAATTCCATTAAGCTTTTTTGAAATAATTTGTACATTTTCTAACATCAGATGATCTGAAAATTCATTTAAATAAACACATTTTGAATTATTTTATAAAATTTAAATTTACCGTAGAAGGTTGGCTTTAAAAGAGCAAATATTTTTCTATTACAAAAAATTAGAAACAGAAAAACACATTTTTTAGATGTACAAAAATGTAATTGGTGGTACGTACAAATAAATGGTAAAATCTTTTATTTAGGGGCCACGTTTGAAAAAATTAAAAACTAGTAAAACATGAAATTTAAATGCAGTCCGTGTTTTAATATTGGCCCATAAAACTCAGCAGAAGAAAATTTCATTCATTGTTTTGTTCAATATTTTGGACCAAAATCACATTTTTTCAGCTAAAATAAATGATTTTTTATTTTTAGTCAAAAACAAGCAAAAAAGTATCAGTCGGTTCTGCCGACAGACGTATAGCCTCAGCCAAAGTTCGATTATTTAAATACATTTTGACTTCTATTATGATTATTCAAACTCTTGACCCTTTACTGGGTGAGTTCTGAAGGAATGGGTCAATATCGAACCTAAATTAATACGATATAAATATTCCGACGTGTCAGGTTTGGTCTATATCGGTACCTTTTTCATAAAATCCATATTCATCCCAAGTTCCTGGTTGAGAGAAATATTTAGATATAGCAAATTGTAAAGAGTCGCTGACTTGTTTCGTAAGTTATGAGAGATAAAAGTATTGAAAATTGTGATCCTTTGTGGGTTAGGTACCAGAAGGGGTTCGCCGATATATATCATCTTCACAACATATCTTGCGTTAGAAAAAATATTTGCATGTGTGACATTTGATGAGATTTGGATTCTTATTTCGCTTTCTTTGAGCGTTTTGTTTTTCAAAATCTTGAAACCTATGTGGAGGAGGTACCATATGGAATGTTCCGATCTCTACCATCTTTATAACAGATCTTGTGGAGATGTGCCAAATCTGAATGGAATCGGATGTTTGTTTCGCTATTTATGAGCTTAATGAATATTTAAAATTTCGAGCTTTTGTGGGGGAGGTACCAGAAGGAGTGAATCGATATATTCCATCTTAACACCAGATCTTGGGTTTGTAAAAATATTGGTATATGTGAAATTTTAGGACAATCGGATGCTCATATCTTTATGAGAGTTTAATTATTCAACATTTTGACCATTTGTGGGGGAAGTACTTGATGGAGTGGACCGATATTGTCCATATTCGCATCTGACCTAGCACTGATGCAAATATTTGGATTTATAAAGGTGGAGAAAACTCGGATTATCATTTCTCTTTCTGTGCAGAAAATATATATATTTTTTTGAAAATTTCGAACTGTTGTGGAGGAGGTACCAGAAGGAGTGCACCGATATTGTCCATCTCCAAACTCGATCTAAGTTTGACAAAAATATTACGATGTACCAAGTTTGGACAAAGTTATCGTGCAGACAGACGGACGGACGGACATCGCTAGATCGACTCCAAATGTTCTGAAACGGATTTGGTCCAAAGAGACCTAGAGTCTAAAACCGTTATTTCGACTAGGTCATATGGCTGAGGCTTCGATAAAAATTAATTAACATTACTTGTTTTCCCGTCAAACTACTTTTGAATGAATCTATCATCTTGAAAGTTTAATTTTATGAACACGCGACAAAAAGGTTTAGACCCCTACGAAGATTTTACCATTTAGTCTAAAAAAATTGATGTTGCTGTTTTTCTATTAAATTTCATTTCAAAATATGCTATGGATAATTACTGACAACATGTTGTTGTAGGACTGTCTAACTTAAGAATGGGAAAATTGTGTGGGTGCCTTTTGTATTTTTTGTTATGTTGTTTTGAGTGAATATGTATTAATGTATGTGTAAGAGAAAGAAAGTATTAATAGTAGTTTTGCAATGTAGGTATATATATGTATGTATGTGAAACATAAACTAACAAATTCTATATAAAAACACATTTAAATTACTTTAATTAATATAAAAAGAAAAAACATGTGGGTTTCATTATGTCTGGTTTAACATTAAAAAATTATTAATTTACATATAATATATATATATATTTTTTTTTCATTAAAAACATATATGCATATGTGTATTATTTTAATTAAAGGTTATTAAATTGTGTTATAATGATTATTATTCTTTTGCTAAGGAGGTAATATTTTTTCTATACAATTTAGCACACAACACTACTACAAATAAATAGAACAAAAAAATGCAAATGATTTTGCTTTTTTGTTTTTTTATTTTTCTTTTCATATTTTTTGGAGAGGCGGTGGATAAATTGTATAATTTTTTCTTGTTGTTGTTGTTTTTGCATGTAATTATTATTAAAATTAATTTATTGCCTTTGTGTATGAAAATTAAATTATAAATTAAAAACAAAAGATTTCTCTTTTTTGTGATTGGTGTTGTTTTATTTAATTAAATTATAATTAAATCATTTACAAGGTGGGTGGTTTTTGTTTTATCTAAAAATAAACAAACAAAATATTATTTTGTTTCTGTTGTTTTTGCTATTTATTTAAGCAGTTAGAGGCAAAATGGGTTAGGGTTAAGGAAAAGGGGAGGAATATCCTGTCTCTGTTGTTTATAAATGCATTTAGATTTACTATTAAATCAAATGGGATGATATTTTTTGATTAAAAGAATGTAACACAAATCATTTGAAAATTAAGTTAAAAATAAAAATTAAAAATTCATAATTTTTCTATTTATATGTTGAAATAAAAAGAGGGCTGCTGCTGAAGTTATCTTTTTGTGTTATTTTAGTAAACAAAAATTCTTGCTATTTTTTGTGTAATGTTTAGTTTTGAACTTAAATTTTAAAAGCTTAGGATAATTAAATTTAGTTGTTTTACTAAAATCTATTTTTTTCAAAAAATTACTTTGTTCATAATTTGTTGAGCCAATTATGAAAAAATCAATTGTCATGTGAATTTTAAGCTTACAAATTATAAACGAAAAAGGTGAGTGTTATTTTCATTTTAAATTTAAAACTTAAATTTAATTTGTAGTATTTTCATTTCTATATATAGTAAATGCCAAAGATTTTTCTTCTCTTGTGTTTGTAATTTGATATTAATTTTTTTTTTCGAAAAAAAAAAAATGTTTACAAAAAAATTCGTTTATTCTATTTCCGTATAATGTATATGTAATTATCACACAGTGGTTTCCTACTGTTTAGTATAAGTTTAATTTCAGTTAATTTTTTTTCTCAAAAGTTATGAAAAATTCTTAATTTTGTTATTTTCATTATTTTTATTATAATATGTAATTTTTATTTATTACTAATTTATAATTATATTAATTATTCCCTTCTATTTGGTATTAAAAATGGCTTAAAAACTTGTTTATATATATATAAGAAAAACTAAAATTTATGGGGAACTAATTGTTTAATTTTATAAGGAAAATAACTATAGATTTGGTAGATAATGTGAAATTTAAGGTCCAATCCAAAAATATATATTTTTTTTCAAATTTACTCAAGTTTCCAAATACAATAGTTCTACGTGAACCAAGTTAAGCAATTGAAGAATATTCCACTACAAAATATGCCTTTGTAAATAAAATCAAATATAGTTTCAAGTTGCTGAGAAAAATTCCAAAGTTAAATTCAATTCTTTATAAGTGTATATAAAAGGAAAAAGCATTTAAACATTTGATGCGGTGATTTGAATATATTTGATAGAGGAATTTTTAAATGCAAATTGACTAAATAAATCGATTGCATTTTGTTGCATACTTTTAGGCGAATATTTCGTTGTGGATTATAATTAAATCATCTTCCTGGGAATGTGGACTCTACAGACGAGTGCTAAAATAAAAGTAGTTCGTTTCACGAACAACAATGCATACACCATTTATTTGCTAAGCCTAAAACTAATTTTTTATATGCTATCAACTAATCATTCACAATTATGCTGTTCTTTTTAACCAAATAATAATACCAATTGAAAAAAATTAAACGAAAAAAATGGTCACATTAACAAAAAAAGTTTTCATAAAATAAAAACGTCTTTGGATTTGGAAATTGTCTTCAGCTTTAGAAGGATCAAGGAACTATTGAAATGAAATGTGAAAATGCGGAGCAAAAATTTTTTCAAAATGCTAAATGGAATGACCACATTTTGTGGCATTTTTTCGCACATTTTTGATTAAAACTTAGGCTAATAATATATTAGAAATTGTTGTTGTTTTTAGTACAAAACTGCAAAAAAATATTTGAATTTTAAGACTATATTAACCGCTCTAAAAAACCGAAAAACCAAATTTGTACAACAGAAGACCTAAGATGGATTTTCAAAACAAAAATTTTCAAAGAAAATATCAAATGGTCAATAGTTTTCTTTTAGCGCAAAGAAATGTCTATTATCACAATGGGAATATGGCGTGGTAAAAAAAAAGATTGGAAATTAAATAAATTTCTATTTTATTTTAAAATTTGCCTTTTCTCTGGGGCTGGATTCTCACAACGAAATAGTATGAAAATATGAAATGAACAATTTCAATGTTTATTCATTGAGCATTTTAACATTGAATCAGTTTTTAAAGTTCGAGATTTTCAAACAGGGTCGAATAAATTAAACATTTTCATAGAACAAAGGTAGAACCTCCGGCATGTTTTAATCTTCTGAAAGAAAAAATGCATTATTTGAAAACTTGAAACATATTCCATATTTCCAAATAAAAGTAAAAAGTAAAAGCAAGTAAAAAAAAAATTAAGTTCGGCCAGGCCGAACTTTTAATACCCTCCACCTCAGAGTAAAGGAAACATAAGAAACCACTATGACCCACAAATATCAATTTTTAGACATATTCGCGAAAATGTGACATACAATATTTCGCCAACGGAGCGAGAACCCATTAGGACTCACAAATATCAATAGACAAACCCGCGAAGAAATGTGGCAAAAATCATCAAAATACCGAATATCGGTAGGTACCGTTATATCGGGACTATGCCAAAACGTTGACCGATATATCTCAATTTCAATATTAACCATCTTACCCACAATACGAATTGTTCTGCTAAATTTTGATGCTCTACGTCAGGTAACGTGGGCTGTATCGTGATTTCGACAGACGGGCAGACATGCAGGCGGACGGACAGACGGACATAGTTAAATCGACTTTTTATTTATTTTTTTTTTTATTTTTAAATTTTATGCTGTTTATGAATATATATACTTTATGGGGTATGGAATATTACGGATGTTACAAACAGAATGACTAAATGGTGCATTTAGAGTACAACATTTTGAAAATCTCTTAGGTTTTTAATTTAAAAAAAAAAAATCCAATTTCAAATAAAAAGAATCCTTAAAATCTAAAATTATCAATCATGCAATTTAGAATAGAGATCACATTCTTGAGTAGAGTTTTTTTATATCTAAACGAAATTTTATCAATTGATAACTTGAATTGTAAGTTTTTATCAAATAATAAAGTTCATTTTGGTTTCATATAAAATGTTGATCAAAATTTTTTTTAGAGTATTTTTCTTTCGTTAATGTAGATTTACAAAAGATGCCTAAGACTAACACCTATTAACTACTACACTTAGCCTACGATTTTAAAATAGAAATACATTTTGGATCACGTTGCGCCAAATTTAGGGAATATTTTCAAATTTTGAAAACAAATACTCCTGTCACAGTTAAAGTGGGTTTTGTTTTTTTTTTTTTCTTAAATGGTGTATGCTTAAAATTAAGTAGAGAAGGATAGGAAGCTTGAGCTTAGTCGGAATTTTTATAAAAAATATTAATTCTTTAATCCCTTATTATGTGAAATGAATTCATATGAATTATAAAATATCGTACTCATGTATCGAGCTGTTTTGTAAATTTCTTTTTCTAGAAATAAAGAAAGTTTGCTTTTTTGAAAGTGAACAAGATTTCGAATTTCCAATAGCGACAATGACAAATCCGAACGAAACATAAATAATTTAAATTGTAAGGTTTCAAATGTGCAGACATCTTTCACCTGATATTCAATATTAGAACAGACGTGTAGAAAAACAATTTAGTAACCGTCTTATGTTGTTGCTACAAAAACTAAAATCACTTGGAAAACTAGATTTAATTTCAATTCAAGGATTTTTTTTGTTTATCTCGTCACGGTTTTCAGTTATTCTTGGGGACATTTTTAAAGGGGATTTATCAATTCAGATGTTACTTAAATAAATGCAATTTGAATGTTTTCCCAATTTCGGGTTTCGAAAAATAAATGTAAATATTATTTTTTTAAGGTGTGTTCACTGCAATCTTTTTTATTTATCATACAGTAGAATTTTATACAAAAATATTTCAGCGGTTTCGGGTTTCACGAGGCAAAAAAGATAAAAGTATTACCTTCATGTATATTTAAGCTTGAAATAGTTATCAAAAATTTCAAATTTCGGAAACGAGACAGTAAAATCTAGAACTTGAAATTCCACATTAATCCGAAATTTATTTGCTATAACTAAATACATTTATTGTGAAATTGTTTAAATTTCGGAATTTAGCCCGTAACGAAATATTATTTCATAATCAGACCTTGAAATTCCAAAATACCCCCGATTTGTTCCATAGTTATTTTCCTTTTCTTATTCTCGAAAATTGTCTGTACGTGCTTCTGTGTTACTACTAAATTCTAATTATAATTAAAATTTGAAATAACATTTTGCAGCTTCTTTATCTGGTCCGATAACAAAAGAAGCCATAAGAAACTAATTGTATTAATTACCAATTGTTTAGGTAAAGATGTACGGAAAAATTCACAAACTAAAAAATTGAAATGTAACATTTTTGCTTTTCAATTAATGTCCTTAATTTATAATTATTATATACGAAAAGAAAGGGATATAAGTAATTATTATGTATAAAAAGTTATTAAATTAAAGCATTTGATTTTAATTTATAATGATTTTAAGTTAATTTTTTATGTTTATTGAAAAACACAGCATTATGTTTTTTAGTTTTTTTGTTGTTTTTTAATAAGAAAATATTAAATTTTCAAAAAAATCTATTTTTGAAAATGGTGATGTTTAATTGTTTTAAGAATTTTTTGGTGTTTATTAAGGAAATGAAAAAATCAAAAGAAATTGAAAATAAAAAAATAATAACAAAATTCAACAAAAAATAATAGACGTGTAAAATTGTTTATTAAGGTTTTTATTTTTTTTTTTTTGTTTTTCATTATATGTATATACATTTTACATATATATAGATAAAAAAAAATTTATACATTTTATTTAAATGGGTTTGAAAAAAAAAATACTTTTGCTAAAAGAATAAAACTAAAAATTTATGTTTAAATTTATACGAAAAATAATAAAAAAAATAACAAAACAAAAAATAAATCAAAAGAAAATTCTCAAAATTCATTTTTCTTCTCTCCAGTTTAGTTTTAAAATTACATGTGTTTTTTATTCGTTTTACTTTTTAATTAAAAAATTTTTTTCCTTTTGTTGCTTTTTAAGGGAAAGGGGTTATGATTAAGTTAGGTTAGTTTGTATTTTTTTTCTTTGTTAATAAAAAAATTTCACTAAATTATTTGAATTTATGTAGATTTACATAAATAGGAATTCATCGGAAAACAATTGCATGCAAGCAGCGGCTCCCAAGCCGCTGGGATTATTTTCATTCATATTTAGATTGGTGGCTGGGCCGCCAGTGCCAAACATGGCCTTGGGGGGTTGCATCAAACCACCGCTTGTAGCCTGGTGGCCGTTGGAACGCCAAATATCAGCACATTCATTGTTTGATGTTGATGTATTCGAGCTAATATCTGATATATTATCAGTTGTAATGGTGTTGTGCTGGCCATTCAGATTACTCCACAATTCTGGGAATAAGTCATGATGGTTAAATGCTGCTGCAGACGTCATAGCGCTGTTGGTATTATTAGCGTTCTGCTGGGGTATTTCCCAAATATTATTCATTTTGGACAAACTCAATTCATTGGTGTCATAGAGCAAATGGGCTTGCTGTTGTGATTGTTGTTGCTGTTGCTGCTGATTTCCAATTGACCAGGAGGTGGGTGAAGCATTGGTGGTGGACAATTTTGAAGAACCTGTATAATAGGTATCCCTGAGTTGGTTGCCACAACCTGAGCTACTGGTCGATGGTGAGGTCTGCTGCGACCACAAAGACTCCTTGCTGTTGCTGCGATAATTCGGTGCTGAAGTCAAGAGGGTGGGACTCAACGAGGGCTGAGATCCCGAACCCGATGAACAACCACTGGAGCTCGACTCTGAGCCCCATAATGAAGAAATCATGGCCTCGCTGCAATGATTGGTTGCCATGGTTGAATCCAAGTTAAAATTGTTGGATGATGTTTGATATAGATTTTGTTGCTGCAAATGTTGCAATTGCTGTTGTTGCTGAGAGGACCAAATTTTACTATTCATATTCAATGTGGTTACATGATTATTGGCATTGTTACTAATTAATAAATTATTAATACTGTTATCATTATTTTGCTGTTGTTGCATTAAACCTAACTGGGGGCCTACTAACTGCTGTTGTTGTTGCTGTGCCATAAGGGCAGCATTGTGGGTTTTCATTGCATTAAATTCATTTAAATTAAAATTATTTGTCACTGTATTGTTGGTGGCAGCCTGCTGTGCCGTTGCCGTACTTAATTTACTAATATTACATTGTTCATTTAGTTTTAATGCTACATTATTAACAATTGTTGAATTAGCGTTGTTGCCCGCAGATCCTGCGCCGTTGTTATTAGTTGCGTTGGCATTGGTGGCGGAGGTAGAGGGTGAAGTAGTGGATGACGTCACAGACGCTGCTGCTCCATTGGCATTGTTGTACGAAGACGAACGCATACCATGCCCGGCCGTTGGTCTTACCTGTTGTTGTCCTCCTGGCTGCTGTGATTTGTGATATTGTTGAGCATGGGGATGGGACCCAATCAATTCGGCATTGATTTCCTGTTGCAGTGGAGCCGAATAGTCAATATTGGGATTATACAAGACCACCTTTTTGTTGTTGTTGTTGTTGGCGACGGTGGTCTTTTGTTGAGAGAGGCTCGTTGAAGTTACCCCAGCCGTTGTTGATTGTCCGGCGGCTGCGTTTGTTGGCAACTCCAACGAGGCCTCATGTTATGCGATCGCAGACAGGCGGCCCGTCAAGCATTTGGTGTAGCAGTAGGTCAATGGTTTAACGAAATGGGTATCCTGAGTGGCACAATAGGGGCATGTGACACAGTGCGAATAGTCACTGTAGAAATTGAGACGTTGCTGTGGATGCAACAGCAATTTGAAGCAATTATTGCACTGGAAGAGATAAGAATAAGGAAAAAAGTCGATTTACATATCTTGATGTAGGTTTATTAAACATATTGCTAATTTATAAAATATTTTTTTGTACACTATATTAAATGTTGCGAAATATATTTAAAATATATTGTCAAGGCAACATCAATGCCTTAAAAAGTTCGGCCTTAGGAAACCGGAACTCTTTTCGTGTTTTGATCTACAAACCGAGTACTATCAAATTACTTCGGAATTTTCCATAACTCAGATTAAAGTGTCGAAAATAAGAAAAAATCCCAAAAACAAAAAAAATGTAATTTGATCTGGAGTATTTCTTCCATTGACTCTTTCCCCAACAAAATTCCATTGAGGCAGATTTTTGAAATGTGTTGAATTAGCAACAGAAAACGTCAACACACAAATTTCACTTCTAATATACAAATTTCGAATATAATTTTCTTATACAAGGTATATGGTTTATTCTAAAATTTCTGGTGAAATATTGTATAGAATATTTCTTCTTCTGGAATTTTGTGCGTAACAGGCAATTTTAATCTTCATGCATCAACTCGAAAAATGTCCAAGGAAAAGTTGATCAAAAAATTAGGATATGGGATTTGTTTTGCAACATGGATGCAAAAACGACGTTCTTGAAATGAAATTCAAGATTTGTTCTTATAGTGAATTTTGATGGAGAATATCTTTATCTTCGACGTTGTCCGTCTAAAATAATGCTTTGTAGGATAATTTCGCAAAAAATCTCATGAAGTAAGGTTTAAACCCTAAAATATCTATGAATTCTTGGCGTTGCACTTTTGATGTATTCTGGAAGCTATAGTGGAAATGTATGACAGATAAAGCTGTGAAATGTGTTGACTTGCTACGATCCGGTATAAAGTTTTTTTTTTTTTTAAATTTAAAAAACCGCTCAAAGGGGTTAAAAATTCTGCCATAAATAAGTTTTCCCTCTCGATTTAGGAAATTTGGCGATGTAAAATTTCCAAACGCTGTTCCAAAACTCTGTTCCACTTTAAACTTCAAATACCAGTAAGACCGTTTGGATAATGCAGTTAAAATTTACAAAAAAAAATAAATAAATAAATAAATAAAAGAAACAAAGTGAGTGAGCCCCTCATTTGCGAGCCATTCCCAAAAGTGTACGTATTTAAACATCTTCATATTACTAGGATTGTTAAATATTGCTAGTCTTAAATGCCAAATTTGAAAAAAATTCCGTAGGTAAATGTGACTAGGATTATCATTAGATATTGAATGTTCTGACACTGGAGCAAAAATCCATTAAGGACTAAAAATAATGTGACAAAAGTCATCAAAATACCGAATATCGGGAGGTACCGTTATATGGGCGCTATACTAAAACTTGGACCTATACATATATACAACTAGCTGGCCCGGTCCGCGTTGCCGGCCCCTACTTTTAGTCTATAATGCATATTTTTTTAAGCATTATAGAATTATGAAAGCGGCACAATTTTTATTATAAGTAAAATAACTCCATAGTAATTTCTAAATAGAAATAAACATTCATGGGAAAAATTTTAATAGATAATAATCTACCGTCGGTTTTAGATATTTTGAATAGCCTGATCTTATTTTTCAGCCTAAGGCTATAATTGAGTGTTAAAAACCTGTATGATATAGAACTTCTATAATAGCCCCATGTGAAAACTCAGCTAAATTTTTGGTATTGAATTTCCAATGTTAAGAATACCGTGCTGCGTGGTATTTAGTTTTGTCCACCTCATAATTGAGGGCGGAATGATTTCAAAATAGTCAAATATAATTGCTTTTTTACACCCATTACCGTGAAATATTAATTAATTTATTTTTGTCATTTAAATTGTGAGTTGGAGAACCCATAAAGTCCATATTTTTCATCATAGTATAATTCAATAACGAACAAAAAAATTAATATTCGTGATTTTTTAATGTTTCTGCCACAATTTGATATTTCGGAGTTTATGGCATGTAGATGTTAATCCCACATCTACGTTCCCAACCAATATTCTCTTTGGAGTTTCAAATTCAATAGTATATCAAATTTTCTTTTCTGACCAAACATTGGTTAGGAAAGCGGATTTGTGGGTACACTAATGTGAGAACTATATTCGAATAAATGCCTATGTGGACAATTATCTGAGGGACGATTCTCTACCCCAGAGTTGCCTAAATACAATTTTTTAGCCAAATCAATTGATGAATGTGGTCAAGACCAAGATGGACTCTACTCCGAAAATTGAAAATGTTATGAGAAGAGGTTTTTACACCCTTAGAAACAAAGATGCCAAATAAAGGCCTAAAGATGAAAAAAATGTCGAAGACCCCGAACATGGCTTAAATTATATGATGGTTATACCAAAACATGATCATATTTTGCGAGGATGGTTTCTTATCAAATTAAAATGAGTTAAGAACAAGTAAAAAAGCTGTAAGTTCGGCCGGGCCGAACTTTTAATACCCTCCACCATTTGGTACAAATTTGGCAATTTCCAAAAAAAATAAAATAAATAAATAAATAAAATAAAAAAAATCCTTTAAAAATTCTGTTAAAATCTTAAAAATACCGAATGTCTATACGACGACGTATACATGCATACGCAACTTTTGTCATAAGTTATTACAACATTTAAATGCGAAACATGAAGAAAAATTTGTTTATAATGTAGCTAAAATCATCAAAATACCGAATATAGGGGGTACCGTTATATGGGGGCTATACAAAGACGTGGACCTGCACAGACAATTTTCTGGCATGGGCTGAAGTATCCATTACGAACTTCAAATGCGAAATTTAAAACAATCCCGGTAAACAATGTCGCTAAAATCATCAAAATACCGAATATCGGGGGTACGGTATATGGGGCCTATACGAAGACGTGGACCTACATGGTCCATTTTCTGTTTTCTGCTGCAGTATCTATTACGAACTTCAAATACCAAATTTGGAACGGTTCCGTTAAATAATGTCGCTAAAATCATCAAAATACCGAATATCGGGGGGTACGGTATATGGGGGCTATACGAAGACGTGGACCTACATGGCCCATTTTCTGTTTTCTGCTGCAGTATCTATTACGAACTTCAAATACCAAATTTGGAAAGGTTCCGTTAAATAATGTCGCTAAAATCATCAAAATACCGAATATCGGGGGGTACCGTTATATGGGGGCTATACGAAGACGTGAACCTGCACAGATAATTTTCTGTCTTAGGCTGTAGTATCCATTACGAACTTCAAATGCCAAATTTGAAACAATTCCGGTGAATAATGTCGCTAAAATCATCAAAATACCGAATATCGAGAGGTACCGTTATATGGGGGCTATATGAAAACTTGGACCTACATGGCCCATTTACGAACTTAACCTGCCTACTGGAAAAATATACATGTGTGCAAAATTTTAGCCTTCTATCTCAATTTGTTCGAAAGATAGCGTGATTACAACAGACAGACAGACAGACAGACAGACAGACGGACAGACAGACACACAGACAGACAGACGGACATGGCTAAATCGTCTTAGAATTTTACGCTGATCAAGAATATATATACTTTGTTGGGTCTGACGTGAGTATTTCGAGGAGTTACAAACGGAATGACAAAATTAATATACCCTCCATAGTATGGTGGAGGGTATAAAAATGTGGTTAAAATGTAAACAATACTTGAAATAGGGTTGTACCCTTATCCGGGGGTCATATATCATGACCTGCAAAAGCGATTTAAGACATCTTGAAAGTTTAGGAAGAATTTCTTTCTTTTTTCCTAAATGTCCAATTCGATCTACCATTTTGCACCCTTTATATTCGGTATTTCACTGACTGCAGTTCCAATGAATTGCATTTTGAGTTCTGATTGGGCGGATTATTGCCATATGAAAGATGTAGGTCCACGCAGGTCACTCATTTTATTTTAAATATTATTCATTCAGATTTCAAGGCAATAAAAAATGTTCACTTCAATATAGTATGTCAAATTGAAACAAATCACACCAAAAAGAAATTTTTTATTAATATTTTTATTGGATACCATTCCAAAATTGTATGAATTGTCAAGCCGTTCTTTAGTTATACCTTATGTAATTTTTCCCCGATTTGAGAATTTTTGCAATGAGATCTCTTTTTTCAAGATTTTTAGAAATTTTGAATTAAATTTGGTGTGACCGCGTTAAATTATTTCGATAACATCTATTTCGTTTCGCCACCACATAATTTGGTACTACACTTCAATGTAACCCGGCTTCTATTTCAGTTCTCAAGAAATCGAGTCAAAATAAATTGGTATTAATATTCGAATCAAAAAGAAAAAAAAAAAAAAAATATTATAAAAAACACTACAAATGTACATTCGAAAAAAGTAAGTCAAAATGGAAAAAAAACATACAAAATAAAACATTACGATTGTACATTTCAGAAGTCAAAATGAAAATGTTAATATATCACATTTTTACGCGATTTTTTTGAATATTATCCTTTTCGGAAAAGACACAATTCAGAATTTGTATGAATCGTTAAAATCAGATCAGCGGTTCTTGAGTTATAAGCGTAGTAACTAACACAACTTACATTTATATATATAGATATTATTCATTCAGATTTCAAGGCAATAAAAAATGTTCACTTCAATATAGTATGTCAAATTGAAACAAATCACACCAAAAAGAAATTTTTTATTAATATTTTTATTGGATACCATTCCAAAATTGTATGAATTGTCAAGCCGTTCTTTAGTTATACCTTATGTAATTTTTCCCCGATTTGAGAATTTTTGCAATGAGATCTCTTTTTTCAAGATTTTTAGAAATTTTGACTTAAATTTGGTGTGACCGCGTTAAATTATTTCGATAACATCTATTTCGTTTCGCCACCACATAATTTGGTACTACACTTCAATGTAACCCGGCTTCTATTTCAGTTCTCAAGAAATCGAGTCAAAATAAATTGGTATTAATATTCGAATCAAAAAGAAAAAAAAAAAAATATTATAAAAAACACTACAAATGTACATTCGAAAAAAGTAAGTCAAAATGGAAAAAAAACATACAAAATAAAACATTACGATTGTACATTTCAGAAGTCAAAATGAAAATGTTAATATATCACATTTTTACGCGATTTTTTTGAATATTATCCTTTTCGGAAAAGACACAATTCAGAATTTGTATGAATCGTTAAAATCAGATCAGCGGTTCTTGAGTTATAAGCGTAGTAACTAACACAACTTACATTTATATATATAGAAGATGTTCTGCCACCGGAGCTAGAACCCATAATGACCTACAAATACCAATTTTTAGACAAATCCGTGGAAGGTACAATTATATGGGGGCTATACGAAAACGTGCACCTATATACGAAACGTGCACCTATAAATACAATCCGCCAGTGAAACTTAACCCCATTTTGACCTACATATACCAATTTTTAGACAAATCCATGGAAGAATGTGGCGTAAATCATCAAAATACGGAATATCGGGAGGTAACATTATATGGCGGCTATACCAAAACGTGGACCGATATATCCCATTTTCCATACCGACCATCCTAGACACAAGACAAATTGTTCTGCTCTACGTGAAATAATGTGGGCTGTATCGTGATTTCAACAAACCGACAGACGGATATTGTTAAATCGAATTTTATGCCGATCATGAATATATATACTTTATGGGGTCTACGACGAATATTTAGGGAAAGACAAAGTTAATATACCCTCCTATTCAAGGTGGGGGGTATAAAATTAATCTTCCAGTATTGCAGTATGAAAATGAAATATATCCGTCAAATTTTCGTAGTACCTTCCTCTCAAAATGCGGAAATGCATAAAAACGAACTTAGCTTACGATTCTGCTTAAATTTGAAACACATCAATTGGTATCATAAACAACTATGAATAATTTAAATAATTTTGTGAATTTGGTTCCAAATATCACGAGCCACGCGCATTTCGAAAATTGAGTCGTATACATGTTGAATTTTGATACGCTCAAGTAAAACTAGTCAGTTATGTGATGGAAACCAAATTATGGGAATCAAATTGAAAACTCTTGGTTGTTAGAAAAAAAAATTATTTACATAAATTTACACAAATAATTTAACTTTTTTATATGAATATCTTTTATTTGTGTTACATACATTTCTACTTGTACTTACCTTGAGACGTTCTGCACAACATGGCATAGCAGCAAATATATCATAAGCATACATGGTACCCAAGACTAGATTTGAACCGTCCCATTTTTCAGCACAAAACCTACAATGATAAACAAAACAAAAATATTAATACAATTTTAAATATTTTCATTTCAGAAAACCAATTTTGATAAATGCTGAAAATTAAACAAAAAAATACATACCTGCAGCTAATGTTACGATGAGTAGAAGTACCATCCAAACAGCGCATGCAAACGCAAGTCAAATAAACAGAGCGTCCTTCGTATTTCACCTGGAAGCAAAAGAGAGAAGACAAAAAAAAATAAATTTTACGAAAATGTAACAATCAAAAATCTTGTGCAAACAACAAACAAAGGAAATACTGCTGAAACTGACATTTTACTTCCTCTGAGGGTGTAAAAAACTAATGTAACAACCCTTCACAAAACAAACGGAAGTGGAAGTCAAACTTTAGGCTTGGACAAAGAAGTTGTTGTTTTTTTTATTCTTTCGAAGAATAAAAAAAAACAACAAA
The DNA here is from genome assembly GCF_030504385.1 of Musca domestica. Taxonomy (NCBI): domain Eukaryota; kingdom Metazoa; phylum Arthropoda; class Insecta; order Diptera; family Muscidae; genus Musca; species Musca domestica. Next base: position 37,506,681 of record NW_026712114.1, read on the forward strand.
CAATTGCCGAAAGTCAAGTGCAACTGTGGAAGAGATAAATGGTCATGTAGCATGGCCAAAAGGCGACAAAACAAATCAAAAATAACAGTAGACACAATATGACATGAAAAAGGGAGAACCAGCCAGCAATGCAATTCTTTGGTGCCGACCGGCCAGAAAAACAAATTCAGAACAAGTACCAGGAAAAAACAACGAGCCTTGCAAGGAACGTTGGATGCATTTGGGTCGTAAATTAAAAAAAAAAAAAAAAAAAACACAACCCAAACATGCAACATATTTCAGTGGGTGACAGACAGCCAGCCAAAACAGACTAACACAGGCCAGGCCTGGTCTGGTCTGGCGATGAATACAATATAACGGCAAAAAGGATGGCTGTAGTGAAAATTGAGGCAAACAGCCAGACAGCCATGGCACAAGTCATCAAAACATTATCAGACATTGTTTGTTTGTTGGGAACTTAATAAACGCCTCCTAAACTGACAGCCACGAGACAAACAATGAAAAATTATAACCATAAGGGAAAGACAAATAAATGAAAAAAAAAAAAAAAAAAAAAAATAACGAAGTGCAGCATTAAACTTTCTATGCATACTCGTCCGTCGGTCGGTCGGCGATTGTGCTAGGTTATGAAGAAAACCGAGAGGGAGGAGGGAGTGAGAGAGAAAAAAAAAACATTTCCGTAAACCCACAACATCCCACATACAATACCAAGTTAATATTTTTTCTCTGCTGTCACAAAATGAAAAAGTTTCAAATTAATGCATCATGTTGTTGTTTTTTTTATTTACATTTTTCCTGAGTTTGACGATCAGAAGGGAACAGATATATTAATTTGATATAAATGCATTTTGCAATGCAATAGAAAATAGAATGAATGACTGACACATAAGGAAAGTTGCAAAGCTTTCCACCAAATGGTAAGTAAATCTTTCAAATATGAACGCCTACATACTCCCCAAAGGGAAAATAACCCAGTAAACGATTTGAAGAAGTAAATAAAATTCAAAATAATGCGAGGAATATAAAGAAGTTTCTTTTTATCAGGAGGAGAGAAAAAGGTATAGATTAAAAAGTTGTCTCATCTGCTATCTCCGAAAAAAGTGCTCCAATAGATGTCTTTCGATGCTGTGAGAGAGCTTAAGTCTATTTACTCAATTCTTTAAAAACCCAAAATATAGAATATTTTTATTATTTATCAAATGAAAACAAGGCAGTGACTTTGTATACATTTACACGACATTTCAGACTATTCCAAATTCTGGATCAACTTTGAACGCTTTCGTGAATTTCTGTATATATTTCGATTCAAAAATACAAAAATTATTTTTTTTTTTGTAAAAATTTTCTAGGGCGAATTTTTATTTAACGACAAGTGGAAGTGTTTGGTTGTAAGTCGTACCTAAAGCTTTCAAACATCAAAAATCTTGAGATACCACCACTTTACAAAATCTATACCAAACATGATATGTGCGAAGAGTTGAAATTCCGAGAATCTAAAAAGTCAAATTAAGTTTAATTTAGTTCAAAATACCTATAGAACATTTGAGATTCGTAAAATCGGAAAATATTGTTCTATGGGGGCTAGAGTTACACTCAAGTTTTTTTTATGACATTTTTATTTTTATATCCTTAGCCAAAACGTGCCTCATCGAAATAACGGTTTTAGACCCTAGGTCTGTTTTAGACCCGCCTGTCTCCCTGGCTGGTGCGCACATAACTCTTGAGGGCATTACCCGATTTGATCCCAACTCGGTACCTCGTAATATTATTGTCAAAATTAGATCGAGTTCGGAGATGGGCAATATCGGTCCACTCCTTCTGGTACCTCCCACATAAAATGTCAATATTTTTAAAGAAATTAATTTACTTCGCAGAAAGAAAAAGTATAATCTGATTTAGCTCCAACTTTACAAATCCTAATATTTGCATTAGTGCTAGGTCAGGTGCTAAAATGGACATTATCTGTCAACTCCAACCAGTACCTCTCCCTCAAAACGTTAAAATTTTGAATAATTATAACTCTCATAAAATGTGATGTAAGTGTCCGATTATCTTCAAATTTCATATATCATAATATTTTCATTAACCCAAGGTCTGGTGTATAGATGGAAAATATCGGTTCCCTCGTTCTGGTACCTCTCCCACAAAGAGTCAAAATTTTGAAAAATTTATGAAGCTCATAAAACACGAAATTAACATCGGATTCAATTCATTCCATTGACATATCTCAATATTTCCATCTACACATGATCTGATATAAATATGGTAGAGATCGGAATATTCCTTCTGGTACCTCCCCACATAGGGTTCAAGATTTTGAAAAAAACGCTCAAAGAAAGCGAAAAAGCATCCAAATCTCTTCAAATGTCACACATGCAAATATTTTTTCTAACCCAAGATCTGTTGTAAAGATGATATACATCGGCGAACCCCTTCTGGTAGCTAACCCACAAAGGATCACAATTTTCAATTCTTTTATCTGTCATAAATTGTGAAACAAGTCGGCGATTCTTTACAACTTGCTATATCTAAACATTTCTCTTTCTGATATTTATGATTTCGCATAAAATTGGATATAAATATTCGATTTCCTTCAAATTTTGCACATACCAATATTTTTATCTGTATTAGATGAAGTATGAAAATGGAATACTTCTGCAACCTATACCTGTTACCTCGCGAATATTTCCACATTGTCCTAAAATTTGTACCAAATCGGACCCTTCGAAAGTTATTCCTCGCACAGACAGACCTTTTTTGCCGTATTTCACCCATAGGGCCGATAACAATTTGTCTGAAATCTTCGAATACTGAATAGCCAATAACAAATAGTTACATATCTTGAAAATTTTCTGAAAGGAGGGTTTCTACCTTCTGAGAACCTGGAAAGTCACATTAGAATTAATTTGGTTGGACAATGTTATACCAAATAATTTGCGAGGGGAATAGGTGCACTTCGGACTTAAATGTTGCGTCATGGGGAAACGATATTTTCGGCAAAAATAATGTAAGCATCCGAAATGTAACAAATAGTTTCTCTGGGTTGCACAGTCACCACATAATCATCTATTAATGCCAGACACCAGTATGCACATCACAAGACATCAGTCGTAAGTGTAATCAAGCAAAAATTTTCATTGCAACATTTTCTTTTTTGCCAAACACAAACTGCATTTTAGGGTTAAACGTTAAATGCAGCTTGCCTGGTCTGTTCAATGGATCTAAATTCAGATAGGCGGCATTAAGTGGGTAAAGAAGGATGGATGGAGAAGGTGGCAACGGTGGTATGTAAGTGTCAGGGTATATTAAGGAATGTGTCTGTGCCAAAGTGTAGACATAATCATTTATAATACAACAACAACAATCGAAAAAGGAACATTGTTGTTGGTAAGTAAGATGCAAGGTAAGGCACACGGTTGGATGGATGGATGAATGAATGAATGGCTGCTGGACAGACATACTCTTAACTTTCTGCAATTGCATTAGGAGTTAAACTTTTGCCAAACTTTAGCCTAACCCACACACAAAATGGTTTTGCCAAACATATGCAGTTCATCTGCACTGCACACACCATCAGCCAGGCCCGGGCATCATTCAAAGGTTGCCAAGCCAAACTGAATGAAGGATGGATGGATGGCTGGATGGATGGAAAAGTTTAACATTAATGCTAACTTAGTTAGGAAAGCAGTTAAAAGTGTTTATGGTCCGCAAAAGAACATCGGTGCGAGTATAATTGCAGGACTGAGTGACTATCTGAAGAAAAAGTAGAAAGTTGAGACTGCATAGATGAAGGAACCAACACAACGCCAAAGGAGAGAAGTTCAAGGTGTTCGTTCTGTCAGGGTTTTATGGCATTTAACATAGTTAATACGTATGCAGACGCCAAGAAGTCACAAGCCCACACCAGCAGTTGTGGTTGTGGGCACTCCAAAAGATGCAAGACGAAATGGAACATTAAAGTCGATTATTAGCGTGGGGTTGTTGGTGTTACTGCTGCATTTTGGCATAATTATGGTGGCTTAAATGTTGCATAAATTGCACTGACAATGAATGCATTTTATTGCGTTTGCAAGACACATTGCCAAAGGAGTCGTCACCATCCGGGCCAGCGACCAAATGAGTATGCCGCCTTGTCTTTGGTAATGAAAAGTGCCACAGAGTAAAATGTTATAAGCTCTAAACAAGATTTACGACAAAAACAAAGGAGTGTGTGTGTGCCTGACGACGTGCATCTTTTGTGGTTCTAAATTGCTGAAATCCCTTTATACCTTTTAACGGTATTATATCCTTGTAATATTTTACATTTTCTTACCGTTACATCCGCTTGACAATATAAAGGCATTATAGCCGACTAACAATGTTGGAAATGTAATTTTTATTATTAACAAATGGGGGATACAGGGTTCTATAAATTATGTGACAAGATTGTCGAGGAAGTATGACATTAGAGGTAGAACGACGCAATTACTAAGAATTTATTTGGATGAATGATATTTTCTATTTTGGTGGGATAGGGGGGGAAATACATATGTATATGGACAGCATTTTTATGTATAAATTATGTATCTATACAGGGTTAGATGAAAAAACTGCAACCAACTTCAGACTGCTGTAATTTCTAAGCCAGCTGTTATTTGTTGTGTGATTTCTTTATATTTGGCTGGTAAAGCACAAGTGGCTATCGTTAGAGTACTCCAGCATTTAAATGTGAATAAATCGTTTGTGTCTTGTACCATCGCTCGTTACCGTGATACTGGTAGCGGTAAGGTAAGAAAACAGCAACATCAGCAGAAATGGTTCAAAAGTAAATAAACGAATTGATCGAAACCCTCGTCGCAGTGGCAGAAAAATTGCTCGTGAGCTGAACATATCGCAATATTCCATTCGGCAGAATATTGAAAAATTAGCTCGGGGTAATACATTCCAAAATGTGCAAGAACTTACACCGCAAGAGAAAGAAAATAGACTCAAAAGACCTAAAGAGTTACTTCGCTTGGCCGAAAGTGGTGAACTGGCCAATTTGGGTTTCTCCGATGAGAAAACATTCGTTGTCCAGCAGATGTCGTGTTTACTTGCCAAAGAGGTCAGCTGAAAATGTGTATCTTCGGTTCGTCACCAGAACTTAAGCCCCGGCCATGGTGGTGGTGTGGGCCGCCATAACCGCCGATGTTAGCTCCTCCGCTCGTATTAATCGACCGTGGCATCAGAATAAATGCGGAATATTATCGCGAAAATATTCTAGAGGGTGTGTTAAAGCCTTGGATACTCAAAAATTTTGGCCGCAGACCTTGGACATTCCACCAGGACTCTGCACCATTGCATTCAGCACGCGCCACCCAGGAATGGTTAAAAAATGAGGTTCCTCGCTTCATTTCTGGCCCACAATGTCCACCAAAATCTCCGGATACCAATCCACTGGACTATTGTGTCTGGAGTATTTTGGAAATCAAAGGTTGGCACTTAAAAATACCAACGTTTCGATCACCTCAAGCAAGCGCTTCGCCGGGAACGGGCCAAAATACCGCAGAGCAACATTCATTGGCCGGTTGAAGGCCATAATTCGTACCAAAGGTGACCATTTCGAACAAATCTAAACATATTCTAAAATTCGATGCTATTTCCGACATGTTTTGTTTTCATTTAATAAAATTAAAAAAAGTAGTTATTTTATAGTAGTTATTTATCTCACCCTGTATATAACAGAGAACTGGTTGAGTAGCTATCTAAGCAACACCTAGTCAAACCCTTTGACATTGCAGTCATTTAGCTGAACTAGGAAAGATATTTGTTTTGAAATGTTGTTACATAAGCATTTAGTCGGACATTGAACAATTCTAAAATTGTTTGTATTGATTGATTCGTGATTAATTTTTGGAACCTAACTATCGTAGACGTCATACATATTTATTTGTTTTAAAAAATCTTGTTGTTTTTTCTTTCTTTAAAAAAATTGGCTTCTTTCAACTTACCTCAATGCAATCCGTCGAGTGTTGTTTGGGACTCAAAAAGAATGTACCATCGACCAAAGGATAACGGTCGAACACCAACATTGGTTCTTCACACAAAATGCAAGCAACACGGCTCTTCTGTGACTGAGCCAATGATGAGAGAATGAAAAGTCTGGTTTCATCATTGCCATGATTACCCTCGTCTTCAATCTGCAATAAAATAGAAAGAAAAACATATTAACAAACATAAATAACTCGCACAAATACAAGAGATATAGAAAAAGAGAGTCAGAAAAAAATTGAAACCATAAATATGAAGCATTATAAGCCTTTTGATAACAACAAGGACATTGACCATGAAGAATGTGAGTTCAGAAAAGAAAAAATTTGCTTTCTGCTGCATATGCTTAAAATATCAATATTATTCCGCCATGGCTAAAGGTGTAACGGCATCACAAGGATTACGTTTACTAAAAGAAGGAATCCTTTCAGTGTTGTTTTTTTTTTTTTTGGTTTTGTTAAATCCTACCCGAAAAAAACTGCATACCCACTTGTTATGGTTTGGTGGTCTCATATGTGAATACTGGGATCTTTACTATACTATATTGTCTTAAATTCCAATTTTCTGTGTTGTTGTGCTGTTTCGAATGGCTGGCTATATATATATTGTATTTTGGCGGCGCCAATAAATGAAGCATAAAATGAAAACGTGCCACTTGCCAACAACAAAAACAAAAGCAATATTGTTCGGCTACCAGTTATGGTGTCTGCTGCCATGAAAGGAATATTCAATGAAATATCAACACAGCCGAAAAAAAATCATATATTATGAACTCTATCCCTATAGGGGTAGACAGTGTTTTCTTCTTTTTTTTTGGTTAAAATATACATGTTATTGTATTCGAAATTTAATTCAATTGTCCTATACATAGTCACATTCAATGTGGGAGAAAATGTGTACATTAAATTAAGACTTAAAAATTCAATATTTTAAATAAGTAATTTTTTTGAAAGGATAATTTCTTTTCAATGGACTATAATTTGGGATTGTCCCAAAAGGTACAAGATTTTAGGTACTGCTTGACAATAAGATTTTTAAGGAGAATTTAGGAGAATTTAATAGGTAATGTATAGCGATTTTCCCTCGCGATTTTTGGAAAAGTCAAAATTTTTCAAATAGAGTAAGAGTTTACACATCCAAATAATTTGATCTGTGTTACAGCAAGTGTGAAAATGAGAATTATCGCTCCAATCCTTCCAAAACCCTATAAGAGTTTTAAATTTACAGAAATACATATTTAATATATAACTGAGGCAATAACCGATACAGTCCAAACTTGACGATACAGTCCAAACAGTATACAAGGTGAGATGAAAAAACTACAAACAATTTCAGACTGCTGTAATTTCTAAGCCACTCGTTCGACAGCTGTTAAAATTATTCCAGTGACAGCTCATTATATTGTTTACAAGCGTACAAAAGCATTTTGGAGAGAATTTTCCAGAAAAAAATTTATTCGTGATGGAGTTCAAGCGTGATAGTGTGATTTCTTTATATTTGGCTGGAAAACCACAAGTGGCTATCGTTGGAGTACTCAAGCATTTAAACGTGGATAAATATTTTGTGTCTCGTACCATCGCTCGTTACCGTGATACTGGTAGCGTAGCCCGACGTCAAGGAGTGGTCGGAGGAAAACAGCAACATCAGCAGAAATGGTATGAAAAATAAAGAAGCGACTTCATCGAAACCAGTGTCGCAGTGGCCGAAAAATGGCTCGTGAGCTGAACATATCGCAATATTCCATTCGGCAAATATTGAAAAGTGGTGACCTGCCGAATTTGGTTTTCTCCGATGAGAAAATATTCGTTGACCAGCAGTTTGTAAACAAACAAAATTATCATATTTACTTGTCAAAGAGGTCAGCTGAAAATGTGCACCTGGTTGGTCACCAGAACTCAAGCTCCGCCCATGGTGATGGTGTGGGCCTCCATAACAGCCGATGGTCGTGGCATCAGAATAAGTGCCGAATATTATCGCGAAAATATTCTGGAGGGTGTATTAAAGCCTTGGGCACGCAAATATTTTGGCCGCAGGCTTTAGATATTCCAACAGGACTCAGAACGCGCCACCAAAGTTACAAAATGATATTGATTTTATGAAGAATATGTATTTTTAAGGGCTTTTTGAGTTATTATGTATTTAACGCAAACTTTTCAAATATGGGCAATATTTTTAAGAATACACCTAAGTCTGTTTTTACACGGTCTTTTTGTACACGGATTTGATATAACACGGTTTGAAAATTGAATATTTTTAATTTTTTTTACACGATTTTATTCCATTTAGCACGATTTTAAATTTTATATACTTAAATTTTTTTGTCAAATTTAATTTTTGCGAAGTATGTTCATATCACAAAAAAGTATTTATGAAAGAAAAAAGTCTGAAACCATCGATAGTATCGATAGTTATTCTATTTTATTTTATTTTTTACCTTAAAAATTGAATAACCTATTCTTTTCGTTCACAACATAGTTTTTTAGTTCCTGAACTTGCCATACATTTACTTTTTAGATTAGAGTGCATATCTTTTTATCATTAATTACTATGCTTGTGAAAACAAGCATTATATATTTGATTTAAAAAAATAAACATGAATTCCTGTTCTTAAAAATTCTTGTTCTTCACTAATTTTAATAGGTTTTAGAGATTAGGAACAAATCACCCATTTTTGTATAAGATCAATGTCTTTTTTTACACGGTTTTTTTACACGGCTTCTTCTGGAACCAATCTACCGTGTAAAAACAGATTTAGGTGTATTATTTCAAGAACTATAGGTACTATCATAACGAGTTTTGTACAATTCTAGAAATTTTCAAAGGTTATTTTAAAATTTATATTTTTAAGGATTAAGAAAACTATAATCGTGGAATTTTAAAAATATTTTTAAGAAACTTCAAGTCTAAAGTCGTGAATTCTTAAGGATATTTTTCAAAGTTAAAATCATTGATTTGTAATAATTGTAATCTTATTATTTTATTACTTCGTATTTTTAGAATTAGTTTTATTTGTTTCTTAGCACGTTTTTTTCATTCCTTTCCATTCTTCACCTTTACCAATTCCTCAGCCATTTAATGCAATTACATACGTAAGTACTATTAAAAGTACATTAAACTCAGGTCGGTGGTATTCGTATAACAATTTTCAGATTCTTTCAGTTTTCTACATGACACGAGTACTCACTCGTTCGTTGCTGCTTAAATATTTAACCTTTGTCCGACAGACCTTTATCAGTTTTTGGCTGTCTGTCGGTCTTTTATTATATCCTTCATGAGAAAATTGGTTTTTATTGTTTCTTGTTCATGTTATAAGTCTACCTTTTCGTTCACGAATACAAATAATGTAGAGAAATATGTGTGTGCATATATTGTGTGGTCGTCGTCGCAATTGATTGTAAAACAAAAACAACAACAAAAATGTTTTCTTCACTCACATACACACACCAACAAACACTTGACGACTCCAGCAAAGAATATTGAAATAAATTGATTGTAGTATATGCACGTGGGTTCATCTATATATGAAGCTATACGAATAAAATTAGCTTAGCTTAGGATATATATATTGCACGTTTTCAAGAGAAAGAAAAATTTAGCAATTTATCTTCGGTAAGTTTGCTGTTGCCTTATTTTATAAGAAAGCTATATTCCTTCTTTTTTTTGGGGGGATCATTCAAAGGAATATTTGTGGGCGTTAGCATTCATATGCTCTTACAAGTTTATTTGTTGTTATTGTTTTTTGGTTATTGCATTTTTATTATCAATTTACGTACACTCATTTACTAAATAATTCAAATTGTCATAGAAGAAAGTAAAGAAAGGTACATTCACATGTCTGGCTGTTCCCCTATATTCAATTTAAGACAAATACACTTGATATCTGTATGTATGCATGCATGCATGTATGTATGTATTCGTCACCGTGAGTGTGGCACTTAAGGACCTTGCATGTTGTATTATTTAAGGTAAATTCAACATCTAAAGGTTACATGACCCTTAATAAAATTATTGGTATTTGAGAACAAACAAAAAATGTATTGTTGCTTTTGTTTTCGTACATTGCTTAGCACAATGACTCAGTGGAATTTTCACAGACAATTTATTAGTGAACCCTCCTTGGATATGGCACATTTCTAAATTATGACAAAGGTGAGAATTTCAAATTAATTCTGGAGAAAAAAAAAGATTTTATTCCAGCTACTTAAAGTACACAAGAGAGCATGATGTCTCGCCAAAATTTGAAATTGATTAAAAAACCTTGGATCCTATACTAATAAGGAAAAAAAAATTAGACAATTTGAGGATGATGAAGTATGTATATACCAATCATATGTGGCGAAAAGTTATGGGTATGTAATATATACAAAAGCCACTGAAGATTAAACAAATATATATTTTTCCCAGGATATCCTTAAAAATGTAGAACAAAAACCCAAATTTTTGTTCCAAAATAAAAATTAAGGGAAGTGATAAAAAATACCCCGATTGTATGCCAGTAAGTCCTGAAAACTGTATTATGTTTACTAGGAATTTTTGGATAATTTCACTATATTTTATTGCAAAAACGAAAGTTTAAAAATATCCTCAAAAATCTATATTTTTTCCGAAAATTCCTTATTGAAATTAACTTTAAAAATTTTCAATTGTTGCTTAAAATCTTTACCCAAAGTGTAAAAGTAGTCAAGTAGTCTTCAAATTGAAAGGAAATAGGTCCTGACAATTTATAATGTGTACGTAGGAATCTTGAAAAAAGTTTAATATTTCTCAACACATGGTAGATCAGAAATTCTTGATTGATGACTTCTAAAAAAAATCATAATCTTTGTCCAAATGTCTTTGTTACAAATAACCTTAAAATTACAGGTTTTCGGTTAAGATTTTCGTCCAGAAAAATACCCTTTAAAAAAACTCTAAAAAATCGGGTTTTACAGTCACGGTGTCTTTTACCAAATATTTTTATACCCTCTACCTTGAAGAAGGGGGTATATTGACTTTGTCATTCCGTTTGTAACATCCATAAATATTCGTCGTAGACCCCATAAAGTATATATATTCATAATCAGTATACAATTCTAAGTCTATTTAACGATGACCGTCGATCTACCTGTCCGTCGTTCTGTCTGTCTGTTGAAATCACGAAACAGCCCACATTATTTGATGTAGAGCGTCAAAATTTAGCAGAACAATTTGTATTGTGTCAAGAATGGTTGGTATTATCGGTGCACGTTTTGGTATAGTCCCCATATAACGGTTACTCCCGATATTCGGTATTTTGATGATTTTTGCCACATTTTTTACGGATTTGTTTGAAAATTGGTATTTGTGGGTCATAATGGGTTCTAATGTTTCCTTCGCCCTAAGATGGAAGCTATTAGAAATTCCGCCCGGCCGAATTTTAAGGTTTTTTACTTGTTTTATAATTTAAAAATGTTTTCCAATTTCTTAAATTATTCTCAAAAATAACTATTTCGTACAGGAGGTTTTAAATGCTTTGATTTTGGTTCTGGAAGGTATTTACCTTATATATAGCTACGAAGTCTCTAAAAACCCATGGCATATGCCTGGAAATACTTGAAAATATTTAATAACGTAATTTTCGTCCAAGAGAATCTTCTAAAGATTCAAGATTTTTGGCCTGCAAGTCAAAAAAAAAAGGGCAAACATATTAAGATAGGTAAAATTTAAGCAAAGGTGATGCTACCTTCGCATATTAGTTTAGAAAGAGATATAGGTATGATAAAAAATTGGGTAAATATAATGAAATGATGTTGTCCACTTCCACACTTCACTCGAATTTGAGGTAAATAGTACAAAGTTGGACTATATCGGATAGTTTATTCGCTTTATATGAAATATCTATTTTTTATTTACACATTTGTTGGAGCGAATAGTAGAACGATTTTACTGATATTGCCTATCTTGCCCCCTACGAAGTTAAACATTTTTGTATATATTCTAAATAATTTGCTTGAAAAATCTACCTTTCCCTAATTCAGTGGTGAACATTTTGGTCGTGCAGGCTATACATATCCTTTGAAACCATTAAAATGCGAACATTATCCACATTCAATAACATTTCCCATATTGAACTCTTGGTGTTTCAAGTAATCTAGAAATTTTTGATAAAAATTAGTAAAAAAATTTATTTCTTAAGTTCTTAAGTTAAGTTCTTTCAACCCATAACTAAAAACTATGTACAAGCTCATATCAAACCATCTCCTTACTTAAAGCTCAAGAACAATTATTTACTTTGTAATTCACTTCCCTTGATTACTATTTGCAATAAATACTTATATACTTCAAAGAATACTGAGGAGGAATGACATCAAAAGGTTGTGTGGCTTTGTGGCAACTACGAGTATAACAAAAAGAAAAAAATAAAGAAATTAATTACTTCCTGTAAAAACTTAATATCTTTGTTACTCACATAAAGTAAATACTCCCTTACTCTCTTCAATTTACTTTTAGTCCCTTTAGCCCTTCGCTTTTATTTAGACATCAAGAAGCAAAACATACTTAACCAAGGGCTATGACTATTGTTGAAACTTCATTTGGAGATTCATATTTCATTCAATGACACTAAAACTACGCCCATAGCTTGGTTCTTCTTCCTCTCTTATACCATCGTCCGCATTTGCACAAGCAAAAAAGAAAGAAAATAGAAATACGACAATTTCTATTTAAGAAATTAGTGTCAATATTTAGACAGACAAAGTTTCTAACCATTGCTGTTGTTGCTATATTCAATATCAACATTCTCATTATGGAGCGCTGATGGCTGCAGCAGGTCCAACAAACTTATTGTCTTTAATTTTATTTATTCTAACACTTCTTATTCTAGGTTTCTAAGACGCTCGTCGTCTCTTTCCCAGAAAACAATTTCAAACCCTAGCCATTGAATTAAACTTATATTTGTTACATACATATCTGGGCATACTATTTTCAGCCCATAAGAGTTAAGTCAATATTAATTTATTACATTTTCTATTGTCTTTAACATTAAGTATCTCTCTCTTTCTTTAGCCACTGGGCAAAACGATGTGCTTTGCATTTTTTGACTATCTATCTGTGAAGTGATAATAATCAGTTATACAAACAACAATTTGAAGTGAGTGCAAATGCGATAGCAAATCTGCTTAACGGTAGCTTTTTGGTTTACATCCATGAATTGTTGCATACTTTTAGGATTTTGTTTGTTTATATTGCGAGAATGCCTGTGATTGCTGTCTGCTGATTTAATTGTCTTTGAGATATTTATTTTTAGCAAATATTTACAAAGTTAATGAGATGTGGGTTAAGAAAGACTGGTTGTGCAGGGCACCTGGAAAAGAAGTGTCATGGAAGATAATTTTAGGCATGGAACTTTCGTTCTCTTGAAGGGAAAGAGTATAGAAACACGCAGAGCAAAGTTTAAAGTACCTTAATAGGGCCAAAGTTTCTATGGGGTCCAGAGAAAAAAATGGAACCAAACCGTAATTTATCTTCTGAAAACCTCGAAAATGAATTCGATTCTTAATAGACTTCACTGTTTCTATATATAGGCAACCTCTGAAAGTTCGAATCTCCTAAAAAGACCTCGAAGACTTCCTCTATATTAAATATTTGAAAAAGGTTTATCGTCTAAATAGTGCTTCAGTATGAAAGGGGGTCCCAGAACGACCTCATTTCTGCAGGATACCGTAAAAAGGTATATATAGACCTAAAGAAGTCTTACAGGTATTTTATACATTAAAAGGTCTTAAATGTGCTGAGAACCTAAATCGAAGGCGGTGAACGCCTCAGAGACAAACCGGGTCTCCTCCGAAAAAAAATTTTGGACATGTTTTGCATATTTGACATGGAAAAGTTATTTTATGGCTAGTTGGCCACCCCTAGAATGGTTTCAAAATACATTCCAGCCCCACTCCACTTTTAAAGACCTTAAAGAGCCTTAGAAGGATCTGTTTTTCACAATAATTTTCAACTATAAAATATCATAGAATTTCGTTCAGTCTCTTAAAATAAAGGCCGTTATCTATAGAAGAAATCTCTGCAACAGAGCTGAAACCTCACTCGAATTCCAGCAGAATTTTATTTTTCTATGCCTCTCGAAGCAAGCGAGCATACTTTGGTTTACCGCTCCTAAATAGAACAAAATAGTGGAGAGTAAATTCCATGTAAAATGCATACTCTTCGAGCATTTCCGCTTGCAAATAAAATAGAGGAAATTGGATATATTATCTGTGGTCGCATACCGGTATAAATTTTCGTAGAGGTCTTTTACTTACAGAAGGTATTAGATATGTCTTCTATCTATAAAAACCTCAGAAAATCCTCGATAACAGAGATAAGTCTTCTTTCAATAAAATAAATTCGAGAGGTTTATTTTCAGTAATATGCCTCAATTAAAAGCCTCAAAAAGGCCTTCATTCAATACCAATAAAACCATACCTAGACAATAGATCTTTTTCTAGAGATGTCCTCAGAAGGAGACCTCAAAGAAGTTTTTTGTAAATGAAAAACTGCAGAGGTTTCTAGTCAAGACCTATAAATGCCTTAATGGAGTATTCTACCTACAGAGGAGGTCAGTTAGGACCTCTAACTGCATATAATCTAAAGGAAAACTTTTGCTAACAATGGCCGTCAGAGTGATCTTCATTATGTGAATAACTCAGAGAAAATTCCGTATATAGCCATCTGTCTACAGAAGTCCTCAGAGAGGTAATTTAGTACAAAATAGAACCTCAGATAGAAAGACCTATAACAAATTCTCCTCTATCTTTATCAATCATTAGAAGGGTCATTTGTTTACAAAAGATCTGGAAGCAACAAAAGAGATATGAAAATTGAAAGTCTGATTATTTAGACATTGGACATTGAAATTAAGAGATTTTTGAATGAAGAGATTGTAGTCAGAAAGTATATATTTACCATGGGTGAGTTCATACTTCGTCTCCATCTATACCTCAGAAAATAATTTTTTAGGTCCTGAGAAGGATGTTCTATCTACAATTAAATCAAAATGGGGTTTTCTCCATCCATAGACAAGCTGAGAATGGTAAAGACTTAATTTTATAAAAAAAACTCAGAAAGATTTTTTTTGAAAATATCGTAAATTTCAACTGGATATAATTTTGAAAATTTTATTTGTAGAAGTCTTCTGACAATAAAGAAGAAAGCAAAAGGCCCTTGAAAGGCTGGGTAAGTCTATAGAATGCCCCATCAAAGATTATATATTTTTTTTTAATATTTCAGAAAGGTTAGACCTCAAAGAGATTTCCCGAAATTAATTTATATTTGGTCTTATACAATCTTCTGGAATGACACTATCCCTGACTTAATATATGCGATCCACTTCTCTACGCTATAATCGATCGCCAGGGAAACAATATTAAAATCAATATCCATTATCGTAATTTTAAAACCATACATTTGATTACAAAAATTGCCACAAAAAAGAAGTGGGAGTTTAATTTTATGTTAAAATTGGAAAGCCTAGTGAGCCTTAGCAAGTCAATTGGCGCCCAATCATTGGCCATGAAGGAAAAAATAACAAACATACGAAACCCACCGAAAGAAAGAAAGCAAATCTAACAACAAAACAATATTAACATATATGGTAAGATTAAGCAATTTTTCTTTAGATATTTATGGGCGACATCAAACTTTAGGTGGGTGTTGGAAGAAAACCTAAGCAAAATACAATTTAATTTATGTGAAAAAAAATTTAGAGAAATTACTTTTGCAGAAAAAATAGTTTTCCTACCTTAAAAAGAAGAAACAAAATTGTCAAATAAAAAGTTAAGATATTTTTTGTTGTAAACGAAGAAAACTAGAAATATAGGCACACAATAATGTGATTATAAAAATCTTGTGTGGGCTATTTTTTTTTAAAGAAAGACGAGTGCAAAAAAGCTAACAATGCGTGATTTTCAAATTATTTGTTTTTTACTTTTTTAGCTAATGGGTAAATTTGTGGCCCATTGTTAGCAAAGACAACGGACAATAACCCAGGTGCTTGGCAAATAATAATGTATTTAAATGTCCATCCATTTAGTTTTGAAAATCTTTTGTTTGTTTGACTGGCTGGCATGCCAACAGCAGCACTTTTATTAAGCAAATTTGTATATAATTTTCTCAAAAATTATTATTATTATCAAAGACAAGCCATTTACAGAATGTATGAATGGATGCAGAAAACAAATAGACAGAATGAAGACAATGAACAGCAAAATCAACCTGGTAGCCAGCATGGAAATATTCGCTATTTTTGTGTACGAGACAAGAAACCCATCACAAATGACAAACAAAATTTCGTGGCAGCTGGTGCTGGCGATACCGCGTTTTGCATTCCTATGCAGCAAACGCAATTCTGCTTTGAGGTTCTGAGGATAATTCTTGCTGTATAAAAAATATATATTTTTTTTGTGATGAATTTTTAAACAAAGCTTGATGAAAATGGAATCCGATTTTCTGCTGGCAAATTTAGCTTCTGTTTAAAGTTGCAGGAGATGGAATGCACACAAAAATACTTGCAGGGCAACAAAATGAAACAGGACTTAAAAGGAAGTAGCCCTGTGGCGCTGGTAGCAGTAGCAACGACAACGGCAGCACTCTCACAACAATTGTGACAATGAAATTCCCATAATGTTAGCTGACTGGCTTTGTACTTTAATGCCACCAGCAGCATGGCTGGCTGAATGACAGACTCGTCTCCTAGTCTGTTATATTAGTTGTTGCAATTGTTGTTAATATAAGCTCTATGAACATGAGATGGAGAATAAAAATAAGTGAAATGAAATTGCAACAATAGTGCAAACAACAACATCAATTTCAAGAGCATAAACAGCCATAAGCCAATGTTGCAACATTACAAACAATAAAACTTAAGAGGAGGACAAAAAAGGAAGACAGGGATAATAATAAATCCCCTTTCCTTGGACAATGCAATGTAGCCGAAGCAGAAGGAGGTTCGTTTAAAGATTAAAGGAAATTTGAATTTATTACTTGCTTTTATTATACCATATACGACTAAAGCACAAGTCTTTGAAAGCAAACATGGTGACGGAGGATAAATGCTATATGAGAAAATATGTCAAGTTCAAAGGAATATTTTCACATAAGTGGATATTTTTTGCCCTACGATTTATCTTCAAATTACAAAAAAATGCGCTGAACCATTTACATACAAGGTGAGATGAAAAAACTGCAACCAACTTCAGACAGCTGTAAGCTCATATAAGACAGCTCATTATATTGTTTACAAGCGTACAAAAGCATTTTGGTGAGAATTTTCCAGAAAAAACATATTCGTGGTGGAATTTAAGCGTGATTTTTTTGTATTTGGCTGGAAAACCACAAGGGGGTATTGTTGGAGCACTCCAGCATTTCAATGTGAATAAATCTTTTGTGTCTCGTATCATCGCTCGTTACCGTGATACCGGTAGCGTTGCCCGGCGTCAAGGAAGTGGGCGGATGAAAACAGCAAAATCAGCAGAAATGGTTAAAAAAGTAAAGAAGCGAACTGATCAAAACCCGCGTCGCAACATTCCATTTGGCTTATATTGAAAAATGAGCTCGGGGTAAAGCCATTGAAATTCCAAAAAGTGCAACAACTTACACCGCAACAGAAAGAAAATAGCCATAACAGCCGATGGTCGCTCTCCGCTCGTATTAATCGACCGTGGCATTAGAATAAATGCTGAAGGGTGTATTAAAGCCTAGGGAACGAATGCATTTTGGCCGCAGACCTTGAAAATTACAATAGGACTCAGCACCATCGCACTCAGCACGTGCCACCCAAGAATAGTTACAAAATGAGGTTCCTCATTTCATTTCCAGCGCACAATGGCCACCGAAATCTCCGGATACCAATCCGTTGGACTATTGTGTCTGGAGTATTTTGGAAAGCAAGGTTGGCACTAAAAAATACCAAAGTGTCCCGGTTCGCCGGGAATGGGCCAAAATACCGTAGAGCAACATTCGGGCGGTATGTGACGGTTTCATTGGCCGTTTGAAGGCCATAATTCGGTCAAAGGTGACCAATAAACTTATTTAAACATATGATGCTATTTCCGACATTTCAACTATTTCAATAAAAGTTAATAAAATGTAAAAATTATGGCGTTCGACTTTGTTGCGGTTTTTTTTTGTCTCACCCTGTATATTTTTAAAAATGTTATAAAAAATTTAGGATAAATCTCTAAAATATATATGACGTTGACACAAGAGTATTTACAGACATATTAATTAAACTAAAACAATATATTTTTAATTTTGGATGGTAAAATACATTTAAAAATATTTCAAAAAACCACTAGTCCATTAGTACCGTTGAAGAACCAATGAGTCCTTCAAAAAATTAATCAGTAATACTGTTTATTTGAAAGTAAAAATATATTGTATATTTAAAAACCGAACGTTTTAAGAGTGTGTGATAGAGAGAAGTAAATTTTTTCTTTTAAGGACAAAGTCAGTACGGAAATTTCCAAAGCAGGATTTTTTTTCCACACTTTCACGTGGAAGAAAAAATCTCTTGAAAGTAAACCCAAATTACTGAATGCAGAATTCTGTGAGTTCCTTCGGATATCGTCTGTCATTTACACTTAATTTAAATGCGTGTCACAATGGTGGGATAACTGAGAGAGAGAAAACTAAATCTAGATTTCACTTTGAATGTTTCATCCCTGTTATACCAGTTAGGGAAGAAGGAAAAAGTAAATAGAAATGGTCGTAGCTTTGGACGACCATTGGGTGGGTTGGCTCACGTTGGCTGCCACCTAATGGAACGTTGAATATGCTTGGCTGCTACTGCCAATCGTTTTAAGCTGACTATGTGTTGGCTTGTATTTAACATGAACTTTAAGTGGCTTAAGGTTGTCTGTCGTTTGTGTTAAGTGCTTGTCTTAAGTATGCAGTAGTATTTGAAAATTTTACACAATCATTGCATATTGTTAGGAGCGAGACTAACACAGGGATGATGTAGATGTCGTACTTAGCTGTTGGGGAATGGAAGATTTAATAGAAGCGACGGACATGAGTATAATTTTACTGCAGTTATAAATTTAAGGAAAACATGTTATTTTATTAAAGGTGAGAAACATTTTAAAATAATGGGAGATCGTTAATGAAAAAAGAGTGGGCAATATAAAATAAAGCACTTGTTAAAGTATACTTTAAGGGGCTTGTTTACAAAATGATTATGCAAATAAAGTTTATGGTGGAAAATAAAAACGTTGGACCATTTTTGGGGGATAATTTTAATAATAATATTCAGTCAAATTGTAGCCCGGAATAATGGCTATAAATCCTTTTGTGAAAGTTAGTGAATGTTTCAAATAGTTTACGGGATATGAAACCAAGAAAAAATGTATGTTTTCCAAAAAACAATTGAAATTTGAATTTTCTATATTTTTGACTTTTTGACCGTGAAAACGAAGCCGAACAAAATTTGTATGTTTTCCAAAATAAAATAAAGTCTGAGAAAAAAACTTGAAGTCAAAATGGGTGGGTTCGATTTTCAGCGTAGACATAGGTCTAGTGGACTTTTTTGTCGATTAATTTTTTCAATTAATGTTTTCAAATCGCCTTACCCTAACGTGTGATTTCGCATTGATATTACCCGCCACTTCTACTGGTCAGTCAATTCATATAGGGTTTTTATAAAATCGTAAACCAGTTCTCTGTTTTTATATCCTCCCTCTTGATCAGCATAAAATTCTATGTCGATTAAGCGATGTCAGTCCGTTTGTGGAAATCACTCTAGCTTCCGAACGAAATGAAGTAGGTTGATAGAATTTTACCAAAATGTGTATTGTGTCTGCAGGATTTTTAGTATTGAAAATGAGTCATGTAGGTTCACGTTTTGGTATAGCCCCCATATAATGGTACCTAACTTTTTTGGTATTTTGGTGATTTAAGCGACATTATTCACCGGAAATGTTTCAAATTTGGTATTTGAAGTTCGTAATAGATAGTACAGCCTAAGACAGGAAATTGTTTGTGCAGGTCCACGCCTTCGTATAGTCTCCATATAACGGTACCTCTCGATATTCGATATTTTGACGATTTTAGCGACATTATTCACCGGAATTGTTTCAAATTTGTTATTTGAAGTTCGTAATGGATACTACAGCCTATGACTGAAAATTGTCTGTGCAGGTTCACGTTTTCGTATAGCCTCCATACAACGGTACCACCCGATATTCGGTATTTTGATGATTTTAGCGACATTATTCACCGGAATTATTTCAAAATTGGTTTTAGAAGTTCGTAATGGATACTACAGCCTAAGACAGAAAATTATCTGTGCAGGTCCACGTTTTGGTATAGCCCCCATATAATACCCATATTCGGTATTTTGATTTTGAATAATGTAGCTATTATTCATCGATTTTTTCAAGTTTCGTATTTGAATATTGTAATGGCTTATGCCAAACGTTGCCTGTGTAGGTCCACGTCGTCGTATAGACCCTAATATAACGGCCACATTCGGTATTTTTAAGATTTTAGCAAAATTTTTAACGGATTTTATTTGTTTTAAAATTTACAAATTCGTTCCAAATTGTGGACGGTATTTAAAGATCGGCCCGGCAGAACTTACAGCTCTTTTACTTGTTTTTTTTCTACAATAAGATATAGTTCCGTTCAAGAAATAAATATCTCTCAAACCACTAATTCACATGTAATTTATAACACACTTTAAGGAGGTTAATGACACAATGAATAACAAAGCATACTTTCAGGTGTATTATCTCCCAACGGAATACCATAAAACTTTATTTTAAACATGATAAACCTGTAATAAAAAACATTCATATATCAGCAAACAACTCACACAATGAACTTCTTTTGTTTGAAATTCGTGTTACCACAATAAACACGCGATTTGCCACTATTGAGAGGATACCGGTGCTTCGAATGTATTCATATAAAAACCCAGGTAAAATTTTTATGATTTCATTAAAATGAAATTCTATTTGTTTTCGAGCGTTCGTACGTGATGAGTTGTTTATATTGTAACCAATATCTTCTGTCGAATCATAAGGAATCTCTATTAGATGAAGGACATATATATTTTCAAAACAGAAATTGCTGACGTTTAAATAACAATAAATTTTGGATTTGTAAAAGAAGTGCTAAATTTTTCTGCAAAAGAAAAATCCAAGAAACACCAACTACAGAGCGAGCAAAGGGTCACGAATAGCTGCTTCCATTTTTCTTTTAACAAGATTTAAATGTGTTTTTTTGTCTAGACCTATGGGTAAAGAATACAAAGAAAATTTCATTGCCACTTTTTGTTGCTGTGCATAGATATGCTTAAAATTATTGTTATGTGAGTAATCATGAAAATTTAAATATATAAAATTCCTTGCATATGTATGAATGTAAAATGTTGGTAGCTTGCTCGTGTAAGCTATTGTTTTGTCTGGTAGTCTAGCAAAAATCATGTAGACAACTGTAAATTGCTTTGTTATCCTTGACATTATCCTTATGTCCTGGATGCATGACTGGCGGAATTTTTTCTCCGAAATATACATTTCCACACAAAAATATATATATTTTGAATGGTGTGTTAATATTTATAATCGTTTTCTTAGACGAGTTAAGGCGTCTTAAAGAACAACGCATTACCCACTTGCCTTTCGCACATGGCGTGTGTGAAAAACCACAAATGTATACTTAAAAACACATTTTCATAAACACAAAACTTATTATGCCACAAACACTTGGGATGTCGTGTTTTTATTTAGTTATTTAATGGCTATGGGTGGAAATGAAAGCGAAATATTTGGCAGATAACTGTGAAACAGTGAGCATTAAACCACCAACCACTGCACCGCAGAGAGCAAGGAACTCTGAAAGCAAATCGAAAAGAAAATTCAAATAAACTCAAACCAACCAATGAAAGAAGTTGAATCGAACCAAACTTGAAAATGAAAATACTTAAGCATAAAAAGGGTAAAGAGCACCACTCACTTTGAACTTTTCAATAACTTTTGGGTTAAGCAAAGAATGAATTGCATTAAGTATTCTTAAAATTCGGGTTGTTTTGTTTTCATTTCTTCAACAAATGAAGTATTCTTTTGGGTAATAACCAAGAGCATTAAATTGAAGCATACTTCTAGGAATACTTATGAAAAATGTTTTTTATTTTTTTCTGTTTTTTTGGAAATCCATTAAATTTCATGACATTGTTCTGTTAGGGAATTAAGACGAAAGACGGGATGCAGTTACAAAGTTCTTAAAATAGTGATATGAAAAATGTTTATGTCGAATTTAGTTTTAAGATATATACCAACGTTTAATTTTATTATAATAAAGATTTTTATATACATATGGTGTGAAATATTAAATAATCTTTAATAATCCATATAAATCATAACTAGTATCCCTTTTTAGACTATAAACGTATCTAATATATACTTATCATTATCCTCATATATGTGGCGCCCGTAATTAACATCTAGGTGGCGCTTGTTATAACATGAAGTACAACACCGACGATTTATTCATAATTTATTCTCTATTCGAAAACATAAATCCACATAATATTCAAGTTCTCAATTAAAATATGAAAAGTATTTCTTGGTTTAAGAAAAGTTCAGTCTGCCTTAATTTACGACCGACCTCTTTGAATGCCCGGAATGATTGCTAGTACCTGTTAATTTCTTCCTCTTGTAGTTTCGATCCTCTATCTAATCCCAAGAGTATGCTATGCAGTTCATCAATATTAAGTTGACGCTCAGTCAAAAATGAAAATGCCGCACAGGATCAGCATAAAGCCCTTTATTAAATTTAGTGCAAGAAAGAAGAATTAGTGAATTTTCGCAGCATTTCTGGGTAGAAAACTCAGATATATTATGAACCGATAAGGAATTTCATGCAAAATGTAAAGAAAATAAAAAAACTTGCATACAGGGTAAGATAAAAAATGCAACAAAGTCAAAAGCCATAATTTTTAATTTTTTTTTTTAATTTTATTGAATGAAAGCAAAATATGTCGGAAATAGCATAAAATTTTAGAATAAGTTTGGATTTGTTCGAATTAGTCACCTTAGGCACGAATTATGGCCAATTCAAACGGTCAATAAAACCATCACACGCTGCCCGAATGTTGTTCTGCGGTATTTTGGCCCATTCCCCGTGATCGACACTTTGGTATCTTTTGTCAACCTTACTTTCCAAAATACTCCAGACACAATAGTCAAATGGATTGGTATCCAGAGATTTTGGTGGCCATTGTGAGCTGTAAATAAAGCGAGGAACCTCATTTTGTAACCACTCTTGGGTGGTTGGGTGAATCCTGTTGGAATGTTCAAGGTCTGCGAGCAAAATGTTTGCGTGCCCAAGGCTTTAATACACCCTCCAGAATATTTTCGCGATAATATTCGGTATTTATTCAGATGCCACAGTCGATTAATACGAGCGGAGAGCGACCATCGGCTGTGGCTTCCCACACCATCACCATGGCCGGCGCTTGAGTTCTGGTGGCCAACCGCAAGTAAACACGATCATTTTGTTTGTTTACAATCTGCTGGACAACGAATGTTTTCTCATCGGAGAAAATCAAATTCTGCAGTTCACCACTTTCGGCCCAGCGAAGCAATTCTTCAGCTCTTTTGAGTCTATTTTCTTTCTGTTGCGGTGTAAGTTCTTGCACTTTTTGGAATTTCAATGGCTTTACTCCGAGCCCACTTTTCAATATTTGCGGAATGGAATATTGCGATATGTTCAGCTCACGAGCCATTTTTCAGCCACTGCGACGGGGGTTTCTATCAAGCCGCTTTTTTACTTTACGAACCATTTTTCCTAATGTTGCAGTTTTCTTCCGTCTTCCGCTCTTCCTTGACATCGGGCTATGCTACCAGTATCACGGTAACAAGCGAAGGTACGAGACACAGAAGATTTATTCACATTTAAATGCCAGAGTGCTCTAACGATAGCCACTTGTGGTTTTCCAGCCAAATAAAAAGAAATCACACTATCACGCTTGAAATAATTTTAACAGCTGTCGGACGAGTTGCTTAGAAAGCGGCAGTCTGAAGTTTGTTGCAGTTTTTTCATCTCACCCTAGGTGGCGCTTGTTTTGTTATGTATTGAGACATTTTTAACATTTTCATTGATTCTTGGAACTTAGAACTCTCAAACATAGACGTCCAACATAAAAATGAAAATAGCGCCCAATTTCAACATGAAAATGTTGCGCATTGCCAGCTTTAAATCTGAGCTCATTATAAGAAGTAGTAAACTGTCGAGGATTGATTTAGAATATTTAAACAATTTTTGGACATAAGCCATTCAGAGGGCGTTCAAAATTAAACTGAAGAAGGTGCTCAACATCAATATGAAGATGGCGCACATTATCAACATCAAGAATAAGTATACGGTCGAGAATTACATTGAAATGTGTAGAACATTCCGGGACATATGACGCAGCGGTAGTAAAGTTCAGTTAAAGAATTTACTGAGAAGAGCGCATGAACAAGTTCCGCATAAATAGTTTTTCTTTACAAGATCACCTTTCGAGCTGCATCCTGTAAAATAACTTAGAAATTATTTTTTGTGATCCTCATAAAGCTAAGGATAACACAACTTGTCTTATAACCGGCGATATCATTTTGATTATCTTGACACTCCCTAAAAGTATGTAACTCATTTTACAAATCTACTAGTCCGATTGATTTAGATTTTGTGTAATTTTTTTTGGGGAGAAAACATTCCCATACCCCACCATCAACATTTCATTATACTTGTAACCATTTATTTTTTGACATACCCATTAATGGTAGCTATAATTTACAAAAACAGACGAAACTCCCTAATTTTTGTCAAAACTAACGTCAAAAGCCGTAAAATACAATTTCATGTAAAACAAATTTATGGCTTTTAAACTAGACAGCATGCCTCCCAAAACGGCAAAAAAAATAGAAAAACTTGAATACAGCAAATATTTTGATTGTATTTTGTGAGACACACACAAAATTGTTATTTAATAGATTTTCGAACTGACAACAACGATAATACGAAAACAATCA
The DNA here is from genome assembly GCF_030504385.1 of Musca domestica. NCBI lineage: Eukaryota > Metazoa > Arthropoda > Insecta > Diptera > Muscidae > Musca > Musca domestica. The sequence goes on from NW_026712114.1 coordinate 37,531,706, forward strand.
ATTCTTATATAAAACGGCCAAAAACGGCAATTTTAACAAATAATACATTTTTCATATTCGACACATTTAAATGTGGATGAGGGAGGAAGAAGGTGGGGTATTGGTTACCGATGGATGGATGGATGGACGGACCCTCAACAACAAGACAGCTAAACAAGAGTTTGCAATAACTTTTTGCTTATAAACGTTGCATTTAGATACCGAGGTATTTGCTAGTCAAGTCAATGGCCAGCCTGCCAGCATTAATTTGTAAAAAGCAGAAAAAATCCCTTGCTGTGATTGCATTGTGTGATTTCAAGCACTGGTGACTGGCAGCACCATCACCGCCACCAACAAGCATTATATCGACGACAGCCAAGAAGAAATTCCTACAAAATCCAAAAAAAAAAGGAGAAACAAGCACCAAATTGAAAATCAATTTAATTTAATGTGTTTATGACTATTGTCTTTCTATGAATCTATGACTCGGCATTGACAAGAAAAATAAAGAAATGTATTTATTTTCCATTTAAAGTCAGCAGCAGCAAAGCTGGCAGCAAAAAGGGTGTGTTTGTTACTTGCATTGCTGTCACTGTTGCTGTTGGTATTGTGGGGGCATTTTGTTATGCTCGATTTCCTTTGAATATGTGTTGGCTTTTCATGAATTACTACACCGAAATCATGATGAAGTGTAGATGTTACCACCAAATATCAGCGCCATCAGCAACAGCACCCGCCGCCACCACCACCACCAGCGCTATTATTCACCTTCTCCAGCAGAGCCGCCCTGCAGCTTTCTTGCTCAACGAGCTGTAATGATTTGTTTGTGGATTTGAACTACTAGCCAAGCCAAACCTTTTGTTTTTCTTGTCTGTTGTGCTTTTTGCACATATTTTACCATCAATTTCCTTTAAATGTTATGGCAATACTGTTTGTTTTTATTGAGAAATGTAATGGTGGTTCGTGGTAAGGAGGGCGGACTATCGAATAATTTAGGATGACATGCTTAACGCTCGAATATGGAAAGTATTGAATTTATGGTTTAAGGAAATGATTCGTTTTAGAGATTTATTGCAAAAGCTTGTTAAGGCGGGCAAAGCTGATTTGCACAGCTTAAGAAAAAATTAAACATAAATTTAATTAAAAATCATGTCATTGAAGCTTGAAGTGTAATGAGGGTGACATAGAGTGGGGGGCTTAGTTAAATTTATGAATTTTTAGGGAAAGTTTATGAGACATTTAGATTGGAAGTAAATTTCCAGTAAAATGGAACAGTTGATAAACAAGTATTTTTTTTAATTTTTGCAGCAGAAAATGCAGAATACTTTCTGACAGTTATTAGATATAATGCATATAATTAGGTATTTGAGCATTCATTTTTTGAAGCTCTACATTAGAATTTCTGTACCCAATAAAAATATATCTGCTAATGATTAATTCGAATCTAATGAATCACAAAACTTTTTTTTGTAAAAGACAGTCCTACTAACAACCGGAGCCCGTAACTTATCAAGGCAAAATCCAAAAAATAACAACTTCTTCATCAAAACCATGCTGACAAGATGACAAAATGCTGGGAGTAGATGGTAATATAGAACAAGTAAAAAAGCAGTAAGTTCGGCCGGGCCGAACATTGAATACCCTCCACCATTTCAGATAATTCCATTGGAAAAAGTGGCTAAAATCATCAAAATACCGAATATAGGGGGGTACCGTTATATGAGGGATATACGATATTGTGGACCTATATAGACAATTCTCTCTCAGGGCGTAAAGTACTCACAAGGAACTACTTGTGTGGATTTTAAGAAAATTCCATTGAAAAATGTGATTAACATCATCAAAATACCGAATATCGGGGGTACCGTTATATGGGGGCTATACGATATCGTGGACCTATATAGATAATTCTCTGCCGAGGTATAAAGTACCCACAAGGAACTCCTTGTGTGGATTTTCAGACAATTCCATTGAAAAATGTGGGTAAAATCATTAAAATACCGAATATCGGGAGGTACCATCATATGGGGGATATACGATATCGTGAACCTATATAGACAATTCTTTTTCAGGGGGTAAAATGTTTACAAGGAATTACTTGTGTGGATTTTCAGATCATTTCATTGAAAAATGTGGCTAACATCATCAAAATACCGAATATCGGGGGTATCGTTATATGGGGGCTATCCGATATCGTGGACCGATATAGCCCATCTTCGAACTTGACCTGCATGCAGACAAAAGAGAGATCTGTGCAAAATTTTAGCTTCCTATCTTAATTCGTTTAGACTGTAGCGTGATTACAACAGACGAACGGACGGACAGGCTAAATCTTAGAATTTTACGCTGATCAAGAATATATATACTTTGTTGGAGGGTATAAAAATGTGCTGGAATCATCAGAACTTGAGTGATTTCATAGAAGGGGTTGCCTCAGCTGCTATAGATAAAATAAGCAAAAACTTTTCTTACGTGATATGAAATGTTGTTATCGGGTAGAGAAGTAATTAAGGAAAATTAAAATTCGGAATTCAAAAGAGATCAATATTACAATGTATGGTGCAATGAGCACCATCTTTATATCGGCAATGAGTCGCCAGAATTTCAAATTCATCATTCTGTATTCTGAGTTCAATCTTAAAATTTGGTTTCGATTGGTAAAAAATGATTTTAAAAAATGGGCCTGGAAGATTAATAAAAAAAACAATACCAACATTTAATGAAGAGTTCCATCTTGATATGGGTACAATGCAACCTGGTTGCCACAAACACAACATGAGAATAAACTTTTATAGTGGTAAATAAGATTTTATTACCAAGCGAAAAAGAGCTATAATTCGGGAAAATGACTTCTCGAAATTACAAGAGATTCTCTATATTGCATTGTATATGGTGCAATCAGCGCCATCTTCACATTGATATTAATTAGTGAGCATACATATTGTTGGATAGATTTATTCTGTAATCTGAAAGTTGATAAAATATCAGATCAATAGCAATATTTGATAAAGAGCACCATCTTGATATGGGTTTCACGCAACCCGTTTGTTGTCTATAAGGTAAAGTGTCTAAGTGAGCATACATACTGTTGGACAGATTTACTCTGTGTTCTTAAAGTTGATAAAATATCAGATCAATAGCAATATTTGATAAAGAGCACCATCTTGATATGGGTTTCACGCAACCCGTTTGTTGTCTGTAAGGTAAAGTGTCTAAGTAAACTTTTCGTTTTTATCGTTACATGAAATGTTGCTATCGGATGAAGAAGTGAGATAATTCGGAAACACCGGAATTCCAATTTGAATTTGATAATTCGAGAAATAGATCCTCGGAATTCCAAACCAAATCCTCGATCTTGCAATTGATGGTACAATGAGAACCATCTTCATATGGTATTAGGCAACGGATAGTGAGCTTACTGTGTTGTGTAGTGAGTGAATTTCACCTTGAAATTTAGTTAAGCCTGTTACGTAGGTCTAAGAAAAATATGTTCTTTTTTAAATTTCCAAAAAAAACAATATTTGAAAGAAGCGCCATTTTGATCTTAATTTCATGCTATCCGGATGCAGTCAGTGAAAAAACATTAAAATGCTATACATACAATACAAGATATGACGAAACATATTAAAGTTTTATCTAAAAAAATTGGAGAGACTGTTAACGCCAATACGAGCTTTACTCAACCAATATTTTAAGAGAAGGGTATTATAATTGTAATTTTCGGGGACATAATAACTACCAAACGTATGTGTTCCAAGGACACCATCTTCATATTGAATTGGCGTCAAGACTGTTATAGGTAATATTAAAGGAAATACTAGATTTGCTTTAAGGAAAACCGACGTTTTTTTATTATCTTAGGCAACATTTTGGCTAGCCACTAGAATAAAATGATGATAAAGAAAATAAATTCCAAAACTGCATATAATGACTAGAAAACTGCTTGATTTTTTTCATTGGGTTAATAGGACGAAAAAGATCATTAGAACAAAACCATTATGGTGCGCCATCTTCATATAGCCAGCTATGTGTGAAATATGCTATTCTTGTAGCTAAGAGCCAGAATAATAAATTAAAAACTGCTATAACTTTTTCTGATTCCTAAATGAAAAACGCTATATTGATATAGATATACAGATAAAACATAAATCATCAAGAAAGAAAATTAAATAAATGTATGACTTTGGTAATGAACCTCTTCCATATCATAGTAAAGATCTCAAAAAAAAAAAAAAAAAAAAAATAATAAATAAATAATTTTAAATATTTCATTGCCTTTCCATAAATATGTAAAGTGAAGCATACTTTAGGGCTTCCATTCTTAACGTTCATTTTGAACATTAAAAGCAAATAATTGCAAAAAAGTCTTAAAAAAAATCTCCCATACAAAAAAAAACTCGATAGAAGAAAGTAATCAATTCAAATGCTGTCTCTGTCAAAAAATAAATACCCAAACAAAAAGGAATCTAACCCCGAACGATTTGCATGAAATCATACAATTCTGATAAACATTTAGTCAGTCAATCTATTTTTTGTCATTTTGCTTCTCTCTCTGGCTATGATAGATAGAAAACTCATTTTGCAGCCAGAAAAAAAAAAAAAACAACCGAATGTCATTTGTAAACACAAATTACTTTCGGTTAGATGGGTTCAATTTCTTTCCATGATATTTAAACAAAAAAGTACCAACGACATTTGGAAAAATCAAATTTATCTTACTCTATTGATTTACCCCGGAGCCATTATAAAATTGACCTTTTGCAAAAACAAAAAACAAAAAAAAAAAAAAGAAACGAAACGAAAATAAAATAAAATTCAAGCGAACATTTAAAAATTTCAATAAGGAATTATCCTATCTCAAAAGCAAAAGGTCAGTGAATTATTTATTGAAGGGAAAAAAATCAAAGCATATCTTTAGGTTCTGTTGGCTGCACAAAAAAGTTAAACCTATTTTCAGGCATTTGCAATAAAACGATTTATTTTCTTTGAATAGGTTTTTATTGCTGTTTCGAATGAAATCAATTCAAGTGCAATTATGTGGCCTTGTGGTCCATGTACTTTCGGTTGATAATGACCTTAAAAAGGAAAATTCATCTTCTTAAATTTATTTAAGCTTATAATGGTCTTATAAATCTAATCAATAAAAACGTATTTGACCTTGAATTACTAAACGGCTCGCTGAGTTTTCAAAATGAAAAAAATAAATGTGAAAGTTAATTCTAATAAATTGGTATTCATGAAAGCAGATACTTTTTTTTCAATCGAATCGAATGCTAGAAATTAAAAATTAAATTAAGGATAGACCGAATTTTTCAAATAATAACATTTGAAAAATATATATTTATTAATGGTTTTAAAACATATCTACTTATAAATATATATTTTAAAAATTTTTAACTCTAATTTGGTAAAGAAAACAACATTATGGTGTCGCTTCAAAACTTTTTAAATGTTAAGCTTATCCCTAAAAATATGCTATTAAAGAAGAATTTTGATGGCATCTTAAAAAAAGCATTTTTTGTCAAAGTTTCTTTCTCCGTTTTATTTCTAAAATTGTTAAAATGTCATTGCCACCAATCTGCTGTTGGGGTTGGTTTTCTTTTTTTGGTGAAATCCAATTAAAAACTGACAGTCTAATTTACTTTTTTTTGTGTTTGTTCCGAAAAATATTGCAAAAGTCATTGTTATTTTGTTTAAGTAATTAAGCAACAACAGAACGTTTTGCTAACCCTTTTTCCATTAATGGGCTGGGTCTTGTTGCACTTAGGGACACCAACAAAAACAAAAATTAAAAAAAAAAACGTAGCTGACATTTGTATTTGTTTAGAGCAACTTTTGCAGCAATGTGCTGGAGGAGTTTGCAAACAACATATTTTTTTCATTTGCCGCCTGGCTGCCTTATCATATTTAATGTTTGTTTCTCTAATGCCTTTCGAAGGAGAAATGAGTTCAATGTTCTTCTCGTTCATTTGTATTACTTGTTTGTTGGTTACACTCTAAAGACCCCAGTGATAACGTGGCTTTGTGGTTTTTTGATTTTCCGGTGATGATGGTGGGCTGCCTACAATGAATGACTCTTTCCTCCTGGCAAACCACACCACTCCACAAGATATGGACTTGGAAAGCCTTTGTTTAGTTTAGAATTTAAGCATACTTTCAGCTATAGAGGCCATTGCAAATATTTTTATTTTACAAAACAGCAGGTGCAGTGAATGAAGTTTAATATTTATATTACTGATAATATTTTATGGAACATAATACCTCTGCGATTTTCCAAGAAAATAACAAACGAACGGCAAGTTGAAAATCAGGTCGATGTTGTAAAAATCTTAAAAAATACTAAAGAATTTTAAAGTGTGGAAGTGAGTATGCGTGGTATATTGAAAATTATAAAATATATGCCAGCATTAATGTATAAAATGCTATGTTTTTATTAGATAAGAAAACCGTTTGATACATTACACGAGATAACTTAAATCCGATGTCTGAAACAATATCCAATGATCTGTGTTTTGAAATTGTCATAAAAATTCGTCTTCGTAAAAAAGGGAAAAAATTCTATCAGAAAATATGATATAGTTCAGAAAAAGAAGCAATCAGAACAGTATTACATTTTTTTTTAAAAAGCGCCATCTTTATTTAGATAATGGCCTCTCTTTCATTCAATATTAACATCAAGATGTCGTCATGAAAAGTATAAAGAGATGAGTATATTTTTAGGCGAACAAATTCATTTAATACCGTACTATTATTATATACACCATTTTATATATCATTTCACATTTTTATAACATACTCTTAGGCGCCCACACAGAGAAATACCCATGAAGAAAATTAGAAATGTATGACAACTTGTTACAACCAGCTCCATATTTATATCGATAACAGTATACATTTTCAACTAATGCCAATAGAAAAATGACATTAGATAAGAAAGCGACATCTTGTCAATATTTTCATTCAATATCAAAATCGAGATGGCGACATTAGGGATGAGCCCATTTTTAGGCAAATAAATAACGTGCCATCATTGGCCCATTTACATTCAGCATATATTAAAGCTCTCACAGTAATTTTTTAAACTTTAAAGATCCACTTTTCCCTGATAACTACGTATCACACTGAGCGCCATCTTTATATTGATATCGGACCAACTTTTCCTTTACCATTAAGATAAAGACGTGACGTGGTAATTAATATATACTGATGAAGTATTTAACATTAAAGATAATAATTGGGAAGGGTAATCATCTGGACATTTATACAATATGAGGGTTACTGCTGATGCTAAGAACATATATGTTTTAATTTTGAAACGACCTAATATTTTGTGAAAGCTTTCGAAATAATTGAATTAGTACGATGTGTTGAGACGAGCGCCACCTAGATATTGATTTTGACCTATTTTTTCATCCATAAACAATATCAAGTGGCGAAAAATATGGCTTCATGAAGAGGAGAATATTGTAACGTCCTGTTGATGTTGGCGTACTGAAAAACCAATTGTAGCTAAAATTAAGTTCTGAAAAATAGCTTTAGCAGCCAAATTATGCGTAACATAATAGGTCTAGTTTATACACTCCTTTCAATAAATATCACAATCAAATCAGTTCGTTCGTGAGCTGCACAAATATAAACAGTGACACCTAGATATTGATTTGAACCTTTTGGCCTATCTTAAATCAGTATCAAGATGCCTCATAATAAAACTTAAAGAGTATTATATGTGGCAACTAGTTTCATCTTGATATTAATATCAGATTAGTTATTCGCCCAGTAGCCATATAAAGATGGCATGGTAAGAAACTATTTGTGGGAAAATCGGAGTTTATTAACATTTTTAGCTTAATTACTGTAATCTATGGTTACTGCCGAGGAGAAAATGAAAGTCATTTAATAGAATTTTTGTCATCCCCCACAAAAGGACAAAATTCTCAAAGAAAATAAGTTAATTCATACAAAGAGAAAAGTTCATCCGATTTTGTTCAAACTTTGCAAATCTTAATATTTGTATGTCAGTTTACTTTTTCTGGTACCTCCAGCATTAAGGGTCAAAAAAAAATTCCTTCATCCTTCAAAATTTCGCACATCTCAATATTTTTATCTGTTGTGAATATGGGGTTTATTGGTCCATTGCTTCTGATACCTCGGCTATAAGAGGTCAACATTTTGATCAGTTATATGTCTCATTACATTCGATACAGCTCAGCGATTTTCTTTAAACTTCGTGAGTCTCAATACACTTCCCCCCTTTTTTTAATGTTTTAAAAGCACGTTGAGTTTTCACAATTGACTTCTTGTAAATTTCAACTATTTCAGAGCGCTCGCGTGGCGTGTATTGGTTCATGATAAAAATGTGCTTGGACTGACGCTTCAAACGCGGTATGTCAATAAGCGATGTGACATCTCTGTCAAAAGTTATGGCGTTGCCAGATGGGTCCGTCGAATATGGGCAACCCTGTACATTTTAACTTGTTAACTTGTTTTTGTTTAGCAAAATAGTTGAAAGTGAATTATAGCGGAACCTATATGATAAGTATCTGATTCCGTTGCCTAATGGTCTCCAGTATAGCGTAAAAATATATATGTTGATTTGATATAGAAATGTTGTGACATAGAGCGCCATCTAGCAATATTTGATTATTTTGTTTGGACGAAAAAAAAAAAACACTAACATAAGTATATAATTTTTATTATTTTAATTTTTTTTATTTACATTAAATTTTGTAGCATACTTTCCCTAAAATTGTATCAACTAGATGATATCACTTATTCTAGCTCAGTAACTGCAATAGCTTTTATGAAGTGTAACTTTTCCCCCATATACGTTGATTTGGATGTTTGTCTCGTTGTTTTTTTATGTCTGGGGGATTAAAATCAAATCAAAACGATGAACATGAGCAAATCCCTTTCAATGAATTTGTTGCATTCCCTAAATCCCCTTCGTATATTGTTCCTTTCATTTGGGAGTAATGGTAGTTTGGATGAGGAATTTTTGTTATGTTTTCAGGGAATTTTGTGTTTTTTTGTTTTGTTCTCATAGCTTTGTATGAAGTTTCTTTCATTTTGTGTCAGGGTCCATTTAGTTTTTATAAAGTTGATTTTTTTGTAGAAAGCCAGCTGAAGTCAAGTAAAAACATGAAAATGGATTTCATTCATTTAGTTAGCAAAAAAAAAAAATCGAATCATTTTACAATTAAAACTGGAAGGGTTTTTAAGTCTGCCATAGAGAATAAGTGAAATTGTCTGCAACTTTTTTTTTTCTTTTTCTTTTTTTGTAAAAAGAAAATGTTTTAATTACCATTGAAATTGTTGCTAGAGAAGAATGTATTTTTTATTCTTCTTTACATTTTGCTGAATATAAATCCCGTCTACTTCCAAAAGTTTAAGTGGCATTTTTAAAGCTATATGCACTTGCCGGCAACAACAATAGACATTATTAAGTGTCGAAAAGAAAAGCTAGAGAGAAAAAGTTATTAATGCTTAACCATAACATTAATTAAGATTTTTTTCGAAACCAACAAAAGAACGAAATAAAACTGCAGACATATTTAGTTATTATTTTTATCGTTATGGCAAATAAGATTAATTTTGTAAGGCAGCGTTCGTTCAGACACCTTTTGGGGTAAATGTTGTTTTTAACGCCCTTAGGTAGTTTATATTTTGTTTAAAATCAACACGCGCCTAAAAGTTTTCAAAAAAAAAAAAAATAAATAAATAAATAAATAAACAACAACTGTTTAGACCATTTTGAATTAATTTTCGTGCCTTGAATAAAAACAAATAAAAGAATGGTTAAGCTATGAAATATTGGGAAGTGAAAAGTTACTCCCCCAAAAAATTGGTATACACATGCGGCACATAACCCTTTACAAAGAAATATTTATAATTCAAACATTACATTTAACCTAGTTTTATGTCTACCGCGTGATAGGACATGTATCGAGAATATTACCTCAAAATGCCTAACAGTATAATGAATATTTTTTTTAATGTACCAATCATTAGCATAATGTCTTTGCATACATAAGCCTCAAAGTATGCTCCAATTTATGTAGATCCAAAAGCAGCTGATTTTTGATCTGCCTTGATTAAAATTTATAATTTTATAAGAAATTGAAAACATTTTATAAGAAAAAAAAACAAAGAAATTGAGAGTTAATTTGACGCTCTATTTAATTCAGGTGTTATGTAAACGGTTTATTGCCGACTGAAAGATCAGTAAATTTCAGGCCAAACAGCTCGTGCTAGGATTGCGAACTTTTTCCATTAGGGTCACAACTGGCTTGATAGTGCTGGACACATATCATTCAGTCATTCATGCCCGTAGAGTTCAAAATGTAGAAAACGACAATAGTTATTGTACGATCTATTGCAAATTATACACAGGGTGATAAAAAAATATTTCAACCAACTTCAGACTGCTGTCATTTCTAAGCTACTCGTCCGGTGACAGCCCATTATATAGTATACAAGCGTACAAAAAAATTTTGGTGAGCATTTTCCAGAAGAAAAGTTATTCGTGATGGAATTCAAGCGTGATAGTGTGATTTCTTTATATTTGGCTGGAAAACCACAAGTGGCTATCGTTAGAGCACTCCAGAATTTAAATGTGATTAAATCTCTTGTGTCTCGTACCTTCGCTCGTTACCGAGATACTGGTAGCGTAGCCCGATCTCCAGGAAGTGAACGGAAGAACCGCAACATCAGCAGAGATGGTTTGAAAATTAAAGAAGGGACTTGATCGAAACCCGCGTCGCAGTGGCCGAAAATTGGCTCGTGAGCTCAACATATCGCAATATTGCATTCGGCAAATATTGCAAAATGAGCTCGGGGTAAGGTAAAGACATTGACATCCAAAAAGTGCAAGAACGTACACAGCAACTGAAAGAAAATAGACTCAAAAGAGCTAGAGTTGCTTCGGTTGGCCGAAAGTGGTGAACTGCCGAATTTAGTTTTCTCCGATGAGAAAACATTCGTTGTCCAGCAGTTTGTAAGCAGCTAAGGTCAGCTGAAAATGTGCACCTTCGGTTGGAAACCTGAACTCAAGCGCCTGCCATGGTGATGGTATGGACCGCCATGACAGCAGATGGTCGCTCTCCGTATTAATCGACCGTGGCATCAGAATAAATGCCGAATATTATCGCGAAAATATTCTGGAGGGTGTATTAAAGCCTTGGGTACGCAAACATTTTGGCCGCAGACCTTGGACATTCCAACCATCGCACTCAGCACGCGCCACCCAAGAATGGTTACAAAATGAGGTTCCTCTCTTCATTTCCAGCACACAATGGCCACCAAAATCTCCGGATACCAATCCGTTGGACTATTATGTCTGGAGTATTTTAGAAAGCAAGGTTGGCACTAAAAAATACCAAAGTGTTGGTCACCTCAAGCAAGCGCTTCGCCGGGAATGGGCCAAAATAGCGCAGAGCAACATTCAGGCAGCACTCGATGGTTTCGTTGGCCGTTTGAAGGCCATAATTCGTGGCCATAAAACAACATGAAGTCGACCCGACGGAACTTTTAATACCCTACACCATTCTGTAAAAAAACTTTTTTTTTTTAAATAATTGAATTCCACCTTAAAATACAAATACCAGAATATCCAGAGGTACAATACTATGTTCCGTAACAGGAGCTAGAACCCATTACGAACTATAAAAAAATCATCAAAATACGGAATATCGTGAGGTACAATTATATGAGGGCTATACCAAAATGTCGTTTCGCCACACGAAATACCAATTTTTAGACAAATCCCTGAAAAATGTGGCGAAAAGCATCAAAATACCGAATGTCAGGAGGTACGGTTATATGGTGGCTATATAAAAAAGGAACATAAATTGTTCTTGTTTTTTATGTTTGGTGGTGGTTTTTAACTTTTGAAATGCATAAGCAATTGTAGATTGTAAGCAACAGAAGTTCAGTGAACGCGTATTTTAAATCATGTTAAATCACAATTTTGCCGGCTTTTAAATTTCACCTTCAAAACCTTTTGAGGAATACTTTTTTTACTTACATTTAATTTCTCAAATCTGTTCTAACAAATGCGAACAACGCTGCCTGACTTAAATTAACAGCTGTAGGTGTTAATGTTTTAATTAAGTTTCATGGAATATAAAGTCTGCTTTTAGGCATTCAAAAGATAAGATTTTCTTAAGAATTTAAATGACATTTTTATCTGCAAAAAAATGAATATAAGTCGTATTTTTTGTTTAAAAGAAACAACAATTGTAAAATCTGTCTCTATGCCGAAGCTTACAAATGTAACAATTATTTGTGTAATTTCTACATTCATTGTTATGGCAAAATAATTTCTAGATTATAAAGAAACATAGAAGAAGAAACACAATAAACCTCAAAGGTACATCCCCTGAAATGGCATTTACACCTAGCTTAAGCTATATAACAGCAAATTAAAAAATAAGGATTTTCTTTAGAATTGCCATTGTCTGCTTGGTGCCAAGTGTCAATAAACTTTGTCGGTGAAAAGAAAAAAGAAACACCCACTAAAAACCACCTACTTCAACATTTAAATTCTGTTCTTCTTCTTATCTTTCAAGGCATGCTCTTTTCCTTTTACACCTTTATGCCGGTTTGCAGCTCCTCATTCCCACCAATACAAAAATGACTAATAAAACTAATGCTGATATTCTTCCCACTACTAAACAGCTAATAATCTTAGCTAATATATGACTAAAGTTAATGGGAAAAATGTGTCTCGCCGAACTTGGAAAAGCGAAGGAAAACTTCTATGCAAAATCGCAAGGTAACTAACAGCCATTAACAGAGTGAGTGTGTGTGTGTGATTGTGTCATTATTGCATGTGTTCTCCCCATATGTGGTTAGAACAATGATGATGATACGTACGTACGTACCTGTCTGTCTGTCTTAAACACTCAGCACCCACTTGCATGGAATTCGTTGCCTTAACTAAAAAGTGTTCATTAAATATTTGTAACTTTCTTTCTTTCGTTTATATCTAGCAATTTTTTATGGTAATTATTTCTTTTTCACACATGTAAGTGAGTGGGTGTGTGTTTGCACTGCTTCGGAGGTGTGTTAATATGCATTTATATGCTAATAAGCTCCATTCATTCACTCTGCCATTCATTGGCGGTGTAGACAAAGCCAAAATTCTTAGAAATGTTTCCTTTCTATTCAACAAAGCATTAAGTTTCTAAGTAATGAAAAAAGTTCTAAAGGCTTCTAGGTAATAATAAATGGAAAATATAGTAAATTATTCATAAAATGACACAACAACAAAAAAAGTAAACAATTAATAAATTCTATCAACAAAATTTGATTTACTCCTCCTCTACATATAATCGATATGGCTTAAAGAAGTAATACAAAATTTAATAAATTTTTTAAGGAAAAGGTTAGTTCAATATATTTTTAAGGCAAAAAATCGCATGGCGTTATTAAGCACTGCATTGTCAAACCTTATTTTTACATGTCTCCAAGCCTTGAATGACTTAAAAAGAGTCTTGAAGGCATAAATGGCATTTGAAATACCCTCTAGATGTGGAAGAACTGGAAGGACATTCTAGCTATAGACGACGAGAAAATGATGTACAGGAGGCCTGTAAATGCGGCATGGGAAACGTGTATTCAAGACTAAAGGAGATCTGTAAAAGGTTGTCATTCTAAAGAATTAGCTTAGAATTATGTTTAAGCTATAGAAAACATATAAAAGAATTCTAGTTATAGGAGATTCTGAGCAACAGAAGATCTGTTGAAGGTCTACTAGCTTGTATAAAAACTAGCTTGTATAGAAACTGAAATGCCTGCCGTAGAATCCTGTAAAAAGTTTTGTAGCTAGAATAGATCCATAAAGGATCTATAGAATCTAAAGGGTCTAATAGAAGACCCTAAAGGGTGAATACCCTAAAGGGTCTTGTAGTTAAATAAAGCTAGAAGGAGTTTTAAAGTTTTAAAAGGGCATTGCTAGTTTTAGAAAACCCATAACGGGGTATCCAATCTATTGAAAGGCCTTTATAACTATGACCTTCCAGATAAAGTACGCCTGTAATGACTCAGAGGTATAAAAAAAATTATGTTTAGGGTCTTAGAGCGATAGAAGACTTCCAAAAGGTTATCTCACTATGGAATATCTATCAAGGCTCTTCTAGTTATGGAGGAGATTAAAGATATCTCCCAGCTTTAAAAGCCATATGGAAAACCTTCACTATACAAAACAGCCGAAAAGGGCCCCTATCTTTAGTGAACTTTGTTTTTTTTAAAGTTGACATGAAATGGTTCTTTTAGCTATAAAAGATTTTAGCACTGGGAGACCCTTAAATTTTTTCCCAGATGTAAAATCATAAAATACTCTTAGGGCTTCTCTTTGCTGTATAAGACCCTCAAGTGGTGTTCTACCGCCAGACTTGACTTGTGAAGGACCTTCATAGATTAAATACTGACATTTCCTTTGCAACTTATACAAAGGCTGTAGAGAATCTTATAGCTATATAAATCTTTATATGGTCTACTATCTTTTGAAGATCTGTAAAGAATGTCGTTAACATACAGGACCTGTTGAAATCTTCCGCCAATGGAATTTGTTCGTAACGGATCTTCTTTCTATACAAGTCCATTGGGCGTCGGGTCCTCTGGCCTAAAAGCCTTAATAAGGGACTTCCAACTATACATGAACATTAAAGGGTCTCCTGGCTATAGAAGTTCTGTGAGAGAACTTTTGGATATTTAAAAAACTGTAAAAAGATCTTGGCAAAAGAAGTCTTGCGTATGGTCCTCTTGCTATAGAAGTTCGGCAAAAATTTTCCACCTGCAGAATAAAAGTTGGGGGTATTCTTGTAATAATTCTTGTACAAGAACTTTAGCAGGTCTTTTGTTTATAAAGGGCAAAAATCTGTAAAACAATCTCGGCAAAAGAAGTCTTGTGTGGGGACCCTACGCAATAGAAGTTCGGCAATAAGGTTTCTACCTGCAGAGGATATGCTAGGGGTATTCTTGCAATAAAAGACCTACAAGAACTTTTATCTAACCTTTTGGTTAGAACCTTTTGGCTCTTCTATATATGGAAGATTGCTCTCTATAAAAGACATGTGGATGGTTTTGTACCCATAGAACCCCCCGGGAGATGTCTTCAATCCGTGAAGGATCTGTGTAAGATCTTTTATCCTCAAAAGGACTTTTGATATCCCAAACGCATTACGTTTTTTAAGACATCCTTTCTTTAAGAAGACCCGTGTCAGATCTTCTACGTGCAAAAAACCAGTGAAAGGTC
Organism: Musca domestica; assembly: GCF_030504385.1. Lineage (NCBI taxonomy): Eukaryota > Metazoa > Arthropoda > Insecta > Diptera > Muscidae > Musca > Musca domestica. The sequence continues at coordinate 37,546,941 of NW_026712114.1, forward strand.
TGCTACCTATAGAAGTTGTGGAAAGTCTTATATCTATAAAAGGCCTGAATAACATGTGGTAGGCCCTCGAAGACGGGTCTTCCGTAAAAGAGCAGCCTCCGTAAAAGAAAGCCTTGTAATTACCCTAAGAAAATTAAAAAGTCTTCTATTCCCAAAAAATGGGGGGGAACCTAACGAGTTCCTTAAAGTAATTGAGTTTTCGTTTATTAGAAAAAAAATAACGTTCATTGCCTTTAGAGTTGAATAACTCCGCCGAAAATTTGAAAACTTTCTCTTCAGAAAGAGAATTAAATTCAATAAAAAAACTTGCTAAAAAATCAAATGCATTTAAGCAAGTTTTTTGTGCCTTGCATAACCACCAAACCAAACATTAGACAAAACTTTTACTTTCATTTCAAATAATTTCAAAGACATAATGGGGAAAATGGCAAGGCATCCGCAGCAGAAGCCCCAGAATATTAACGGCAGCAAACCAACACGTTTTAATGTTCTAATATTGACAGAAACCGACAACAACCACGAACTAGAACTTCATGGTCATTGCCATTGGAAAAATGGCGGTAAGTCGTTGCTACCAACTAACAAACGAATACCAGCATTATGAGGGAATGACTCGTGTTGGAGCAGACTCTAAAGACCCATAATCTAACTACATTTCAAGTGGAAACTGCTTTCAAATGCCATGAATTTCTGGCCACAAAACCTGACAACAACAAAATACAAGCACAAATTTTTGTGGAAAATACAATGTCCTTTCACAGATTTACGTTTTTTTTTTCTTCTTCTCCGAACTACAAACAAACGAGCACATTTACACATTATTAAGTTAGGTGTGTCTTGAGCGTGGGATTATTGCAATGCAATGAATATAGGTAGTATAATAATGCTGGAAAAACAGGAATTTTAATATGAAATTGGGAATAAAATTCACTTTACGAAATTTATCTTTTAGGATAATCAAATTGAAAATTCAGCCAAATCATTATCACACCTCATTTCAGAATGGCATTGTTGAAAGCTTTGGTGCTGTTACTGCTGGCAGAAGCTTACTGATGACCGTTAGCTGCAGCAGAAACATACACACAAAAAACTCTCACAAAATTCTTAGATTTGTGCATGTCAGAGTCGTCGTTGAAAAACTACTACTCCTCCACTTCACTTTCATTATCCTCATCCGTTGTTGTTTCTGTGTGCATGCATCCAGCCAAATGTTTCTGTCGATGTTAATGTCTTTGCTGGCAATGATTAATAACGCCATCGTAGTGGGAGTTTTTGCCGGTTTCACGAAAGTAAGAGGTCATTCTCCTACAAATAAAATCTCCTGAGGTTATTCTTCTTTCTCTCTCTCACTCTGTGGCAGGCAATTTGTAGCGGTAATAGCTGCGTTACAAGCGCTAATTATTAATGTAAATGTTGTCACTATTAAATGGCCAGTTAAAACAGGGGACAAGTGGGTGGGATGGAGAAATGTTAATTTCGAAACAAAAGGTGTTGGTGGAATGCTATTCGGGGAATGGGAGGACATTTTTATTGCAGTGACAGGGCAAATTGAATTTAAATAGGATGAAAATATTGAAGAGAGTTTAGTCTAAATACTAACAAAGGTTAATCTCGTAAATATATTTTTTTTTATTTTTGGAACTTATTTCTCGAATATATACTTATTTCTCGAATTTTTATACCCTCCACCATAGTATGAAGAGTATATTAAGTTTGTCATTCCGTTTGTAACACCTCGAAATATACACTTTAGACCCCACAAAGTATATATATTCCTGATCAGCATTAAATTCTATGTCGATTTAGCGATGTCCGTACGTCCATGGAAATCATTCTAGCTTCCAAACGAAATGAAGTAGGTTTGTCTGCAGGACTTTTGGTATTGAAAATGGGCCATGGTTTCTAATAGATACTACAGCTTACGACAGAAATTTGTCTGTGCAGGTTCAAGTCTTTGTATAACCCCCATATAACAGTACCTCCCGATATTCGGTGTTTTGATGATTTTGGGACATTATTCACCGGAATTGTTCCGAATTTGGTATTTGAAGTTCGTAATGGATACTACAAGTTAAGACAGAAAATAGTCTGTGCAGGTTCTCGTCTTCGTATAGCCCCCATATAGCGGTACCTCCCGATATCACCGGAATTGTCTGTGCATGTCCGGGTTTTGATATGGCCAACATAACATGGTATCTCTATACATTCGGTATTTTGATGATTATAGGTAGATTATTTACCGATTTTTTAAAGTTTCTCATTTGAATATTGTAATGGCTTATGACGTCGTAAAGACCGTAATATAAAGGCTAAATTTGTTATTTTTAACTTTTTAACAGAATTTTTAAAGGATTTTATTTGTTTTGAAAAGTGACAATTTTTTTCCAAATAATGGAGGGTATTAAAAGTTCGGCCCGGCCGAACTTACAGTTTTTTTTTTACTTGCCCATTATTGATGTTTGAATTTTTCTTCAAGTTTTACTATTTTTTTTGGGGTAGGCATGAGGTATAATTTCTTATATTATAAAAATCATTTAAGGTTGAATATAATACTTGCATTAATTAAATATTTTTACGTCACATACCTGGAATGAGAAAAAAATGGTATGTTATTTTTTATTATATTAGGACATAATTTTAAAATAAGTTTAAATCTTATATAAATATTGGAGGTGGGAAGATCTGAAAGGGACCCAACAAGGAAATTTCGCCACTGATCGGTCACGTTTCCGAATAATGCCAAGACTTATTTTTTATAGTCACTGCAGAATGCATCGGAATATACAGGGTGAGATAAAAAACTGCAACCAAGTTAGACGCCATAATTTGTACATTTTTTTAATTTTATTGAATGAAAGCAAAAAATGTCGCAAATAGCATCAAATTTTAGAATTGTTCGAATTGGTCACCTTTTGCACGAATTATGGCCTTCACGGCCATACGGCCAATGAAACGGTCACACGCCGCCCGAATGTTGTTCTGCAGTATTCTGGCCTATTTCCGGAGAAGCGCTTGCTTGACGTGTTCGACACCTTGGTATTTTTTAGTGTCAACTTTGATTTCCCAATTACTCCAGACACAATATTTATTCTGATGCCACGGTTAATTAATACGAGCGGAGAGCGATCATCAACTTTTATGGCGGCCCACACCATCACCATGGCCTGCGCTTGAGTTCTGGTGGCCAACCGAAGGTGCACATTTTCAGCTGACCTCTTTGGCAAGTAAACACGATCATTTTGTTTGTTTACAAACTGCTGGACAACGAATGTTTTCTCATCGGAGAAAACAAAATTCGGCAGTTCACCACTTTCGGACAAGCGAAGCAACTCTTTAGCTCTTTTGAGTCTATTTTCTTTCTGTTGCGGTGTAAGTTCTTGCACTTTTTGGAATTTCAATGGCTTTACACCGAGCTCATTTTCTAATATAAGCTGAATGGAATATTGCGATATGTTCAGCTCACGAGCCAGTTTTCGGCCATTGCGACGCGGTTTTCGATCAAGTCGCTTCTGTACTTTTCGAATCATTTCTGTTGATGTTGCTGTTTTCTTCCGGCCACTTCCTTGACGTCGGACTACGCTACCAGTATCACGGTAACAAGCAATGGTACGAGACACAAAATATGTATTCACATTTTAACGCTGGAGTCAGCCTCTTGTGGTTTTCCAGCCAAATATAAAGAAATCACACTATCACGCTTGAATTCTATCGCGAACAACTTTTTTTCTGTAAAATTCTCGCCAAAATGCTTTTGTACGCTTGTTTTTTTACCTCACCCTGTATAATCATTCCTCCATGATCAATGTTCGAGCATTAAGAATTAAGGCTTAAATGTACTTGTACAGAATTCATAACGCACAGTCTCCATTTAAGGAGAATTCAATTAATATCAAATAATTCAACTACTCCCCCAGACGCATACATACATAGTAAATTTGGCAACGAAAAATTAATTTCATTACACTCCCAGCCGCGCATTTTTGTTTGTGTGTATGGGTGTGTGCATTTGCATTTGACTTTATTTAATAATGGCTGCGCCATGTAAACATTGTCTAATGACAGTGACAGCCGTTATAAAAATAATGACATGAATATCATTATACAGTACCATAAGCCATATTCTGTTGTTGCAATTGATGTTGTTGTTGTTTGGGGATCTGTTTCCTTTGTTTGATGATGATGTCTGTTGTTGCAGTTGTGATGTTGGTGCTCTGTCGTCGTCATCATCGTTGTTGTTGTTGTTCTCTAGCAAATATCCTGCACAACTACCTCACTCACCATCCGCACCACATCCGCTGCATGAATGACGAAAAAGCTTATTCATAAATATGACAATAAAATTAATATCGAAACTTGGTGCTGGAGGGCGGGGATGTAAAGAGAAAAATTTGTGGGGATTATGTCTGAAATTCGATACACATCATACAGTTTAGGAGTTTCGTGGTATTTATTTTAGCATAATAATTAGTATTTGCATTGCCATTAAAGAGAGCGGGGAGTAGGTGGAAAGAATGGTGTGTTTTACACCAATGTCAACCAGACATTACAAGGACAATGACATCTTTTGTGTCATAAATTAAAGGTAGACAAACTGTATTGACCATCGTTGTCATTGTCTTCATCATCATAAAATCAATTAAATTAATGAAAACGTGGGATTAGATGGAAAATATAGTTGCAGAATATTAAATATTTAAAAGAGAAAATTATAAAGGCATCAAAAAAAAAAAAAAAAACAAAATAAAATAATATTGTATAACTTTCGGTTTGATTTAGAAATTAAATTCCAAATATATTTTAACATATACATAACATATACCTCATGCTATTCATCCTAAAGAATTATAGGAGCTTAATCTGTCGTTTGGAATTTTGTTTTTTTTTCCGAAATGTACAGGGTTGCCCATATTGGACGGACCCATGTTTTGTTTTTAATCGAAGAAAAAAATAAAAATTTGGCGATTGGCAATGTTAATGATTTAATTTGTTCCAAGTAGATTTGTTTACATCAATTTTTGAATATGATATCTCTCAAATGGCCGCCTCTGGCGTTGATGACGTATTGTGCCCTTTTTGCTGCATTTCCATCGTTTTTGCCAACATTTCGGCCGAAATAGCGGCTATTTCTTCACGAATGTTGTCCTTGAGCTCTTCTACGGTCCTTGGCTTGTTAACGTAAACCTTTGACTTCAAATATCCCCACAAGAAGAAGTCAGGCGGCGTCAAATCGGGCGAACGCGGTGGACAGTCCACTTTTCGACATCATACGGCCCGGAAACAAATTCTTCAGAAAATCGATTGTTATGCGACTTGTGTGCGGTGGAGCGCCGTCTTGTTGAAACCAGAACTGCCTCATACGCTTTCGACGAATAATTGGCATCACAAAATTAGTCATCATGTCGCGATAACTCTCCTGATTGATGGTAAGAGCATGGCCATTTTCATTTTAGAAGAAAAACGGCCCAATGACCGTTTTCGCACTAACGCCGCACCAAACTGTGACTTTTTCGTCATGAAGAGGCACTTCTTGAATCTCTTAAGGATTTTCAGTGGCGTAAAAACGGCAATTTTGCTTATTTACGGTCCCATTCAATGTGAAATGGGCTTCATCGGACATGATAATTTTGTTCCAAAATTGCTCGTCATATTCGGCCATTTCGATGACTCTTTGAGCCCATTCCAATCGACGAGGCTTGTCCGCAGGCAACATTCTTTGCGTCAATTGAATTTTGTACGGGAACAAATGCAAATCAATGCGAATAATCCGTTGTAAAGTGGACCGAGCCATGCCTAACCGCTGAGAACGGCGTTTTTGGGATTTTCTAGGGGACCTCTCAACACTGGCTCGTACGGAAGCGATATTCTCGGCCGATCGCCTTGGTCGACTTTTATATGGCCTCTTCGGATTAGAAAGAGCCTTACCAGTCGAAAATTTTTCTTAGAAGGCGGACTTCTCACATTTTTTAATGTTTTAAAAGCACGTTGAGTTTTCACAATTTAAGAGCGCTTGCGTGGCGTGTATTTGTTCATGGTAAAAATTTGCTTGGAGTGACGCTTCAAACGCGGTATGTCATTAAGCGATGTGACATCTCTGCCAAAAGTTGGCTGTATTGGTTAAGATATCTAACGAAAATTAATTAACTATCCAATTGCTTAGAATGGCAATATTCGCTGTGAAAAAAAAAAAAAAAAAAACAAAATACCAATTACTTGATACAAAAAAAAAAACTAACGTTACAGTGAAAAAAAAAATATATAGCCAGACAGACAAATGCGCTTCAGTTTCCCTTATAATAAAACCAATAAAAACCGATAACTAATTGTACCAAATGATGAAGAAGAAGCTACAAAGGAAGAAAAATATAACATTATTTAATCATTGGCTATAATCAAAGACCAATAAAATATCTTTTACAAAACAAAAACTGCACTGGCAACGACGTCGGCAAGGAACCAAGGGAAAATTTTAGTAGGAAAAAACTTGCAGTGAAGCCATTGACCCAGCGTTTTAGCAACAAGCTGTAGACAAAGTCCATTGGTTTTCATCCAACAAGAGGAGAGTAGAGAAAAAAAATAATATTCAGCAAAACGGAAAAGGAAATTTTATTTATGTGGCCAGACATTAAAAAAAAATCCTTCTTAAAATAAGAGTCAGCAAAAAAAGAACCCGAGAAGATCGATTGCAAAAGCATAAATTTCATCAGGAAAACGAAAAGAAAAACAAAAAAAGAATTGCTTGCAAGACAACCATTTGCTGCTATGCGATATTGAAGTATGCAGCAAAAGGCAAGAAGGCCAAGAAGAGAAGATGGTGTCGCGGGGATCTATGTAACAAATTTTGTATTTTGATAAAATCGCATTTCTAATAACATTCAAAAGGAGGAGCTTAACTGCTTACAAAACGCTTTGTATGTTGGCGTTGGCAAGTAAAAAAAAAATAGAAGAGCCAAGTCATAGACCCAAGATAACGAAGGGAAAAGTTACTTAAATCAATATAAAATAATTGCAAATGGGAGGGAGGATGTTGAGAGATTTTTGTGAGGGAAATTTAAGACTTGGACGAAATTAGAGAAATATTTCAAGAAGAAAAAAATTTTATAAAAAAATTGTATGAAGAAATTTTGGGTTCAATTTCGAACAGTGATCCCATAATATGGAAATACGGAAATACAGGGAGAGGTGAAACAACTACAACCAACTTCAGATTGCTGTCATTTCTAAACCACTAGCCCGACAGCTGTTAAAATTATTCCAGTAACAGCTCATTATATTGTTTACAAGCGTACAAAAGCATTTTGGTGAGAATTTTCCAGAAAAAAAGTTATTCCTGATTAAAATTCAAGCGCGATAGTGTAATTTCTTTATATTTGGCTGGAAAACAAAAAGTGGCTATCGTCAGAGCACTCCAACATATAAATGTGAATAAATCTTTTGTGTCTCATAACATACCTCGTTACCGTGATACTGGTAGCGTAGCCCGAAGTCATGGAAGTGGACGGAAGAAAACAGCAACAACAGCAGATGGTTCGAAAAGTAAAAAAGGGACTTGATCGAAACCCGTGTCCCAGTGCCCGCAAAATGGCTCCTGAGCTGAACATATCGCAATATTCCATTCGGCAAATATTGAAAAATGAGCTCGGGGTAAAGCCAATAAAATTCGAAAAAGTGCAAGAACTTACAACGCAACAGAAAGAAAATAGACTCAAAAGAGCTAAAGAGTTGCTGCGCTTGGCCGAAAGTTGTGAACTACCGAATTTTGGTTTTCTGTGATGGGAAAACATTCGTTGTCCAGCAGTTTGTAAACAAACAAAATTATCGTGTTTACTTGCCAAAGAGGTCAGCTGAAAATGTGCACTATCGGTTGGCCACCAGAACTCAAGCGCCGACCATGGTGATGGTGTGGGCAGCCCGAAACAGCCGATGGGGTCGATCTCCGCTCGTCTTAATCGACCATGGCATCAGAATAAATGCCGAATATTATCGCGAAAATAATCTGGAGGGTGTATTAAAGCCACGCAAACATTTTGGCTGCAACAGGACTCAGCATCATCGCACTCAGCACGCGCCACCCATGAATGGTTTCAAAATGAGGTTCCTCGCTTCATTTCCAGCGCACAATGGCCACCAAAATCTACGGATACCAATCCGTTGGACTATTGTGTCTGGAGTATTTCGGAAAGCAAGGTTGGCACTAAAAAATACCAAAGTGAATGGGCAAAAAAAAAAAAAAAAAAAAAAAGCAGAGCAACATTCGGTTATCTTGTGACGGCTTCTTTGGCCGTTTAAAGGCCATAATTTGTGCCAAAGGTGACCAATTCTAACAAATCTAAACTTATTCTAAAATTTGATGCTATTTCCGACATTTTTGGTTTTCATTCAATAAAATTTTAAAAAAAAATATATATGAATATTATGACGTTTGACTTTGTTGCAGTTTTTTTTTTTATCTCACGCTGTATGTTTACAACTTTCCAAACGAACCTCCTATTCCATGAACCACATTGTTGGCAAAGCATAGCATAGTCTACTTTTAGGCGAGTGAACGTAAAACACTTTTACTCGTAAGTCGTCCTTAGAACGGCAGACAGCCAGGCAGGCAGGCTGGTTGGCTGACTGCATTTAACAATGTTAATGCTGATGCTGCCATGAAGATGATGATAACAATGGCACAGTAGGACAATGGGAGAGTGAGAGCGAAGAAGAGTAAATCAACAATGATAAAACCCAACAGCTGCAGACGCCGGGACAGACAGACTGTGATTGTCAACTTTGAACCGTAAACTTGGCATCTGAATAGAAGAGAAGTGAAGTAGTAGTGAAGTGAGTGAAGCACCGCCACCAATAATGTCAATGTCATTAAATCAATGTTTAAAAAGGTATTCATATCATTATATTCGGCATTTGTAGTTTATCTTCGGAAGCATAGATAACAGAGAGTCTGGGAGACAGTATGGTAGACATGCCGAAGAAAGACATCTACACATACATCCATGCATACACACATACTGTGGAAAAAACATAGTCAAGTTTTAAATTTCGCATGAATGCATGGATTTTGGAAGAACAATTTTTGCCAGAGTAGAAGCTCCCTCTGACCCCAGTAACTTTTGGCATAGATCCTCTTATTGAGTTTATTTTCTACCATGTTATTGTATTTTATCTTCTTCTTCTTCTCCTTGGTAGACGTGTGCCAGAGTTGCGAATTAAATGAAAGTTTGCCAGGATAATATACATAATGTTATTGTTGTTATTGCCGTAGTTGTTAAAATAAACTTACTAGCAATTCAAATCAGAGTAAGCTTCTTCCAAGAGTTTGAGGTTAAGGTTCATATTGTAAAAAATAAAATATGCTAAGAGAGTGGTGTCTATCTTCCCAGCAGCAGAGACACAATGACATGTCGCATTCCACAGCAATGACATTTACAAGTAGATAGGTAGACATCCTCAGCTGCACACCGAAAACATCGATGATGGATCATCAGATAAGAGGACAGCTTAAATTGTTTTTGTATATGAAATTAATGTTTTTAAGAGATTTGAAAATGTTTACTTTTCTTGGGAAAATTTAATAAATCTCAGTAGAAGAAAAACAACAATGAAATTAGGGAATGTGATTTGTATGACAAAAAGACCAAAACGCCACAGATTGTTGAACAAGGATTTTTGACAAGGGACAACATGTCAATATGTTACGAATTAAAAAATGTTGTGAGGTATATGGAGATCAATTTATGCTACTGAAATTTTACAATTTTAAAAACAGCTAGTATTAAAGCTATCCCAAACATTTCTTCTGTTTATAGAAGATCTAAAATAGGTTTTTTGATTATGGAGGTCTTTTACAAGGCCTTCTAAAGAAAAAAGATCTTGAACAGGTCTTTTTAAGACAAAGGACATTTGAAAGTTTATATTGGGAGAAGGACTTTTAAAGGATTATATAGAACCAAGAGCCTTTTCGGGATATCCATGGGCAGATTACCTTCAACAGATCTTCTGTGAACGGAAGACCTTTCAGAGGTATTTTATGGATAGAAGAAGAAGTGAATTTCCTATTTTCCTTTAGATAAAAGGGTTGTTGCACGTCTTCCACGGAAGAACACCTTTGACAGGTCTCCTACAGACAAAATAACCTTGATAGGTTTTCTCTAGATAGAAGATTTAAGAGACGTATTTTATAGACAGAAGACGGTTTGAAGTGTTTCTAGAGACAGATGACCTTTGCCAGCTTTTCTATGGACAACAAATCTTGAGAGGTCTTCTATTGCAAGAAGAGTGTTTATACCTCTCCTATAAATTGTTGTCCTTCTGGAGGTCTTCTATAAACAGAAGTCCTTTCCGTGGCTCTTCTATAGACAGAAGCCCTTTAAGTGATATTCTATAGAGAGAAGACCATTAGGAGATTTCCTATAGACAAAGGACTTTGGCAGGCCTTTTATAGATAGGTGACCTTTGAGAGATCTTCTATAGACAAAAGTGTTGACAAGTCTTCTTTAGACAAAAGATATTTGAGAGAGGTTTTCTATAGGGAGAAGACAATTTGCAGTTTTTCTACAGAAATGAGAACTTTTACATCTTTTTTTATAGACATCGGACTTTGGGCAAGTCTTTAATGGACTGACGATTTTCAAAAGGGTTTCTATAGAAAGAACTACGTTAAAAGGTCTTCCATGGACTGGATATTTTTTAAAGGTATTCTATAGACAGGAGACCTTTCAGAGGTCTTTATTAAAGAAGGCATTTTAAAGGTATTTTAGAGACAGAAACCCTCTTAAAGGTCCTTTATAGACAGATGTCTTTTTTTAGGTCTACTATAGAAGAAGTCCTTTTATAGATCTTCTATTTATGTAAGACCTTTAGGAGACCTTCTATAGATGGATAAAATAGCATCATAAGATAAACTTTTTTAATGTTGTCTATCGATTGTAGAACTTTCATAGCTTTTCAATGGACAGATTTCATGTAAGAGGTCTTCTACAGACGGAAGTCCTTTTAGAGGTCTTCCATACACAGAAGACCTCTGAAAGGTCTTCTATACACAGAACTTCTTTATTTAAGAACTTTGACAGATCGACTCTAAACAAACGTATTTTTACAGGTCTCCTATAGAGAGAAGGCACTTTATAGGTTTCCATAGGCAGAATTCTTTTTACAGATCTTCTATAGACAGAAGACATTTAAGGATCGTCTAAAGACATAAAACAGAGGGCGGTCGTCTGCAGGCAAAATACATTTAACAGGCCTTCTTCAGAAAGACCGGCTTAATAATTAAAGTACAGTTCTTATGTCGAGTAAAATGTTCTCTTTAATTTTACGAATCAGTCCATATTTGACTGCTTATAACTGTTTTCAAACCACAACGAGCAACAAATCGATGTTTTGATTATATTGCAACATTTGTGTGAAGAATACAAAAAAAAAAAAAAAAAAAATGGGTTTTATGCAAATTTCTGAGAAATTTTTTGGTTCTTTTGCGTTGAAAACCCTTCGGTATCAATATGACATTTTTTGCGATATTTATGAGAACGCATGACCGACCACAAAAGTTGACTTTAAATAAATATCTGTATTTAATGTGGTAAATATTTCTGTGTAACAGATAGAATATATTTAACGACTGTGGAGGAACAGAGCAAACAAACAAAAAAGGCATCCCGAAATAAAAACAGTAAACAATTTCTCAACTCTCACAATATGTATGAAGCGGTTTTTTTCAAAATTTTTCGAAAACCACAAACCAGACAGAGGCAAAAAAAAATTTTTGGTAAAACCATAAACATGCTTGAACCCCAAAAATAATGAGTTTAAATGAAATAGGATCACAAGAGGAAAGGCGGGCTAACATTTTTTTTTTTTTTTTGGGATCAATAACCCAATACAAAATGAACCCTAAGTAAAAAATACAACACATTTTTCGCCAAAAACCAATATATTCACATGTTTGAGATGAAACCTTTTAACTTTAGAATGGACACGTTTGAAATTGACATCGATGTGAAAATATTTGTTTGCCATTTTTTCCATTGGTTCTTCCAAAGAAATGTCAAACAAAATCAAATAACACTTAACTGTGAGATATGAACACCGAAAAAGGTAAGTTTTGTTTTGTTATCCTCTCAAAAGAACATTAACCTTCTACACCGAATCTTCAAAAGCCAAAGATGCTGCAAAAGTGTTGAACTGACAAACTTTCACAACAATTAATGTTGAAATATTTTCGTTTTCATTTTGTTTTTGCAGGCTGATCTGATGTATAATAATAGAGAGGCTTTTTCTTTAATTAAAAGCAATTAAGTTATTTAGACAATCGCCACAACAACTAAACGAAATTAAATGATTGTTTTTTTTTTTGCTGCCATTATGATGACGACGATGATGAAAATCTGTCTATGAGTAGTCTATGCCAAAAAAAAACCAGTGGTTGGCCATTGTTGAGGCTGCTTTGTTTTTGTTGATCTTTCAAAGTTTAATTGAATTTAATTTCAAAAATAATGTTTGAGAAAATTAAAGAAAACCCAGCGAGATATAGAGGGGGAAAATGGAACCATGCCAGAGAAGATTTTGAAAAAAGTTATATTAATCTGCACACCATACAAATATATAAGAGATTAATTACATTTTTAAATAGCTTCAGACGCTGTCATTTCTAAGCCACTCGTTCGACAGCTGTTAAAATTATTCCAGTGACAGCTTATTATATTGTTTACAAACGTACAAAAGCCTTTTGGTGAGAATTTTCCAGAAAAAAGGTTATTCGTGATAGAATTCAAGCGTGATAGTGATTTCTTTATATTTGGCTGAAAAACCACAAATGGCTATGGTTAGAGCACTCCAGCATTTAAATGTAAATAAATCTTTTGTGTCTCGTACCATCGCTCGTTAACGTGTTACTGTTAGCGTAGCCCGGTGTCAAGGAAGAGGACGGAAGAAAACAGCAACATCAGCAGAAATGGTTCGAAAAGTAAAGAAGCGACATAATCGAAACCCGCGTCACAGTGGCTGCAAAATAACTCGTGAGCTAAACATATCGTAATATTCCATTCAGCAAATATTAAGAAATGAGCTCGGGGTAAAGCCATTGAAATTCCAAAATATGCAAGAACTTACACCACAACAGAAACAAAATAGACTCAAAAGAGCTAAAGCCGAAAATGGTAAACTGCCGAATTTGGCTTTCTCTGATTAGAAAACATTCGTTGTCCAGCAGTTTGTAAACAAACAAAATTATCGCGTTTACATGCCAAAGAGGTCAGCTGAAAATGTGGACCTTAGTTGGCCAGCAGAACTCAAGCGCGGGCCATGGTAATGGTGTGGGCCGCCATAACAGCAGATGGTCGGTCTCCCCTCCTATTAAACGACCGTGGCGTCAGAATAAATGCCGAATATTATGGCGAAAATAAAATGGAGGGTGTAAAGCAAACATTTTGGCCACAGACATTGGATATTCCAACATGACTTAGCACCATCGCACTCAGCACACGCCAGCAAAGAATGGTTACACAATGAAGGTCCTCGCTTCATTTCCAGAGCACAATAGCCGCAAATCCGTTGGACTATAGTGTATGGAGTATTTTGGGAAAACAAGGTTGGCACTAACAAATACCAAAGTGTCGATCGCCTCAAGCAAGCTCTTCGCCGGGAATGGGCCTAAATACCGCAGAGAAACATTCGGGCAACGTGTGACGGTTTCATTGGCCGTTTGAAGGCCATAATTCGTGCCAAAGGTGACCAAGTCGAGCCATTCTAAAATTTGATGCTATTTCCGAATTTTTTTGCTTTCATTCAATTAAATTTGAAAAAAAAAAATGTAAAAACCAGTAAAGAAAGTCTTAAAGTAAGGCGGGGCCGACTTTATGATATCCTACACCACTTTGCTAATTTAGTAGAGCTCCGCATAATTATATGATTATAATTTAAAGTACAAAGGACTGAATATGCAGACGCATTTGTATCTTTTAAATTCGGACTTGTATTACCCATTTGGATAAATTGGATAAAGATTTATATGGGAGCTATATTCAAATCGGAACCGATCTCGACAAAAAATTTTGCAAAGATATTTCTGAGCTGTATTTGATATATTTCCCTGAAAATCGTCGTTACGGAGTGCATATTACAGCTGTGGGTAACAAATATAACAAATCGGATGAAGAGTATATATGGGAGCTATAGCTATATCTGAACCGATCTTCACCAAATTTGACATACTAGCTTCTAGACTCAATTCGGTCGCATGTACCAAATTCCATCCCATTTGGGATATTAGACATTTGGTGTACAATAAAAAGTAAATCGGACGAAGTTATATATGGGAGCTATATCCAAATCTGAACCGATCTCGATACAATTTAGCAAAGGTATTTCTGAGCTGCATTTGATATATTTCCCCAAATATTGTTGTTACCGAGTGCATATTACGGCTGCGGAGGTCAAAAATAACAAATCGGATGAACAATATATATGGGAGCTATAGCTATATCTCAACCGATTTCGATAAAATTTGGCATACTTATTTTCAGGCTTAATCTGGTTGTATGTGCAAAATTCCGTACCATTCAGCCTGATATTACACGTTTGGTGCACAATAAAAAGCAAATCGGACGAAGAGATATATGGGAGCTATATCTAAATTTTGACCGATTATCTCCAATTTCAATTGGGTTCGTCCTTGGGCCAAACAAATGATTCACCTGGATAGGACAATAAATACAAACTGTACTTTGTTTACAAAAATACTTGGACAGATGGACGGATGGACATGCATAAATCGACTCAGAATGTGATTCTATGCAGATCATCAAAAGGAACTATGGGTCTATCTCGTTTCCTTTTGCCTGTTACAAACAAATGCACAAATACATAATACCCTGACCACCTTGTGGTGTAGGTTATAATTATGGCATTCGACTTTGTTGCAGTTTTTTTAATTTCACTGTGTACATTTCAATATTTACAGGTCGTTTCTATAGTGGCATCGAAACTATCAAAAAATATTTAAATTTTTATACTTTTTTTGATATTTACGACATGTTTTGGAATATTATACTATAACTTAATGAACTCTGATAAATAACAAAAAAAAAAAAAAAAACATTGATGTTTTGAGTGCCAACTGTCGGAAGCTTCGAATGGTGTGATTGGCTGCTTCACTTTTGATTAAAAAATCCTTATTTCCTGGTAAAATAACAAATGGCTAGAAAATGATTAAGCCCACAAGGAATGAAAAAATATATTGTCAAGTTAGTCCAATTGGCGATTTGTAGTCCACGAGAGAATTATATATTTTTGGGTTAATTTTACATATAACAATTCAAATGGTTGTTGAAATTGTTGAATTATAAAATTCATATAAATGTCCATTTTTCAGACATAATCAAACACATTGTTCACTGGGTATAATTCATAAATATTTCCTATTATTAGACATAACAACAAGTCGAACGGCCGATCAACATCATTCATATGTTCGCAAAGAGAACACACACACACAAAAGCATACTCCGGTGAGGGAGCCTGTTGCTGTTGTATTGGGTTATTTTCATTCATTCTCTATCGATAATCTTCTTTGTTGATGTTGATGAATATATCGCTCTGCAAAGGTATGTCGAAAATAAATATTGTAGAAATTCTAAGCAAAAACAGAACCGCCACATAAATATATAAACAAACAACAGCGAAAGGGAAAAAACGTGCCATTTGCCAGTTTTGCCATTTATAAAACATGTCCATCCATCCGTCCGCTTCCCATCGTCACCGACCATTTGCTGTCTCTCATCTATTCATTGAACGACGATACGCCAATAGCCGGTCGGTCACCACCACCATACACAACTCATTTGTTGCCTAGTGGCCACCACTTTGGCCCCTTTGGGCTGTATTGCCTCCTGATAAATAATCAGTTGTTGCATGGCTCCGCTGTATTATTGCTTTGTGCCGTTGTCATACGTTAGAAAAGTTGAATGAACTTACCTCACAGTGGCGCACAACAAAAGCAAAAAAAAAAAAAACAGAAAGAGCGCGATACACCCACCCACATATAGAAAAAGCTAATGCTGTTGCTGTTGTTGACTTTAGTGTTATAATGAAATATCAACAACGACGACGACAGCAACAGCAGCAGGCGAGCAAGCAACTGTTGCATTAGATTAAGATTGCCAACAACTGTGGCACAACTCATCGATAGCTGCTAAACGCTTCACTAGCTATAGAAATCGCTGGCCGGCCAACACAGTGACTCTGTCTATTTAGGAACTGCTGCTGCGGACATAGTAGTACTCCTTCTCTTTCTGTTTTCGAAGCTATCACTGAATCTAAATATAAACCACTAATAATTATAATGAACGACCATAAAGGGAAAAGAGTTTCGCACAATCAAGAAGGAAAACAAAAAACGCTGCAATACAACGATAAAATAAACGACAATCATAAAAAAATATTAATAGTTTCACTTGATATGTTATTTGGATAAATTCAAAGAAGTCGTTAATGTTATTTCTGTTTTTCTATAGAAAAGAATGATATTAGCCGTCTATTTGGAATAGCAGACAATGGGTGTCTTGTATATTAAATAGAGAACTATTAAGGGTTTTAATATGGAAAATAATACCTTCTGTATGGAGTATAGAGCCAATAAGTTTTTCACATGAAAAATAAGGACCGTAGACTTCTGTATGAAATAGAAGAAGAGCATAGGGTCTTCTATATTGAGCAGACTACAATTGGATTTTCTATGTGGAATAGAAGACTATTGGGTATTCCATACGGAATAGAAGAGCACAGAAGTCCGCAGGGTCTTCTATAGGGAATAATAGATCACAGGATCATTTATGGGGAACGGAAGACCACAGGGTCTTCTATATGGAATAGAAGAGCACAGTATCTGCTATTCCATATAGAAGAGCATAAGGCCTTTCATACGGAATATAAAACCATATTCTTTAATACAGAAAAGAGGAAAAGAGCAACGGGTCTTCTTTACGAAATAGAAGTCCACTGAGTCTACAACACTAAATATAAGAACACTGCGTGTTCTATGTAAAATAGAAGGCCATTGGCTCTTCCATAGAAGTGAAGACCATTTTTCACAGGATCATTTATAGGGATCGGAAGACCACAGGGTCTTCTATATGGAATAGAAAAGCACAGTATCTTCTATTCCATATAGAAGAGCATAAGGCCTTCTATACGGAATATAAAATCATATTCTTTAATACAGAAAAGAGGACCACAGTGTCTTGTATACAGAATAGAACAGGTATTCTTTACGAAATAGAAGTTCACTGGGTCTACAACACTAAATATAAGGACACTGCGTGTTCTATGTAAAATAGAAGGCCATTGGCTCTTCCATAGAACAGAATACCATTGCCTCTTCTATAGGATAGAAGACCATTGGCTCCTCTATAGGATAGAAGACCATTGGCTCCTCTATAGGATAGAAGACCATTGGCTCCTCCATAGGATAGAAGACCATTGGCCCTTCTATAGGATAGAAGACCATTGGCCCTTCTATAGGATAGAAGACCATTGGCCATTCTATAGGATAGAAGACCATTGGCCCTTCTATAGGATAGAAGACCATTGACATTTCTTTTGAGTAGAAGACCATTGGCTCTTCTATTGAGTATAGGACCGTTGGCTCTACTGTTGACTATACTACGATTGACTCTTCCATAGAATAGAAGACCATTGGTTATATTTTATACCCATTCACTCCCACTTCCTTGCCATATAGACTGTAATTCTATTTCAGAGCCTTCTTCTGATGTATAGAATATGTGCGTGAAGATAAAAACGTTTTTAATTGTCGAAGACTTTCGGTTGTATAACAGTGTATAACAGTTCAAAAACGTTTTTGTATATGAGCGGAAAATAAAAACGATTTTCTAGGTTATAATAAAACGTTTTTCAACATGTTAGACTTTTAATCTAAGTCATTTGTTTGATTTACTAAAAACGATTTTTATTATCCCCTAGTAAATAAAATACTAATACTGAAATAAACACATAAAATGAAAATACATTATTTAAATTGTCAATGTGTAAGAATTATGATTATAAATATTTTTGGCCTATATCTCAGGATCAAAAAAGGATACGCGTATATGGAAGGTATCGTTAGAAAGGTGATTCCTTCTACTTTCCGAATATGTATTGATCTAACCATTTCATTGCAGAAATTTTGAGAAAAAAAATTTATCATTGAAAAATACGATTTTAAAGGACAAAATATGTTTTGGCCTATATCTCAGGATCAAAAAAGGATACGCGTATATGGAAGGTATCGTTAGAAAGGTGATTCCTTCTACTTTCCGAATATGTATTGATCTAAGCATTTCATTGTAGAAATTTTGAGAAAAAAATTTATCATCGAAAAATACGATTTTAAAGGACAAAATATGTTTTGGCCTATATCTCAGGATCAAAAAAGGATACGCGTATATGGAAGGTATCGTTAGAAAGGTGATTCCTTCTACTTTCCGAATATGTATTGATCTAAGCATTTCATTGCAGAAATTTTGAGAAAAAAATTTATCATCGAAAAATACGATTTTAAAGGACAAAATATGTTTTGGCCTATATCTCAGGATCAAAAAAGGATACGCGTATATGGAAGGTATCGTTAGAAAGGTGATTCCTTCTACTTTCCGAATATGTATTGATCTAAGCATTTCATTGTAGAAATTTTGAGAAAAAAATTTATCATCGAAAAATACGATTTTAAAGGACAAAATATGTTTTGGCCTATATCTCAGGATCAAAAAAGGATACGCGTATATGGAAGGTATCGTTAGAAAGGTGATTCCTTCTACTTTCCGAATATGTATTGATCTAAGCATTTCATTGTAGAAATTTTGAGAAAAAAATTTATCATCGAAAAATACGATTTTAAAGGACAAAATATGTTTTGGCCTATATCTCAGGATCAAAAAAGGATACGCGTATATGGAAGGTATCGTTAGAAAGGTGATTCCTTCTACTTTCCGAATATGTGCTGATCTAAGCATTTCATTGTAGAAATTTTGAGAAAAAAAATTATCATCGAAAAATACGATTTTAAAGGACAAAATATGTTTTGGCCTATATCTCAGGATCAAAAAAGGATACGCGTATATGGAAGGTATCGTTAGAAAGGTGATTCCTTCTACTTTCCGAATATGTATTGATCTAAGCATTTCATTGCAGAAATTTTGAGAAAAAAATTTATCATCGAAAAATACGATTTTAAAGGACAAAATATGTTTTGGCCTATATCTCAGGATCAAAAAAGGATACGCGTATATGGAAGGTATCGTTATAAAGGAGATTCCTTCTACTTTCCGAATATGTGCTGATCTAAGCATTTCATTGTAGAAATTTTGAGAAAAAAAATTATCATCGAAAAATACGATTTTAAAGGACAAAATATGTTTTGGCCTATATCTCAGGATCAAAAAAGGATACGCGTATATGGAAGGTATCGTTAGAAAGGTGATTCCTTCTACTTTCCGAATATGTATTGATCTAAGCATTTCATTGTAGAAATTTTGAGAAAAAAATTTATCATCGAAAAATACGATTTTAAAGGACAAAATATGTTTTGGCCTATATCTCAGGATCAAAAAAGGATACGCGTATATGGAAGGTATCGTTAGAAAGGTGATTCCTTCTACTTTCCGAATATGTATTGATCTAAGCATTTCATTGTAGAAATTTTGAGAAAAAAATTTATCATCGAAAAATACGATTTTAAAGGACAAAATATGTTTTGGCCTATATCTCAGGATCAAAAAAGGATACGCGTATATGGAAGGTATCGTTAGAAAGGTGATTCCTTCTACTTTCCGAATATGTGCTGATCTAAGCATTTCATTGTAGAAATTTTAAGAAAAAAATTTATCATCGAAAAATACGATTTTAAAGGACAAAATATGTTTTGGCCTATATCTCAGGATCAAAAAAGGATACGCGTATATGGAAGGTATCGTTAGAAAGGTGATTCCTTCTACTTTCCGAATATGTATTGATCTAAGCATTTCATTGTAGAAATTTTGAGAAAAAAATTTATCATCGAAAAATACGATTTTAAAGGACAAAATATGTTTTGGCCTATATCTCAGGATCAAAAAAGGATACGCGTATATGGAAGGTATCGTTAGAAAGGTGATTCCTTCTACTTTCCGAATATGTATTGATCTAGGCATTTCATTGTAGAATTTTGAGAAAAAAATTTATCATCGAAAAATACGATTTTAAAGGACAAAATATGTTTTGGCCTATATCTCAGGATCAAAAAAGGATACGCGTATATGGAAGGTATCGTTAGAAAGGTGATTCCTTCTACTTTCCGAATATGTATTGATCTAAGCATTTCATTGTAGAAATTTTGAGAAAAAAATTATCATCGAAAAATACGATTTTAAAGGACAAAATATGTTTTGGCCTATATCTCCGGATCAAAAAAGGATACGCGTATATGGAAGGTATCGTTAGAAAGGTGATTCCTTCTACTTTCCGAATATGTATTGATCTAAGCATTTCATTGTAGAAATTTTGAGAAAAAAATTTATCATCGAAAAATACGATTTTAAAGGACAAAATATGTTTTGGCCTATATCTCAGGATCAAAAAAGGATACGCGTATATGGAAGGTATCGTTAGAAAGGTGATTCCTTCTACTTTCCGAATATGTATTGATCTAAGCATTTCATTGCAGAAATTTTGAGAAAAAAATTTATCATCGAAAAATACGATTTTAAAGGACAAAATATGTTTTGGCCTATATCTCAGGA
This sequence comes from Musca domestica, assembly GCF_030504385.1. Classification (NCBI taxonomy): domain Eukaryota; kingdom Metazoa; phylum Arthropoda; class Insecta; order Diptera; family Muscidae; genus Musca; species Musca domestica. The sequence goes on from NW_026712114.1 coordinate 37,567,709, forward strand.
TCAAAAAAGGATACGCGTATATGGAAGGTATCGTTAGAAAGGTGATTCCTTCTACTTTCCGAATATGTATTGATCTAAGCATTTCATTGTAGAAATTTTGAGAAAAAAATTTATCATCGAAAAATACGATTTTAAAGGACAAAATATGTTTTGGCCTATATCTCAGGATCAAACAAGGATACGCGTATATGGAAGGTATCGTTAGAAAGGTGATTCCTTCTACTTTCCGAATATGTATTGATCTAAGCATTTCATTGCAGAAATTTTGAGAAAAAAAATTATTATCGAAAAATACGATTTTAAAGGACAAAATATGTTTTGGCCTATATCTCAGGATCAAAAAAGGATACGCGTATATGGAAGGTATCGTTAGAAAGGTGATTCCTTCTACTTTCCGAATATGTATTGATCTAGGCATTTCATTGTAGAAATTTTGAGAAAAAAATTTATCATCGAAAAATACGATTTTAAAGGACAAAATATGTTTTGGCCTATATCTCAGGATCAAAAAAGGATACGCGTATATGGAAGGTATCGTTAGAAAGGTGATTCCTTCTACTTTCCGAATATGTATTGATCTAAGCATTTCATTGTAGAAATTTTGAGAAAAAAATTTATCATCGAAAAATACGATTTTAAAGGACAAAATATGTTTTGGCCTATATCTCAGGATCAAAAAAGGACACGCGTATATGGAAGGTATCGTTAGAAAGGTGATTCCTTCTACTTTCCGAATATGTATTGATCTAAGCATTTCATTGTAGAAATTTTGAGAAAAAAATTTATCATCGAAAAATACGATTTTAAAGGACAAAATATGTTTTGGCCTATATCTCAGGATCAAAAAAGGATACGCGTATATGGAAGGTATCGTTAGAAAGGTGATTCCTTCTACTTTCCGAATATGTATTGATCTAAGCATTTCATTGCAGAAATTTTGAGAAAAAAATTTATCATCGAAAAATAAGATTTTAAAGGACAAAATATGTTTTGGCCTATATCTCAGGATCAAAAAAGGATACGCGTATATGGAAGGTATCGTTAGAAAGGTGATTCCTTCTACTTTCCGAATATGTATTGATCTAAGCATTTCATTGTAGAAATTTTGAGAAAAAAATTTATCATCGAAAAATACGATTTTAAAGGACAAAATATGTTTTGGCCTATATCTCAGGATCAAAAAAGGATACGCGTATATGGAAGGTATCGTTAGAAAGGTGATTCCTTCTACTTTCCGAATATGTATTGATCTAAGCATTTCATTGTAGAAATTTTGAGAAAAAAATTTATCATCGAAAAATACGATTTTAAAGGACAAAATATGTTTTGGCCTATATCTCAGGATCAAAAAAGGATACGCGTATATGGAAGGTATCGTTAGAAAGGTGATTCCTTCTACTTTCCGAATATGTATTGATCTAAGCATTTCATTGCAGAAATTTTGAGAAAAAAATTTATCATCGAAAAATACGATTTTAAAGGACAAAATATGTTTTGGCCTATATCTCAGGATCAAAAAAGGATACGCGTATATGGAAGGTATCGTTAGAAAGGTGATTCCTTCTACTTTCCGAATATGTATTGATCTAAGCATTTCATTGCAGAAATTTTGAGAAAAAAATTTATCATCGAAAAATACGATTTTAAAGGACAAAATATGTTTTGGCCTGTATCTCAGGATCAAAAAAGGATACGCGTATATGGAAGGTATCGTTAGAAAGGTGATTCATTCTACTTTCCGAATATGTATTGATCTAAGCATTTCATTGTAGAAATTTTAAGAAAAAAAATTATCATCGAAAAATACGATTTTAAAGGACAAAATATGTTTTGGCCTATATCTCAGGATCAAAAAAGGATACGCGTATATGGAAGGTATCGTTAGAAAGGTGATTCCTTCTACTTTCCGAATATGTATTGATCTAAGCATTTCATTGCAGAAATTTTGAGAAAAAAATTTATCATCGAAAAATACGATTTTAAAGGACAAAATATGTTTTGGCCTATATCTCAGGATCAAAAAAGGATACGCGTATATGGAAGGTATCGTTAGAAAGGTGATTCCTTCTACTTTCCGAATATGTATTGATCTAAGCATTTCATTGTAGAAATTTTGAGAAAAAAATTTATCATCGAAAAATACGATTTTAAAGGACAAAATATGTTTTGGCCTATATCTCAGGATCAAACAAGGATACGCGTATATGGAAGGTATCGTTAGAAAGGTGATTCCTTCTACTTTCCGAATATGTATTGATCTAAGCATTTCATTGCAGAAATTTTGAGAAAAAAAATTATTATCGAAAAATACGATTTTAAAGGACAAAATATGTTTTGGCCTATATCTCAGGATCAAAAAAGGATACGCGTATATGGAAGGTATCGTTAGAAAGGTGATTCCTTCTACTTTCCGAATATGTATTGATCTAGGCATTTCATTGTAGAAATTTTGAGAAAAAAATTTATCATCGAAAAATACGATTTTAAAGGACAAAATATGTTTTGGCCTATATCTCAGGATCAAAAAAGGATACGCGTATATGGAAGGTATCGTTAGAAAGGTGATTCCTTCTACTTTCCGAATATGTATTGATCTAAGCATTTCATTGTAGAAATTTTGAGAAAAAAATTTATCATCGAAAAATACGATTTTAAAGGACAAAATATGTTTTGGCCTATATCTCAGGATCAAAAAAGGATACGCGTATATGGAAGGTATCGTTAGAAAGGTGATTCCTTCTACTTTCCGAATATGTATTGATCTAAGCATTTCATTGCAGAAATTTTGAGAAAAAAATTTATCATCGAAAAATACGATTTTAAAGGACAAAATATGTTTTGGCCTATATCTCAGGATCAAAAAAGGATACGCGTATATGGAAGGTATCGTTAGAAAGGTGATTCCTTCTACTTTCCGAATATGTATTGATCTAAGCATTTCATTGTAGAAATTTTGAGAAAAAAATTTATCATCGAAAAATACGATTTTAAAGGACAAAATATGTTTTGGCCTATATCTCAGGATCAAACAAGGATACGCGTATATGGAAGGTATCGTTAGAAAGGTGATTCCTTCTACTTTCCGAATATGTATTGATCTAAGCATTTCATTGCAGAAATTTTGAGAAAAAAAATTATTATCGAAAAATACGATTTTAAAGGACAAAATATGTTTTGGCCTATATCTCAGGATCAAAAAAGGATACGCGTATATGGAAGGTATCGTTAGAAAGGTGATTCCTTCTACTTTCCGAATATGTATTGATCTAGGCATTTCATTGTAGAAATTTTGAGAAAAAAATTTATCATCGAAAAATACGATTTTAAAGGACAAAATATGTTTTGGCCTATATCTCAGGATCAAAAAAGGATACGCGTATATGGAAGGTATCGTTAGAAAGGTGATTCCTTCTACTTTCCGAATATGTATTGATCTAAGCATTTCATTGTAGAAATTTTGAGAAAAAAATTTATCATCGAAAAATACGATTTTAAAGGACAAAATATGTTTTGGCCTATATCTCAGGATCAAAAAAGGATACGCGTATATGGAAGGTATCGTTAGAAAGGTGATTCCTTCTACTTTCCGAATATGTATTGATCTAAGCATTTCATTGCAGAAATTTTGAGAAAAAAATTTATCATCGAAAAATACGATTTTAAAGGACAAAATATGTTTTGGCCTATATCTCAGGATCAAAAAAGGATACGCGTATATGGAAGGTATCGTTAGAAAGGTGATTCCTTCTACTTTCCGAATATGTATTGATCTAAGCATTTCATTGTAGAAATTTTGAGAAAAAAATTTATCATCGAAAAATACGATTTTAAAGGACAAAATATGTTTTGGCCTATATCTCAGGATCAAAAAAGGATACGCGTATATGGAAGGTATCGTTAGAAAGGTGATTCCTTCTACTTTCCGAATATGTATTGATCTAAGCATTTCATTGTAGAAATTTTGAGAAAAAAATTTATCATCGAAAAATACGATTTTAAAGGACAAAATATGTTTTGGCCTATATCTCAGGATCAAAAAAGGATACGCGTATATGGAAGGTATCGTTAGAAAGGTGATTCCTTCTACTTTCCGAATATGTATTGATCTAAGCATTTCATTGTAGAAATTTTGAGAAAAAAATTTATCATCGAAAAATACGATTTTAAAGGACAAAATATGTTTTGGCCTATATCTCAGGATCAAAAAAGGATACGCGTATATGGAAGGTATCGTTAGAAAGGTGATTCCTTCTACTTTCCGAATATGTATTGATCTAAGCATTTCATTGTAGAAATTTTGAGAAAAAAATTTATCATCGAAAAATACGATTTTAAAGGACAAAATATGTTTTGGCCTATATCTCAGGATCAAAAAAGGATACGCGTATATGGAAGGTATCGTTAGAAAGGTGATTCCTTCTACTTTCCGAATATGTATTGATCTAAGCATTTCATTGCAGAAATTTTGAGAAAAAAATTTATCATCGAAAAATACGATTTTAAAGGACAAAATATGTTTTGGCCTATATCTCAGGATCAAAAAAGGATACGCGTATATGGAAGGTATCGTTAGAAAGGTGATTCCTTCTACTTTCCGAATATGTATTGATCTAAGCATTTCATTGTAGAAATTTTGAGAAAAAAATTTATCATCGAAAAATACGATTTTAAAGGACAAAATATGTTTTGGCCTATATCTCAGGATCAAAAAAGGATACGCGTATATGGAAGGTATCGTTAGAAAGGTGATTCCTTCTACTTTCCGAATATGTATTGATCTAAGCATTTCATTGCAGAAATTTTGAGAAAAAAATTTATCATCGAAAAATACGATTTTAAAGGACAAAATATGTTTTGGCCTGTATCTCAGGATCAAAAAAGGATACGCGTATATGGAAGGTATCGTTAGAAAGGTGATTCATTCTACTTTCCGAATATGTATTGATCTAAGCATTTCATTGTAGAAATTTTAAGAAAAAAAATTATCATCGAAAAATACGATTTTAAAGGACAAAATATGTTTTGGCCTATATCTCAGGATCAAAAAAGGATACGCGTATATGGAAGGTATCGTTAGAAAGGTGATTCCTTCTACTTTCCGAATATGTATTGATCTAAGCATTTCATTGCAGAAATTTTGAGAAAAAAATTTATCATCGAAAAATACGATTTTAAAGGACAAAATATGTTTTGGCCTATATCTCAGGATCAAAAAAGGATACGCGTATATGGAAGGTATCGTTAGAAAGGTGATTCCTTCTACTTTCCGAATATGTATTGATCTAAGAAGAAGAATCGTAAATTTTTGGACTTTTTTGCCTTGGGAAATTTTTCAAAACAGTTCCCAAATAATGGCACCATATTGTGTTAGTTTCATTTTCGAAATGAAACAAGAATATATGAAAGTTTTTGGTAATATAAAAAAATAAAGCTTACTACAATTTTATAACAACGTCCATGTCGGGATTTGAACCCACGACACAGTAAATGTCAACAGAACTACTTAGCCGACTCGACCACAGCTTCGATTTGGACGGGTGGTATACTGTTATTAATACTACTGAACGTAGGATAATACGTAGATCTCTTTTTGCTGTTGTCAACTTTGAAAATCAACACAAAATCGGTTACGTTAATCTCATTGATTTAAACCCTTAGACAGTGTGTAACAGGTCAACGTATGTAGGCATGTTTAAGAAACTACATATTCGCAATTATTTTGGTATTTATACTAATAATTGTACTTTTATTTTTAATTTGTATATATTTAAATTCTATAAATTATCCTATAAATTTATTGATTTATGTTAATATTTGTATAATTCCGTATTTATTTATTTTTATTCCGTATTTATGAATTAAATTTTTTGTACTGATAATTATTTTTATATTTCATTTAATTATTATAAAAATTTTTACTGGTAATTTTATTTTATTTTAATATTTTGATTTATTTTTATCATTACAGTTTAACGCTTGCATATCTATATTTTTACATTCATTTATATTCGTGTTTTCATATTTTAATTTACGTTTTTATGTACAGTTATAATATTTTTTAAATTTTTTTTGTACTTATATTTATATTTTCATTATATTTATTTTTATATTTAAACTAATACCTTTTTACATTTTTATTTATTTTGTTGTTAAATTTAATCATTTTATTGTATTGTAATACCAACACCACGTTATTTTACACATGCTGGTATCACTTCATATTTTTTATCCATTTGCATTTATGCGGCATGCCCTATCTAAAAAGCAAAAATGCAAAGAATGTGTGAACCGTTACTTTTCGCACGTACCATTGTTGTTGTGTGTGTTTCAAGTTGATCGTTTGACGAACAACCCTTTTTTATATTCCCACGAAAAAAAATGTTTATTTTACTTCTACAATTCTGGTTCACCGTCGCCGCGAGCAAGTGATAGCTCAAGTGGTAGAGCGGTTGTGTTATCGTGTCCTGTGTCGCGGGTTCGAGCCCCGGTCAAGGTTTAGTTTTTTAAATATAATTTTTTGAATATGTTTTTTATTAAGAAAAATATTTTTCAAAGCAAGTACAGAATACAACTACTGTAGTACTCTTATATGTATTTATGTAAGTTCTATTATTGAAGTTTATATGTTGGTTGTATGTACTGAACTGATACAGTAACCTTATGTTGTATAACTTATTCTGCAAAAAATTTTCGTTAATAAAAAAAATAAAAAATCCTATTTAAAAAAAATGAATAAACACACCATGACCGGGGCTCGAACCCGCGACACAGGACACGATAACACAACCGCTCTACCACTTGAGCTATCACTTGCTCGCGGCGACGGTGAACCAGAATTGTAGAAGTAAAATAAACATTTTTTTTCGTGGGAATATAAAAAAGGGTTGTTCGTCAAACGATCAACTTGAAACACACACAACAACAATGGTACGTGCGAAAAGTAACGGTTCACACATTCTTTGCATTTTTGCTTTTTAGATAGGGCATGCCGCATAAATGCAAATGGATAAAAAATATGAAGTGATACCAGCATGTGTAAAATAACGTGGTGTTGGTATTACAATACAATAAAATGATTAAATTTAACAACAAAATAAATAAAAATGTAAAAAGGTATTAGTTTAAATATAAAAATAAATATAATGAAAATATAAATATAAGTACAAAAAAATTTAAAAAATATTATAACTGTACATAAAAACGTAAATTAAAATATGAAAACACGAATATAAATGAATGTAAAATATAGATATGCAAGCGTTAAACTGTAATGATAAAAATAAATCAAAATATTAAAATAAAATAAAATTACCAGTAAAAATTTTTATAATAATTAAATGAAATATAAAAATAATTATCAGTACAAAAAATTTAATTCATAAATACGGAATAAAAATAAATAAATACGAAATTATACAAATATTAACATAAATCAATAAATTTATAGGATAATTTATAGAATTTAAATATATACAAATTAAAAATAAAAGTACAATTATTAGTATAAATACCAAAATAATTGCGAATATGTAGTTTCTTAAACATGCCTACATACGTTGACCTGTTACACACTGTCTAAGGGTTTAAATCAATGAGATTAACGTAACCGATTTTGTGTTGATTTTCAAAGTTGACAACAGCAAAAAGAGATCTACGTATTATCCTACGTTCAGTAGTATTAATAACAGTATACCACCCGTCCAAATCGAAGCTGTGGTCGAGTCGGCTAAGTAGTTCTGTTGACATTTACTGTGTCGTGGGTTCAAATCCCGACATGGACGTTGTTATAAAATTGTAGTAAGCTTTATTTTTTTATATTACCAAAAACTTTCATATATTCTTGTTTCATTTCGAAAATGAAACTAACACAATATGGTGCCATTATTTGGGAACTGTTTTGAAAAATTTCCCAAGGCAAAAAAGTCCAAAAATTTACGATTCTTCTTCTTAGATCAATACATATTCGGAAAGTAGAAGGAATCACCTTTCTAACGATACCTTCCATATACGCGTATCCTTTTTTGATCCTGAGATATAGGCCAAAACATATTTTGTCCTTTAAAATCGTATTTTTCGATGATAAATTTTTTTCTCAAAATTTCTACAATGAAATGCTTAGATCAATACATATTCGGAAAGTAGAAGGAATCACCTTTCTAACGATACCTTCCATATACGCGTATCCTTTTTTGATCCTGAGATATAGGCCAAAACATATTTTGTCCTTTAAAATCGTATTTTTCGATGATAATTTTTTTCTCAAAATTTCTACAATGAAATGCTTAGATCAGCACATATTCGGAAAGTAGAAGGAATCACCTTTCTAACGATACCTTCCATATACGCGTATCCTTTTTTGATCCTGAGATACAGGCCAAAACATATTTTGTCCTTTAAAATCGTATTTTTCGATGATAAATTTTTTTCTCAAAATTTCTGCAATGAAATGCTTAGATCAATACATATTCGGAAAGTAGAAGGAATCACCTTTCTAACGATACCTTCCATATACGCGTATCCTTTTTTGATCCTGAGATATAGGCCAAAACATATTTTGTCCTTTGAAATCGTATTTTTCGATGATGAATTTTTTTCTCAAAATTTCTGCAATGAAATGCTTAGATCAATACATATTCGGAAAGTAGAAGGAATCACCTTTCTAACGATACCTTCCATATACGCGTATCCTTTTTTGATCCTGAGATATAGGCCAAAACATATTTTGTCCTTTAAAATCGTATTTTTCGATGATAAATTTTTTTCTCAAAATTTCTGCAATGAAATGCTTAGATCAATACATATTCGGAAAGTAGAAGGAATCACCTTTCTAACGATACCTTCCATATACGCGTATCCTTTTTTGATCCTGAGATATAGGCCAAAACATATTTTGTCCTTTAAAATCGTATTTTTCGATGATAAATTTTTTTCTCAAAATTTCTACAATGAAATGCTTAGATCAATACATATTCGGAAAGTAGAAGGAATCACCTTTCTAACGATACCTTCCATATACGCGTATCCTTTTTTGATCCTGAGATATAGGCCAAAACATATTTTGTCCTTTAAAATCGTATTTTTCGATGATAAATTTTTTTCTCAAAATTTCTGCAATGAAATGCTTAGATCAATACATATTCGGAAAGTAGAAGGAATCACCTTTCTAACGATACCTTCCATATACGCGTATCCTTTTTTGATCCTGAGATATAGGCCAAAACATATTTTGTCCTTTAAAATCGTATTTTTCGATGATAATTTTTTTTCTTAAAATTTCTACAATGAAATGCTTAGATCAATACATATTCGGAAAGTAGAATGAATCACCTTTCTAACGATACCTTCCATATACGCGTATCCTTTTTTGATCCTGAGATACAGGCCAAAACATATTTTGTCCTTTAAAATCGTATTTTTCGATGATAAATTTTTTTCTCAAAATTTCTGCAATGAAATGCTTAGATCAATACATATTCGGAAAGTAGAAGGAATCACCTTTCTAACGATACCTTCCATATACGCGTATCCTTTTTTGATCCTGAGATATAGGCCAAAACATATTTTGTCCTTTAAAATCGTATTTTTCGATGATAAATTTTTTTCTCAAAATTTCTGCAATGAAATGCTTAGATCAATACATATTCGGAAAGTAGAAGGAATCACCTTTCTAACGATACCTTCCATATACGCGTATCCTTTTTTGATCCTGAGATATAGGCCAAAACATATTTTGTCCTTTAAAATCGTATTTTTCGATGATAAATTTTTTTCTCAAAATTTCTGCAATGAAATGCTTAGATCAATACATATTCGGAAAGTAGAAGGAATCACCTTTCTAACGATACCTTCCATATACGCGTATCCTTTTTTGATCCTGAGATATAGGCCAAAACATATTTTGTCCTTTAAAATCGTATTTTTCGATGATAAATTTTTTTCTCAAAATTTCTACAATGAAATGCTTAGATCAATACATATTCGGAAAGTAGAAGGAATCACCTTTCTAACGATACCTTCCATATACGCGTATCCTTTTTTGATCCTGAGATATAGGCCAAAACATATTTTGTCCTTTAAAATCGTATTTTTCGATGATAAATTTTTTTCTCAAAATTTCTGCAATGAAATGCTTAGATCAATACATATTCGGAAAGTAGAAGGAATCACCTTTCTAACGATACCTTCCATATACGCGTATCCTTTTTTGATCCTGAGATATAGGCCAAAACATATTTTGTCCTTTAAAATCGTATTTTTCGATGATAATTTTTTTTCTTAAAATTTCTACAATGAAATGCTTAGATCAATACATATTCGGAAAGTAGAATGAATCACCTTTCTAACGATACCTTCCATATACGCGTATCCTTTTTTGATCCTGAGATACAGGCCAAAACATATTTTGTCCTTTAAAATCGTATTTTTCGATGATAAATTTTTTTCTCAAAATTTCTGCAATGAAATGCTTAGATCAATACATATTCGGAAAGTAGAAGGAATCACCTTTCTAACGATACCTTCCATATACGCGTATCCTTTTTTGATCCTGAGATATAGGCCAAAACATATTTTGTCCTTTAAAATCGTATTTTTCGATGATAAATTTTTTTCTCAAAATTTCTGCAATGAAATGCTTAGATCAATACATATTCGGAAAGTAGAAGGAATCACCTTTCTAACGATACCTTCCATATACGCGTATCCTTTTTTGATCCTGAGATATAGGCCAAAACATATTTTGTCCTTTAAAATCGTATTTTTCGATGATAAATTTTTTTCTCAAAATTTCTACAATGAAATGCTTAGATCAATACATATTCGGAAAGTAGAAGGAATCACCTTTCTAACGATACCTTCCATATACGCGTATCCTTTTTTGATCCTGAGATATAGGCCAAAACATATTTTGTCCTTTAAAATCGTATTTTTCGATGATAAATTTTTTTCTCAAAATTTCTACAATGAAATGCTTAGATCAATACATATTCGGAAAGTAGAAGGAATCACCTTTCTAACGATACCTTCCATATACGCGTATCCTTTTTTGATCCTGAGATATAGGCCAAAACATATTTTGTCCTTTAAAATCTTATTTTTCGATGATAAATTTTTTTCTCAAAATTTCTGCAATGAAATGCTTAGATCAATACATATTCGGAAAGTAGAAGGAATCACCTTTCTAACGATACCTTCCATATACGCGTATCCTTTTTTGATCCTGAGATATAGGCCAAAACATATTTTGTCCTTTAAAATCGTATTTTTCGATGATAAATTTTTTTCTCAAAATTTCTACAATGAAATGCTTAGATCAATACATATTCGGAAAGTAGAAGGAATCACCTTTCTAACGATACCTTCCATATACGCGTGTCCTTTTTTGATCCTGAGATATAGGCCAAAACATATTTTGTCCTTTAAAATCGTATTTTTCGATGATAAATTTTTTTCTCAAAATTTCTACAATGAAATGCTTAGATCAATACATATTCGGAAAGTAGAAGGAATCACCTTTCTAACGATACCTTCCATATACGCGTATCCTTTTTTGATCCTGAGATATAGGCCAAAACATATTTTGTCCTTTAAAATCGTATTTTTCGATGATAAATTTTTTTCTCAAAATTTCTGCAATGAAATGCTTAGATCAATACATATTCGGAAAGTAGAAGGAATCACCTTTCTAACGATACCTTCCATATACGCGTATCCTTTTTTGATCCTGAGATATAGGCCAAAACATATTTTGTCCTTTAAAATCGTATTTTTCGATGATAAATTTTTTTCTCAAAATTTCTGCAATGAAATGCTTAGATCAATACATATTCGGAAAGTAGAAGGAATCACCTTTCTAACGATACCTTCCATATACGCGTATCCTTTTTTGATCCTGAGATATAGGCCAAAACATATTTTGTCCTTTAAAATCGTATTTTTCGATGATAAATTTTTTTCTCAAAATTTCTACAATGAAATGCTTAGATCAATACATATTCGGAAAGTAGAAGGAATCACCTTTCTAACGATACCTTCCATATACGCGTATCCTTTTTTGATCCTGAGATATAGGCCAAAACATATTTTGTCCTTTAAAATCGTATTTTTCGATGATAAATTTTTTTCTCAAAATTTCTGCAATGAAATGCTTAGATCAATACATATTCGGAAAGTAGAAGGAATCACCTTTCTAACGATACCTTCCATATACGCGTATCCTTTTTTGATCCTGAGATATAGGCCAAAACATATTTTGTCCTTTAAAATCGTATTTTTCGATGATAAATTTTTTTCTCAAAATTGCTACAATGAAATGCTTAGATCAATACATATTCGGAAAGTAGAAGGAATCACCTTTCTAACGATACCTTCCATATACGCGTATCCTTTTTTGATCCTGAGATATAGGCCAAAACATATTTTGTCCTTTAAAATCGTATTTTTCGATGATAAATTTTTTTCTCAAAATTTCTACAATGAAATGCTTAGATCAATACATATTCGGAAAGTAGAAGGAATCACCTTTCTAACGATACCTTCCATATACGCGTATCCTTTTTTGATCCTGAGATATAGGCCAAAACATATTTTGTCCTTTAAAATCGTATTTTTCGATGATAAATTTTTTTCTCAAAATTTCTGCAATGAAATGCTTAGATCAATACATATTCGGAAAGTAGAAGGAATCACCTTTCTAACGATACCTTCCATATACGCGTATCCTTTTTTGATCCTGAGATATAGGCCAAAACATATTTTGTCCTTTAAAATCGTATTTTTCGATGATAAATTTTTTTCTCAAAATTTCTACAATGAAATGCTTAGATCAATACATATTCGGAAAGTAGAAGGAATCACCTTTCTAACGATACCTTCCATATACGCGTATCCTTTTTTGATCCTGAGATATAGGCCAAAACATATTTTGTCCTTTAAAATCGTATTTTTCGATGATAAATTTTTTTCTCAAAATTTCTGCAATGAAATGCTTAGATCAATACATATTCGGAAAGTAGAAGGAATCACCTTTCTAACGATACCTTCCATATACGCGTATCCTTTTTTGATCCTGAGATATAGGCCAAAACATATTTTGTCCTTTAAAATCGTATTTTTCGATGATAATTTTTTTTCTTAAAATTTCTACAATGAAATGCTTAGATCAATACATATTCGGAAAGTAGAATGAATCACCTTTCTAACGATACCTTCCATATACGCGTATCCTTTTTTGATCCTGAGATACAGGCCAAAACATATTTTGTCCTTTAAAATCGTATTTTTCGATGATAAATTTTTTTCTCAAAATTTCTGCAATGAAATGCTTAGATCAATACATATTCGGAAAGTAGAAGGAATCACCTTTCTAACGATACCTTCCATATACGCGTATCCTTTTTTGATCCTGAGATATAGGCCAAAACATATTTTGTCCTTTAAAATCGTATTTTTCGATGATAAATTTTTTTCTCAAAATTTCTGCAATGAAATGCTTAGATCAATACATATTCGGAAAGTAGAAGGAATCACCTTTCTAACGATACCTTCCATATACGCGTATCCTTTTTTGATCCTGAGATATAGGCCAAAACATATTTTGTCCTTTAAAATCGTATTTTTCGATGATAAATTTTTTTCTCAAAATTTCTACAATGAAATGCTTAGATCAATACATATTCGGAAAGTAGAAGGAATCACCTTTCTAACGATACCTTCCATATACGCGTATCCTTTTTTGATCCTGAGATATAGGCCAAAACATATTTTGTCCTTTAAAATCGTATTTTTCGATGATAAATTTTTTTCTCAAAATTTCTGCAATGAAATGCTTAGATCAATACATATTCGGAAAGTAGAAGGAATCACCTTTCTAACGATACCTTCCATATACGCGTATCCTTTTTTGATCCTGAGATATAGGCCAAAACATATTTTGTCCTTTAAAATCGTATTTTTCGATGATAAATTTTTTTCTCAAAATTTCTACAATGAAATGCTTAGATCAATACATATTCGGAAAGTAGAAGGAATCACCTTTCTAACGATACCTTCCATATACGCGTATCCTTTTTTGATCCTGAGATATAGGCCAAAACATATTTTGTCCTTTAAAATCGTATTTTTCGATGATAATTTTTTTTCTTAAAATTTCTATAATGAAATGCTTAGATCAATACATATTCGGAAAGTAGAATGAATCACCTTTCTAACGATACCTTCCATATACGCGTATCCTTTTTTGATCCTGAGATACAGGCCAAAACATATTTTGTCCTTTAAAATCGTATTTTTCGATGATAAATTTTTTTCTCAAAATTTCTGCAATGAAATGCTTAGATCAATACATATTCGGAAAGTAGAAGGAATCACCTTTCTAACGATACCTTCCATATACGCGTATCCTTTTTTGATCCTGAGATATAGGCCAAAACATATTTTGTCCTTTAAAATCGTATTTTTCGATGATAAATTTTTTTCTCAAAATTTCTGCAATGAAATGCTTAGATCAATACATATTCGGAAAGTAGAAGGAATCACCTTTCTAACGATACCTTCCATATACGCGTATCCTTTTTTGATCCTGAGATATAGGCCAAAACATATTTTGTCCTTTAAAATCGTATTTTTCGATGATAAATTTTTTTCTCAAAATTTCTACAATGAAATGCTTAGATCAATACATATTCGGAAAGTAGAAGGAATCACCTTTCTAACGATACCTTCCATATACGCGTATCCTTTTTTGATCCTGAGATATAGGCCAAAACATATTTTGTCCTTTAAAATCGTATTTTTCGATGATAAATTTTTTTCTCAAAATTTCTACAATGAAATGCTTAGATCAATACATATTCGGAAAGTAGAAGGAATCACCTTTCTAACGATACCTTCCATATACGCGTATCCTTTTTTGATCCTGAGATATAGGCCAAAACATATTTTGTCCTTTAAAATCGTATTTTTCGATGATAAATTTTTTTCTCAAAATTTCTGCAATGAAATGCTTAGATCAATACATATTCGGAAAGTAGAAGGAATCACCTTTCTAACGATACCTTCCATATACGCGTATCCTTTTTTGATCCTGAGATATAGGCCAAAACATATTTTGTCCTTTAAAATCGTATTTTTCGATGATAAATTTTTTTTCTCAAAATTTCTACAATGAAATGCTTAGATCAATACATATTCGGAAAGTAGAAGGAATCACCTTTCTAACGATACCTTCCATATACGCGTATCCTTTTTTGATCCTGAGATATAGGCCAAAACATATTTTGTCCTTTAAAATCGTATTTTTCGATGATAAATTTTTTTCTCAAAATTTCTACAATGAAATGCATAGATCAATACATATTCGGAAAGTAGAAGGAATCACCTTTCTAACGATACCTTCCATATACGCGTATCCTTTTTTGATCCTGAGATATAGGCCAAAACATATTTTGTCCTTTAAAATCGTATTTTTCGATAATAAATTTTTTTCTCAAAATTTCTGCAATGAAATGCTTAGATCAATACATATTCGGAAAGTAGAAGGAATCACCTTTCTAACGATACCTTCCATATACGCGTATCCTTTTTTGATCCTGAGATATAGGCCAAAACATATTTTGTCCTTTAAAATCGTATTTTTCGATGATAAATTTTTTTCTCAAAATTTCTACAATGAAATGCTTAGATCAATACATATTCGGAAAGTAGAAGGAATCACCTTTCTAACGATACCTTCCATATACGCGTATCCTTTTTTGATCCTGAGATATAGGCCAAAACATATTTTGTCCTTTAAAATCGTATTTTTCGATGATAAATTTTTTTCTCAAAATTTCTACAATGAAATGCTTAGATCAATACATATTCGGAAAGTAGAAGGAATCACCTTTCTAACGATACCTTCCATATACGCGTATCCTTTTTTGATCCTGAGATATAGGCCAAAACATATTTTGTCCTTTAAAATCGTATTTTTCGATGATAAATTTTTTTTCTCAAAATTTCTACAATGAAATGCTTAGATCAATACATATTCGGAAAGTAGAAGGAATCACCTTTCTAACGATACCTTCCATATACGCGAGTTACCTACAGCCACCAATAAACAACATTATTATTAAGTTCATTATTTTCAACCACAACCTCATTTATTAATAACATCATTATTATTAACACCATTATTATTAACATCATTATTATTAACATCATTATTATTAATATCATTATTATTAACATCATTATTAGTTACAACATTGTCATAAGCACCAAAGAGCTAACACCAATATTGTTGACATTATTTCGTCAGCAATAATTCTCCACTTCAACATCACAATAACAACACTAGTAATAAAACTACGACGGAAATAACCCAAAAAGAAATGTTTACTTTTACTGTACCCAATACAAATTTTTAGCTTAAGTATTTTTCTTGATAGCTCTAGATTTTATGTTTCTTTGTTCTTTGTTAACTCTAAGAAAAATCAATAATTGTAAAATCACTTAAATATAAGAATTTTTTGAATAAAGCATCAGTTGTATTTGGCATCTAAAACAGAATAATTCTTGTTTTCTGATTTCTCGGCGGTACGGAAGTTAACTGGCGCAGTCGTACGGCCATTGTTGGTGCGGTCTTTCTCAAGTGAAAAAATATAATTAAATAAATGTATCCTTAAAACAGAAAAAAAAAAAAAAAAAAAAAAAAAAAACAGTGACAAGTTAATTGTGGAAAAAACAGTGAACTATCCTTTAAAGGACATAAAAATTTTTTTTTGAGAAAAATTTGGTGAAGAAAAAATATATTAAATTAATTAGGCTTGACGGTATATCAAGTAATCCTTAAGGAGAAAAATCGTGCGCCAACAATCGGAAAAAAAAGAACCTACGTCCGTACAACCGAGAAAATCAAGTGCCAATACAATATAGTATTTTGTTGAATGAATATCAACAATTTACTATAAGAAGAGAAGGAATATCTCTTAAATAAAAATATATATTTAAAATCAAAAATAATATTTTGTTGACGGAATATCAACAAATATAACCATCCAGAGAGAATTAATATCTTTTTGGTTGGAATAAATATTTAATAAAAATTGTTGAAGGAATATCAACAAATTATATCTTAAATAAAAAATATATATAAATTCATAAATAATATTTTGTTGAAGGAATATCAACAAATATTACCATCCGGAGAGAATGAATATCTTTTTGGTTGGAATAAATATTTAATGAAAATCGTTGAAGGAATATCAACAAATTATATCTTAAATAAAAAATATATATAAATTCATAAATAATATTTTGTTGAAGGAATATCAACAAATATTACCATCCGGAGAGAATGAATATCTTTTTGGTTGGAATAAATATTTAATGAAAATCGTTGAAGGAATATCAACAAATAATACGGTCATAGTGGATCAGATCAGATAAAACAAGAAAAAAACCAACTAACAAAAACAAATAACAATACAGTGAAGATCAAAAAAAAAAGGAAAATCAACTAAAAATAACAATTAAAAAGTTAATAACATATAACAATAACAACAACCGTAACAAAAACGAAAAAAAAAAAAAAAACTAAAAAAAAAAAAAAAAAAAAAAAAAAAAACAAGCAACAATTAAAACAACAAACAACAACTACAAGTGAAGAACAAGAAATAGTCCTGAAGCAGTCCATATCTACAAGCAACTTATACAGGTCTCATCGGAGGAAAGAAGCAGATAAAAACCTTGGAAATCAACAATGAAATTATTTATTATGATAATACTAGGGTAATTATTTTAAGAAAATTATAATATTTATCACTATTATATTACTTTATAAAATATAAAACAGAAATAAGCAAAGAAATATTTCAATTATAAAGAAAAAGGCTAATCAAAATATCTCAAATCAATAAAAAGGGTAATTATATTAAATGCGAAGACTAAGACCAAGACCATATTCTATTCGATACTTAACTGCAATACCGGAACAACAAGAAATGACTACCGTTAATGACATTAGTGCCCCTCAGGCGCTACAATCTCAACAACCGTCACAATCCTCTCAAGCATACGAAACATTAAAAATTCCAGATGCCGTAAAAGATTTACCAACATTTAATGGAAATCCAAGGCAACTAAATGATTTTTTAGAAAACGTTGAAGAGATTTTAAGAATATTAGCGAATATCGATGGTTCTAACCAAGCAACAGTAGTGCTTAGAGCCATCAGAAACAAAATAGTGGGAGAAGCTAATGAAGTACTTAATTCATCCGGTACTCCGTTAGTTTGGGAGGTAATTAAAGCGAATCTAATACTTAAATATTCGGATAAAAGGAGTGAAACCTCCCTTGTGCGTGAACTCCACAATTTACGACAAACTAATCAGACTGTGCAAGAATTTTATGGTTCAGTTATAGAGCTACAGGCAGCAATAAATAATAATATATCAATTCATGAAACTAACAAACATGTCATAAACTCAAGGCGCGAATTTAACGCTAAAATGTGCTTAGATGCATTCTTAATAGGCCTCCGAGAACCCCTTGGCTCAATGATTAGGTCTATGAGACCCGATTCATTAGATGAAGCATTAACATTCTGCATTCAGGAACAAAATATACAATATTCAAGAAGACTAACTTACAACCAACCATTCTACCAACCAAGGTATAGACAGAATACACGGAATTATGCCCCTGCTCGTAATTACCAACCAAATATGAATAACACACATAGATTTACACACGGACAAATTCACCATTACGCACAAAACAATATAAATAGATTCCAAAACACGGTTAATACTCAGGGAAGAAATCAATATAATCCAATAACTAATGCATTTTCACAAAAGGGACCTCAAGCACCTAATGGAAATACCTTTTCTCACAATGGGTCCGGACAGAGCAAATTCAGCAACTTCAGGCAGCAACAGCTTACGACCAAACCCTTACCACCACCAGAACCAATGGATGTTAGTTCTGGTTATAGTCATTTAAGAAAACCTATGACTACACAAACGAGACAGACATCGTACCTAAACAACGTCAATGTGTCTCAAGCTTACCATAATGATCTAGACGGATATTACCACGGACAAACACATGACAATGACTTCGAACAAAACTACACTTATCATCAAAATGATGATAATGACATGAACGATCTAAAAGACCAACAAAATAATGGTATTAGAACGGAATACGAAAATGTAATAGTTGATAATGAAAATTTTCATATGAATGCCTACCCACACCAACGGGATACTTAGATATTAACAAACATGGACACACATTACCCTATATTAACATATCCTCCCCATTTGGTAGACCCCTGAAATTTTTAATAGATACTGGAGCATCGTCATCATTCATAAACCCAGAATTTGTAAATGACGAAGAGTGTATGACTTGCAAACCAATTACAATCACAACAATTTTAACTAAACACTCACTGGACAAAAAAATTAAACTACCCTTATTTACGGAATTCAAACAAAAAGGAGATACAGAATTTTTTGTCTTCAAATTTCACAACTATTTCGATGGACTAATAGGATTGGACATATTAGATTTTCTCAAAGCTAAAATAGACCTAGGTAACAAAACTCTAGTAACAAGTCAAGCCATCATACCTATTCATCTCAAACCTAATTTTACTTCTGAGAAATTCATTATTCCAAGCTCTTCCAGAGTTGTTATTAATGTACCGGTAGACACACAAAATGGTAGCTTTTTTCTCCCAAGGACTTTTTTGGGTTCCGACCTCTTTATTTCAGAGGGACTGTATCATTCTAAAAAGTGGTACAGCCTTGTGGAAATAGTTAATACTTCTGGACATGATAAAATTGCATACATTGAACAACCAATAAAGACGACACCATACAACGACCAGAATTACATCGAAGTTAATAACTTCAGTTTAGAACACAACTGTATGAATGATAATCATGACATTTTAGATTCGATAAGGACCGGTCATCTTAATAAAGAGGAAAAACAAGCTTTGCTGAAGGTTTGCAAATGCTTTGAAGATGTGTTTTTCAAGGAGGGAGAACAATTGACATTCTCGAATCAAATCAAACACCAAATAAGGACAACTGACGACAAACCCATTTTTACAAAATCATACAGGTACCCTTACATACACAAAGAGGAAATACGCAAACAAATCGATAAAATGTTGCAACAAGGTGTAATTAGAAGAAGTTTTTCACCATGGAGTGCTCCTATATGGATCGTACCAAAAAAATTAGACTCGAGCAATATACAAAAATGGAGACTTGTTATAGATTATCGCAAATTAAACGAGAAAACTGTTTCTGATAAATATCCCATACCCAACATAACTGACATATTAGATAAATTGGGGAGAAGTCTCTACTTCACAACTTTAGATTTAGCTAGCGGTTTTCACCAGATCGAAATGCACCCAAAAGATATTGGTAAAACAGCATTTTCTGTCGATAGAGGTCACTATGAATTCGTAAGGATGCCTTTTGGATTAAAAAATGCTCCATCCACTTTCCAAAGGATAATGGACAATGTATTAAATGACTTGATCGGGACAGTCTGCCTTGTATATTTAGATGACATAGTTATATATTCAACTTCCTTAGAGGAGCACATACAACACTTGAAAAAAGTACTCGGTAAATTACGTACAGCCAATCTTAAGATACAACTGGACAAATCAGAATTCCTAAAGAAAGAATGTTCTTTTCTCGGACATGTTATTTCCACTGATGGTATTAAACCCAACCCTGATAAAATTCATGCCATAAAAGCTTTCCCCGTACCAAAAACACAAAAACAAATAAAATCATTTTTAGGACTACTAGGTTATTACAGGAAATTTATTCAAGATTTCTCGAAATTAACGAAACCCCTCACAGAATGTCTTAAGAAAGGGAGAAAAATAATATTAAACGAGAGATATTTGAACACATTTGCTACTTGCAAAAATCTTTTAATGAACGACCCACTGCTCCAATATCCTGACTTTTCAAAACCATTTAATTTAACCACCGACGCTAGCGACTTTGCTTTAGGAGCAATACTTTCCCAAGGACCAATAGGTAGTGACAAGCCTATATGTTACGCAAGTCGTACATTATCGAATAGCGAAATAAATTACTCGACGATAGAAAAAGAATTACTTGCTATCGTATGGGCGACAAAATATTTCAGGCCATACCTTTTTGGAAGGAAATTTAAAATAATTACCGACCATAGGCCCCTTACATGGATCATGAGTCTAAAAGAACCAAATTCAAAATTAATCCGCTGGAGATTAAAACTAGAAGAATATGACTATGAAATTATCTACAAAAAAAGAAAATTAAATACTAACGCAGACGCACTAAGTCGTATTAAATTAGACAATCTATCTGTAAATGAACATGTCGATATAAACACTAATTCAGTTGATAACATCTCAAACCATGGTACACAAGGAACAACAATCCATTCCTCCGACGAAAATGTTGACGATGGAATACCGATATCAGAAAGACCAATTAACGAATTTAATATTCAAATTATATTTCAAACTCAAATCGGTGGCTCACCAATAACCTTAGAAACAATATTTAAAAATAAAATACGCAAGACTATACGTAGAGAAAAGTACGACGAACAAACATTGACTAACATTTTCCAAATTTATATAACACCAAATAAAGTCTCTGCGCTTATGGCAGATGACGATACATTTAAATTAATTCAAAGCACCTACTCAAAATACTTTGCAAACAGCAAACTATTTAAGTTAGTACGATGCATGGACATTCTACAAGACATAAGAACCATTGATGAGCAAGACAAAATAATTAATGAATACCATATGAACCATAACCATAGAGGTATTCAAGAGACATATGCACACTTAAAACGAGAGTACTACTTCCCTTTCATGAAAAACAAAATACAAAATTGTATTAATCATTGTCATACATGCCAAACTTTAAAATATGACAGGAAACCACCAAAACCCAAATTTCAAAAACCTGAAATTCCCGAAAAACCACTGGATATTATCCACACAGATATCTATTGTATAAACAAGCGTAATATACTTACCATCATAGACAAATTTTCTAAATTTGCAGCCGCTTACTCTTTAGACTCTAGGAATAGCCTATCAATTCTGAAAAGTTTCAAACATTTCATAAGCCTACACGGCATACCCAAGAAAATTGTTTGTGATCAGGGCGCTGAATTTAATGCATCCATTATAAAAGATTTTTGTAAAATGCATCAGATAACCTTACATTATACATCATTTCATCAAAGTACAGGAAACTCTCCCGTAGAAAGATTACATTCAACCATTACCGAGACCTACAGAATAGTTTACGAAAAGTATAAGTCATCAGAAATACCACTAAATCACGACGAAATACTATCAGAAGTCATTTTTACCTATAACAACGCAATCCATAGTGCTACAAAATTAACCCCATTTGAACTCTTCTATGGTAGGACTTATAACTTCGAAAAGACATTAAGCTATAACTCTGAACATGACTACTTAAATAGACTACAAGAATTTCAAAATGACTTACACAAAATTATTAAAGATAAATTATCCATGGACACTGACAAACGTATAAAAAAACTAAACGCAAATAGGGAAGAACCAGAAGATTTAACTGAAAACCAGACAATATCAGGGAGGAACAAAATGACCCCTCGCTTCTCAAAGAGGGTAGTCAAGGAAAACAAGAAAGTGACGCTGATAACGTCAAATAACCAAAAACTACATAAAGCCAAAATTAAAAGAAAACGTCTTACATAAACTGACTTCTATGTCTTTTAGGTTCGTACCTGTACAATCCGACGTCACAATAACAAACATAACGCAGACTCAGGGACTTATACCACTACAACTAGGCGATGCTAAATTAATCACAGACTTTCAACATCTAATCCATGTTATTAACCTTAAAACATATAACGACAATATTAACACTATAAAGCAAACTTTGGATCGAATAGAGGAGGCAAGATTTACAGCATCACAACTTAGAACTACGAAACTGAAACTGAATAATCTCTCAGCCAAATTGGATATATTAACCCCAAATTATAGGAAAAAACGGGGACTTGTAAATGCCTTAGGATCAGCAATCAAATTCATAACGGGAAATATGGACTACAAAGATGCAGAAGAACTAAATAAAAACATTGACAATTTAACTAGAGGAAATACCCAAATAAAAACAACGCTTAAAAACCAAATGATGTTAAATAACAAAATGATAACAAGATTCGAAAACATTACCAATCACATAAATGAAGAACAAAACCTAATAGAACGTTCTATAATGATGATTCAAAACCAGACAAGAAATGCCATAAACCCCTCGGTTAATGCAATAATCCAAATGCAAAATTTACTTCAAATCAGTTTTAACATAGATATACTTACCGACCACCTTAATGATATCGCAGAATCAGTAGTATTAGCAAGGCTTAACACCGTCCCAAAATTAATATTAACTACTGACGAACTGAATGAAATACACAACATACTTAACAATGCAACGGACATTATATCACCAGAACATATATATGAATTACTACAACTGACAGCATATTATAACGACACAAACATAATATTTGACATACAAATTCCTATAATTTCTAATGAACTATTTAAATTATTACACATAATCAAAACCCCCATAAATAACACCTTAGAAATAATAACCGGTGAATACGCTTTAATAAACAATGATAACCTTTATCTTTTCGACAACCGATGCAAACAAATAGAACAAAAATTTTACTGCAACTATGAAACTCAATACGAAAGAAATAGAGATTGCCTAAAATCAATTTTGCTTAGAGAAGAAACGGTGGCATGTCACCTTAGAGACATAGGATTAACTACGGACATAATATATCCAGAACCAAATTACCTAGTGCTTATAAACCCTCCAATAGGAAACATAACCACAGTATGTAACAACGTAACTAAGAGTCTACCAATCAAGTCTTCCTCTGTTATTAATTTTAATGAATGCAAAATCTTATTTAATAATGTCTGGTATACAGATAAACCGAATATTCACCAAGAAAACATTAGCACAATAACCTTCCAAACTAGCTTCTCAAACAATATTACAACACTCTCCATAAGAGACGAACTAACATTACCCAAACTAGATCAATACAGATTCCAAAATAAAGCAAATATCGAATTTCTTCAAACAGACTCTGACAATTACAAAACAATTTCTTATTCCGCATTTGGTATAATTAGTTCTATAATCATAATATTATCAATAATATTAGTAATAAGAAAGCCTATAAAATTAATCTACTCCATAACCCACAACAATAATGAAGTTCTGGCCACAAATGATCCGAAGCCCCTTTGGCCCTCACTTCATTCTGGAGAGGGAGGAGTTACCTACAGCCACCAATAAACAACATTATTATTAAGTTCATTATTTTCAACCACAACCTCATTTATTAATAACATCATTATTATTAACACCATTATTATTAACATCATTATTATTAACATCATTATTATTAATATCATTATTATTAACATCATTATTAGTTACAACATTGTCATAAGCACCAAAGAGCTAACACCAATATTGTTGACATTATTTCGTCAGCAATAATTCTCCACTTCAACATCACAATAACAACACTAGTAATAAAACTACGACGGAAATAACCCAAAAAGAAATGTTTACTTTTACTGTACCCAATACAAATTTTTAGCTTAAGTATTTTTCTTGATAGCTCTAGATTTTATGTTTCTTTGTTCTTTGTTAACTCTAAGAAAAATCAATAATTGTAAAATCACTTAAATATAAGAATTTTTTGAATAAAGCATCAGTTGTATTTGGCATCTAAAACAGAATAATTCTTGTTTTCTGATTTCTCGGCGGTACGGAAGTTAACTCGCGTATCCTTTTTTGATCCTGAGATATAGGCCAAAACATATTTTGTCCTTTAAAATCGTATTTTTCGATGATAAATTTTTTTCTCAAAATTTCTACAATGAAATGCATAGATCAATACATATTCGGAAAGTAGAAGGAATCACCTTTCTAACGATACCTTCCATATACGCGTATCCTTTTTTGATCCTGAGATATAGGCCAAAACATATTTTGTCCTTTAAAATCGTATTTTTCGATAATAAATTTTTTTCTCAAAATTTCTGCAATGAAATGCTTAGATCAATACATATTCGGAAAGTAGAAGGAATCACCTTTCTAACGATACCTTCCATATACGCGTATCCTTTTTTGATCCTGAGATATAGGCCAAAACATATTTTGTCCTTTAAAATCGTATTTTTCGATGATAAATTTTTTTCTCAAAATTTCTACAATGAAATGCATAGATCAATACATATTCGGAAAGTAGAAGGAATCACCTTTCTAACGATACCTTCCATATACGCGTATCCTTTTTTGATCCTGAGATATAGGCCAAAACATATTTTGTCCTTTAAAATCGTATTTTTCGATAATAAATTTTTTTCTCAAAATTTCTGCAATGAAATGCTTAGATCAATACATATTCGGAAAGTAGAAGGAATCACCTTTCTAACGATACCTTCCATATACGCGTATCCTTTTTTGATCCTGAGATATAGGCCAAAACATATTTTGTCCTTTAAAATCGTATTTTTCGATGATAAATTTTTTTCTCAAAATTTCTACAATGAAATGCTTAGATCAATACATATTCGGAAAGTAGAAGGAATCACCTTTCTAACGATACCTTCCATATACGCGTATCCTTTTTTGATCCTGAGATATAGGCCAAAACATATTTTGTCCTTTAAAATCGTATTTTTCGATGATAAATTTTTTTCTCAAAATTTCTACAATGAAATGCATAGATCAATACATATTCGGAAAGTAGAAGGAATCACCTTTCTAACGATACCTTCCATATACGCGTATCCTTTTTTGATCCTGAGATATAGGCCAAAACATATTTTGTCCTTTAAAATCGTATTTTTCGATAATAAATTTTTTTCTCAAAATTTCTGCAATGAAATGCTTAGATCAATACATATTCGGAAAGTAGAAGGAATCACCTTTCTAACGATACCTTCCATATACGCGTATCCTTTTTTGATCCTGAGATATAGGCCAAAACATATTTTGTCCTTTAAAATCGTATTTTTCGATGATAAATTTTTTTCTCAAAATTTCTGCAATGAAATGCTTAGATCAATACATATTCGGAAAGTAGAAGGAATCACCTTTCTAACGATACCTTCCATATACGCGTATCCTTTTTTGATCCTGAGATATAGGCCAAAACATATTTTGTCCTTTAAAATCGTATTTTTCGATGATAAATTTTTTTCTCAAAATTTCTACAATGAAATGCTTAGATCAATACATATTCGGAAAGTAGAAGGAATCACCTTTCTAACGATACCTTCCATATACGCGTATCCTTTTTTGATCCTGAGATATAGGCCAAAACATATTTTGTCCTTTAAAATCGTATTTTTCGATGATAATTTTTTTCTCAAAATTTCTACAATGAAATGCTTAGATCAATACATATTCGGAAAGTAGAAGGAATCACCTTTCTAACGATACCTTCCATATACGCGTATCCTTTTTTGATCCTGAGATATAGGCCAAAACATATTTTGTCCTTTAAAATCGTATTTTTCGATGATAAATTTTTTTCTCAAAATTTCTACAATGAAATGCTTAGATCAATACATATTCGGAAAGTAGAAGGAATCACCTTTCTAACGATACCTTCCATATACGCGTATCCTTTTTTGATCCTGAGATATAGGCCAAAACATATTTTGTCCTTTAAAATCGTATTTTTCGATGATAATTTTTTTCTCAAAATTTCTACAATGAAATGCTTAGATCAGCACATATTCGGAAAGTAGAAGGAATCACCTTTCTAACGATACCTTCCATATACGCGTATCCTTTTTTGATCCTGAGATATAGGCCAAAACATATTTTGTCCTTTAAAATCGTATTTTTCGATGATAAATTTTTTTCTCAAAATTTCTGCAATGAAATGCTTAGATCAATACATATTCGGAAAGTAGAAGGAATCACCTTTCTAACGATACCTTCCATATACGCGTATCCGTTTTTGATACTGAGATATAGGCCAAAACATATTTTGTCCTTTAAAATCGTATTTTTCGATGATAAATTTTTTTCTCAAAATTTCTGCAATGAAATGCTTAGATCAATACATATTCGGAAAGTAGAAGGAATCACCTTTCTAACGATACCTTCCATATACGCGTATCCTTTTTTGATCCTGAGATATAGGCCAAAACATATTTTGTCCTTTAAAATCGTATTTTTCGATGATAAATTTTTTTCTCAAAATTTCTGCAATGAAATGCTTAGATCAATACATATTCGGAAAGTAGAAGGAATCACCTTTCTAACGATACCTTCCATATACGCGTATCCTTTATTTTGTCCTTTAAAATCGTATTTTTCGATGATAAATTTTTTTCTCAAAATTTCTACAATGAAATGCTTAGATCAATACATATTCGGAAAGTAGAAGGAATCACCTTTCTAACGATACCTTCCATATACGCGTATCCTTTTTTGATCCTGAGATATAGGCCAAAAGTATTTATAATCATAATTCTTACACATTGACAATTTAAATAATGTATTTTCATTTTATGTGTTTATTTCAGTATTAGTATTTTATTTACTAGGGGATAATAAAAATCGTTTTTAGTAAATCAAACAAATGACTTAGATTAAAAGTCTAACATGTTGAAAAACGTTTTTATTATAACCTAGAAAATCGTTTTTATTTTCCGCTCATATACAAAAACGTTTTTGAACTGTTATACACTGTTATACAACTGAAAGTGTTCGAAAATTAAAAACGTTTTTATCTTCACGCACATGTATAGAATATATAGAAGAAGGCTCCAGAATAGAATTACTCGTCTACAGGGTGAGACAAAAAAAATGTCGGAAACAACATCAAATTTTAGAATAATAAATTTTGAATACGTTTAGATTTGTTCGAATTGGTCACCTTTGGCACGAAGCAACTCTTTAGCTCTTTTGAGTCTATTTTCTTTTTGTTGCGGTGTAAGTTCTTGCACTTTTTTGATTTTCAATGACTTTTTTAATATTTGCCGAATGGAATATTGCGATATATCCAGCTCACGAGCCATTTTTCGGCCACTGCGACGCGGGTTTCGACCAAGTCGCTTCTTTACTTTTCGAGCCATTTCTGCTGAAGTTGCTGTTTTCTTCCGTCCACTTCGATTGTACGAGACACAAAAGATTTATTTACATTTAAATGCTGGAGTGCTCTAACAATAGCCACTTGGGGTTTCACAGCCAAATATAAAGAAATCATACTATCACGTTGAATTCCATCACAAATAAATTTTTTTCTGGAAAATTCTCACCAAAATGCTTTTGTACGCTTCAAAACAATATAATGAGCTGTCACTGGAATAATTTTAATAACTGTCGGACTAGTTGCTTAAAAATTACAGCAGTCTGAAGATGGTTACAGTTTTTGTATCTCACCCTGAATATATGTCTGACTTCGAACATGTGTGGCAAGGAAGAGGGTGTGAAGTGATATAAAATATTACTGGCCGACTGGTCATTTAACAACTTTTATATATTTCTCCATAAAATATGCTGACATTTAGCCCAATAAAATAAATGAAACATGTTGATTTAAATGCAGCACCACTCTGATAATTCGATCCGTTGTCGATGAGTGTCATTTCAATTATCTACAAGAAAGTAATTCAACATTTGCTTCGAGGATTTGTTTTCTTAGCTGTAAAGTTGATGTTTATGGCATTTTGTGGAGCAGAATTTATTCGCCTTCAAGTTGGCCATATCTTGGTTTCTTAAGCTTTCAAGCATTCAATGCCTGGCTTGCCTTGTAGGCGATTACATTTAACTGATAAGAAGAAAGAACTATGAAGTCAAGTCAAATAGGAAAAGAACAGCAATTGTAACCGTCATTGAATACAAGAACACAACCGTCGTTTGCATTTGCATAAATGTGTTACATTGGTGTGGAGGACGGAGATCTGAAGCGAAGGAAAATATTACAATTAAGTTATATACATATACGATGACGCCCGTCGTCATCATCATCAGCGGCACCATCATTATCGTCATTGTGGTATTGCGGTTACAACAATACATGGGCATATGGTATAGTTGTTGTAGAGTTCATCTACTTGTTGCATTCGATTTGAATTTGAATATCAGGAATTTTTTTTTTACTAACCCCATGGTAGTCGTCTATCTCAAAAAGCTGGTCTACCACCCGTGTAGAACTTTAATTTGTGCAAACGCTTAAGCAGTAGGCAAATATGAAACAAACGGAAAACATTTGCTTTGGTTTTTCTGCAACAACAAGTAAATAAAAAAATATTTTCTTTTGCTGCTGATAACCGAAAGAGAGGTGGTTGTCTCAGAACCGCCTGAATTATTTAAAATATGCATATGTAATGTCTAACAGTCTGACAAAAAGGCTTGATAGCTATAAGCTTGCCATCTAGTATGGAAATAATGTGAAGCAAAAATAACATCAACAAAAACATGTGCGAAAATTGTAAAAAAAAAAAAAAAAAACAAAAATGCATAGCACATTGAGAGGCATAAAGATAAGAACTGTGCAAAACTTTGCAAAATGAATCCAATGACGGTACATTTTTTAATTATATTTATTTTAGCAATATTGTTGCTTATCACTCTGTGATAAATGTTTATTACAAATATTAATTGAAGCGAACAAATGTTCCCCTTTTTGGGTACTCATTTTTGCAGACTATCTGCCCGATTACTAAAATAAAACAAATTGTACAGCAATCAGTTTTATTTTTAAGTACTTTCAATAAGAATTTCAAAAAATCTTGCCTGGCTCACTGGAGAGCAGTGGTATATAATTTCGTAACTTTCACCATTTCTTCTTCTCTTGGAGTACGAATTTCGCACTTCACCCTAGTAAAGTAACAAAGTAAATCCCGATTTTGAGTTTATATTTGTTTCCATATTTCTTGAGCTATCCAAATAATCTTCCCCTTCAGCAGCATGCCAACTAAATGTAACGGAAACCTCATCTGGATGTAAACAATAAAAAAGCTTAAAGCAAAAAAGAATCCAACAAAATATGTTGCAGTAATTTAACTGTTGCTGCTGTTACTGTTTCTCCATAAATCTAACAATTTCATTAAATAGCCAGCCAGCCAGCCAGTCAAGCAGGCAGCAATCATCAGACCTGGCATATGAACTGGGCAACTTTTTTTCATGTGGGTGGTTAAGTAATATTATGGTTGAGCAGCGTATGTCGTTCTGTGCACAGCAAAAAAACTCCAATAAGCTATTTTTCCATTTGCCAAAACGGCAGTACCATATTTGTATTACTGCTGGAAGAGAGAAAAAAACTGTATAACCCAGCGATTAATGGCCAACACAAAATGTAAGGCTAGCTAAGGTATGTCAGACCTACAAAATCAAAAATCAGCAAACAAGAAAATTATTTGAAAAAGCAATTTACGTTACGGTTGTGTGTGTGTGTTTTTTGTATCGTTTTCCTCTCCAGTTACAGATGAAAAATTTATGTTTTATGTTTCTTGAAGCTGTTAACGTTTTCAACAACACGTAACATCGATCACATCTCACCGGTGATCGGTTACAACATTGGAAACGAAAATTTACGAGAAAGAATTCCAATAGTACCAACCAAGATTGCAGATTTTTTCTTTTCTTTTATTTTGATAGATTACAAAATTTATGGTTTATTTGATAACGTTTTAAGAAAAGTAGTTATAGTTAAGCAAGCTTGAGTCAAAAGGTGGAAAATGGGAGGTTATGGGTATTTGTTAATGTAACACCGATTAAGGTCCGCAAGAGGTATTTGTAATTTGTTTTAACGGGATTTGTATGAATAAATATGTTGTGATTTAAGATTATTTAGAGAAAACTTACTGGGTTTTGAGTTGTAAAACAAATGTTATAATCTAAGCATGGTGTTGACATACTTTTAGAAATAAATTATAAAAAACATGAATACAATTTGTGATGCAGAAATAAGATTTATGTTGGATTTTAATATCGAATTTTAAATGGTGTATATGAAAGTAAAAATTAAAAAAAAAAATAAATGTTGTAATTTTGTTATTAGCATGATTTATATTAATATTAAATAGTTATTATTATAACAACAATTATTATTTTAACTATTTTTACAACAATAACAATTGCTTTTAACTATAAATAACATATTTAGCAAGTTTTGTTAAAATATGATGGCACATAGAATATAAACCAACTCTTCGTGAGGATAGATTTCCAAATTTTTTGGTGTGTACGCTTATTAATGTCCCCAAACTATCTTATCAAAAAATCAAAAACTATTTTGTGAGGACAGAATTCTCAATGACGATAAACGATTCAGATAAATACGATTTTTGATTGGCGTCGCCAAAGTTGTCGATTGCTGCTCCCATCTGCGGATACCGTTCGTTATTAAAACTTAAAAAGTTTTTTTTAACGAATTTTGTGACCGAAATCCCTGTAATTTTGGCACTTTATATTTTAAGAAAGAAGGGATAAAAAATATACGCAAAGACCATATTTCTGTTGTTTGGAATTTTGGAGACTTTAACTATATATTCCTATCGATTTCAGTGAATTCTTTTTAAGGTGGCTAAGTTTAAGCCACTCGTTCGAAAGATTTTAAAATTATTCCAGTGACAGCTCACAAGCGTACAATGGCATTTTGGTGAGAATTTTCCAGAAAAAAGTTATTCGTGATGGAATTCAAGCGTGATAGTGTGATTTCTTTATATTTGGCTGGAAAACCACAAGTGGCTAACGTTAGAGCACTCCAGCATTTAAATGTGAATAAATCTTTTGTGTCTCGTACCATCGCGAAGTGGGAAGGAAGTGGGCGGAAGAAACCAGCAACATCAGCAGAAATGGTTCGAGAAGTAAAGAAACGACTTGATCGAACCCGCGTCGCAGAGGCCGAAAAATGGCTCGTGAACTGAATATATCGCAATTTTCTATTCGGCAAATATTTGAAAATGAGCTCGGTGTAAAGCCATTGAAATTCCAAAAAGTGCAAGAACTTACACCGCAACAGAAAGAAAATAGACTCAGAAGAGCTATAGAGTTGCATCGCTTGGCCGAAAGTGGTGAACTGCCGAATTTGGTTTTCTCCGATGGGAAAACATTCGTTGTCAAGTAGTTTGTAAATAATCAAAATGATCGTGTTTACTTGGAAAAGAGGTCAGCTGAAAATGTGCACCTTCGGTTGGCCACCAGAACTCAAGCGCCGGCCATGGTGATGGTGTGGGCCATCATAACAGACGATGGCCGCTATCCGCTCGTATTAATCGACCGTGGCATCAGAATAAATGCCGAATAATATCGCGAAAATATTCTGGAGGATATATTAAAGCATTGAGCACGCAAACATTTTGGCCGCAGATCTTGAGCATTCCAAAAGGATTCAGCTGCATCGCACTCAGCACGCGTTACAAAATGAGGATCCTCGTTTCATTTCCAGCGCACAATGTCCACCAAAATCTCCGGACACCAATCCGTTGGACTATTGTGTCTGGAGTATTTTGGAAAGCTAGGTTGGCACTAAAAATACCAAAGCAAGCGCTTCGCCGGGAATGGCCTAAAATACCGCAGAGCAACATTCGGGCAGGGTGTGACAGTTTCATTGGCTGTTTGAAGGCCATAATTCTTGCCAAAGGTGACCAATTTGAACAAATCCAAACTTTTTCTAAAATTTGATGCTATTTCCGGCTTTTTTTGCTTTCACTCAATAAAATTAAAAAAAAAAAAAATGTTAAAATTATGGCTTTTGAGTTTGTTGCCGTTTTTTTATCTCACACTATACAATGATTAAAACTGCAAACATTTGCATAATTTTTAGTCCTAATTGAATTTAAGATGTTTTCCTTCAAAAAATTGTTTTTTTTTTTTAATTTTACAAATTGTGCATGTCCCCTCCTTCCGACCATTGATTATCATCACTTAAACAATTGCAAAGACTTTTAGGCTTAATTACTTTTAATATTGACATATTGCTTAAGCCAAGCAAGCAACACTAATCAACTGATATTGCCACTGCGATTGGTGAGCAGCAACTCGCAGCACAGCCATGGAGGGTCAGACCACTATTGCATGTAGCTCCTGCTTCTGTTGTTGATTGCCGCCACTTAAAGCCAAATAAATTGCTTACTGGCTGGATGGGTGGCGGGTTGGCTGGCTGAATCGCTAGGCACACTAAGTTTATGGAGCCTACTTAAAGCTACAAAATTTTTTATATGTATTTTTTCCACTTTATTGCCCCGAAAGACACTCACAAAATAAGCTAGCATAAAACCAGCAGCGCAAACGATAAAAATTAAACAAAAATTATTTGTTCAACTTAATTGCAATTATAAATACTATGTGTGACAGCATCGAATAAGAACAAGAAGGCTTGTTGTTGTGATGATGATGACGATTTTGTGACAGTCTAGAAAAGCTGATAGAAAGAGTGAGTATTGGTGATATTTTAACAATGGCACAGGAGACACACATATAGAACATATCTCCAACGTAATTAGTCTCGAACAGACGTAATAGAATTTTACGAGCCAACATTTTTATGAGAGCTAACGTCCGTCTTCTGCACCCTCATAAACATAAACGTCTCCGGACGACTAATTGTCCAAACATGCCACTAATTGCAAAAAAGGTTGGCATTTTATTTTTTAGAATTTAATATCGGATCATTTCAGGTATATTCCAGACATAATTCGAAATGAAGAAAAAGTTAATTTTTGATTTAAAAGGATATTTAAAAGGATAATTTTTATTCAATTGAGACAATTTTAGATGTATTTCGTTTGAACTTTCTAGTGCTTTCATATCGTATATGTTTTAAATAAATTATTTTATAACTGATTATGTAAATGATTACAAAGTATAGTTTAATGGAAACTTGAGCGCTTGACCACTCAAGCAGGAAACGGGGTTTAAGTGTAAACTTCATTTAATTTACCCAACCCCCAAAAACTATTGATTAGCAACAATTGTGTTTAAATAACTTGATAAAGCTATGCGGAAAATTAATACCAGTGGGAGTTCCCAATATTTCAAATTAAATTCAACTCTTAATTCATATCATTCGATCACCAAAATCAGCTAACCAAACAACAAAAAAATAAAACAACTTTTGATTTCGTTTAAGAGTCACAAATTGACTGCTGTTGCAGCGACCACTATCAGCACAGCGACCGATATCGATAATTGCCTGTCTAAGTGCTGATAGCGGGACCAACAACCGAGCACCGAGGAGGGAGCTGATAGTGTGTTGTGGGTCGCTGTCGTTGTCGGTCTAATAAAACAAAACGACAACAGAAAGCAAAGCAAATACCAAACACACAACTCGTGAATACAGCACCGCACCGCAGCACTCGTGCTCATTATAGTTCACTAACCTACGACAATAATTAGTTAAATGACTATAGAAAAAAAAGCCAAACAAACAATAAATAAATAGAAAAAAAAACAACTTAAGTAGAGAGCTGAAGGAAAAAATAAATGTTATCAAATACACAGTGCAACTAAAAAAATAGAAAATGGGAAAAAAAATTGTTGCGATCATAATTAAAAATAACAAGTAAAAAAGCTGTAAGTTCGGCCGGGCTGAATTTTTAATACCCTCCACCATTTGTTACAAAATTTGACAATTTCCAAAAAAATCCGTTAAAAATTCTGTTAAAATCTTAAAAATACCGAATGCCTATACGACGACGTGGACCTGCATAGGCAACTTTTGTCATAAGTTATTACAATATTTAAATCCGAAACTTGAAAAAAAATCTGTTTATAATGTAGCTAAAATCATCCAAACACCGAATATGGGGGGTACCGTTATATGGGGGCTATACGAAGACGTGGACCTGGGCTGAAGTATCCAGTACGAACTTTACATGCGAAATTTGAAACAATCCCGGTAAATAATGTCCCTAAAATCATCAAAATACCGAATATCGGGGGGTATGGTATATGGGGGTTATACGAAGACGTGGACCTACATGGCCATTTTCTGTTTTATGCTGCAGCATCTATTACGAACTTCAAATGCCAACATTGAAACGATTCCGGTAAATATTGTCGCTAAAATCATCAAAATACCGAATATCGGGAGGTACCGTTATATGGGGGCTTTATGATAACTTGGACCTACATGGCCCATTTACGAACTTAACCGCCTACTGGCAAAATATACATGTGTGCAAAATTGTAGACTTCTATCTCAATTTGTTCGAAAGATAGCGTCATTACAACAGACAGACGGACATGGCTAAATCGTCTTAGAATTTTACGCTGATCAAGAATATATATACTTTGTTGGGTCTGAGATGAGTATTTCGAGGAGTTACAAATGGAATGACAAAATTAATATACCCTCCATAGTATGGTGGAGGGTATAAAAATTATATTTAATTGGGAAGAGCCTTGCATCAAATTTCGGAATAGGTGATTTGATAATCTTTCGAATGTTTTCTGTGAGAACTTCCAGGCGATTTTTCCACTAAATGTTTTCTGTGGGTGGAAGACCCTCTAAAAGTCTTTCAAGGACATAAAACTTTCTAAAAGTCTACACAGGAACATAAGACTTCTGAAAGGTCCTCTATAGATAAAAACCTATAAAGGATTCTTTGATTAGTTGACCTCCGAAATTAGTGCTAGACTTACAAGAACTTTCAAAAGACAGAAGGCCTTCGAAAAACATGAGAATCCCGAAAAAGATTATATATTTCTCCTGTGAAGAAAACACTTCCGGAGGGGTTCCTATGGATAGACAACCTCATAAATGTCTTTTTGGGATAAAAGACAGAATGTGATCAATATAAAGGTCTTTGTTGAATAGAAGACTTCCGAATGGACTTCTATGAATATAATACTGAAGAAAGGCCATCTAACGATAGAAGTCCTGCAAAATGATTTTTATTAAGAGAGCACCTTTTAAGGCAACTTCTAAAGATTTCTTGGGAAGAGATTCTAATAGTCTTATATGAATAGGAAACTTCAAAAAGGTATTTTATGACCAAAGGTTATTTAAAAACTTTATATGACATTATATAGGTATATTTGGCTAAAATAGCCCCAAAAGTTCTCCTTAAGCACAAAGTACTCCGATAAATAATTTACGAGTAGAAGACCATTAAAAGGCCTTCTATCAAAAAGAGGACCTTCTAAAAGTTCTTCCATGATGATAAGACATTCTAATGGTTTTCCATGAGAACATACCTTTTAAAGCCCTACAATGAATATATGATCTTTTACAACGCATCTACCAATAGAATACCCTCAACGGATATGTCATGAATAGAATACATTGATATATTCTTTATATGAATATAAGAACTTCTGAAGTTTTTGTATGATTTGAAGACTTCCTAAAATTCTGTTACGAATTGAAGACATTCTAATACTCTTCTAGGAATATAAAGATCTTCAGTGAAAAGGATACCAATAAAATTTTTTTCTTGCACTGGAAACCTTCCAAAACTCTACTATTAATGTAACACATTCTAAAGCTCTTCTGAGAATCGAAGACCACCCAAAGCCCTTCTTCGAGTAAAAGGTCATCCAAAAGTCTTCTACGATTGGAAGATCTTCTAAAGCTGAGTTATAAAAATAGAAGACTTTCTGAAGGTCTGCTATGATTAAACTCTTTTCCAAAGCTCTTCTGCAAACGAAAAATCCTATAAAAATAATACGTGAAGAGATAAGCCTTAAAGCTCTTTATTGGACTGGAAACCTTTTATGAATATTGGATCTTTTAATGATTTTCAACAAATAAACAACCTTCTAAAAACTCTTTTTCCTTTTCATCTAAATTCTGCTGTGAACAGTAGATTTGTTTGAATCTAATTCATAGTTCAGTACACAAGATTCTTCTAAACGTATGAGTGATTTTATATAGTTCATATCACTCACCCGCAGAGTTTTCATACAAACGACCGACGACATAAAGCTTTTGAAGTTCTGCTTTGAACAAAGGCATTTCAAATCTTAGAAGACCTTTCAGAGGTATATAGAGCAGCTTATGTATAAAAGGACTTCGAATGGTCTTCTAAGGAAAGCGAAAGCTGGGCTCTTCTCCCTGGGGACATAAAACACTTCAAAGATCTTAGTTGAACAACATACCTTTCAAGGCACTTCCTTGCAGGGAGAAAGATCTGCTTATATTTATCTAAAGCTCTGCTGTGAAGAGAAAACATTTTAGTGTTCTACTTTGAACATAGGGAATTTTAAATATTTTCAGAAATCCTTTCAAATATCTGAAGGTTGTCTAAATAATACAGGGTGAGATGAAAAAACTGCAACCAATTTCAGACTACTGCCATTTCTAAGCCAATGAGCTCGGGGTAAAAGCCACTGAAATTCCAAAAAGTGCAAGATAGACTCAAAATAGCTAAAGAGTTGCTTCGCTTGGTCGAAAGTGGTAAACTGCCGAATTTGGTTTTCTCCGATGAGAAAACATTCGTTGTCCAGCAGTTTGTAAACAAACAAAATGATCGTGTTTACTTGCTAAAGAGGTCAGCTGAAAATGTGCACCTTCGGTTGGTCACCAGAACTCAATCGGCGGCTATAGTGATGGTGTGGGCCGCCATAATAGCCGATGGTCGCTCTCCGCTAGTGGCATCAGAATAAATGCCGAATATTATCTCGAAAATATTCTGGAGGGTGTATTAAAGCCTTGGGGACGCAAACATTTTGGCCGAGGACCTTGGACATTCCAACAGGACTCAACACCGTCGCACTCAACACGCGCCATTCATGAATGCTTACAAAATGAGGTTCCTCGCTTCATTTCCAGCGCACAATGGCCATTAAAATCTTCGGATACCAATCCATTGGACTATTGTGTCTGGAGTATTTTGGAAAGCAAGGTTGGCACTAAAAAATACCAAACTAATTCAAAAATCATCTCAAGCAACTACTTCGCAGGGAATGGGCCAAAATACCGCAGAGCAGCATTCGGGCAACGTGTGATAGTTTCATTGTCCGTTTGAAGGCCATAATTCTTGCCAAAGGTGATCAATTCGAACAAATCTCAACATATTCTAAAATTTGATGCTCTTTTCAACATATTTGCTTTCATTCAACAAAATTTAAAAAAAATGTAAAAATTATGGCGTTTGATTTTTTATCTCACCCTGTATGCCTTCTTAAAGTCCTGTTGGGACGGAAGACCGTTTAAAGGTATTCTGGACAGAACCCTTTGGAATATCCTTCATTGGACGAAAAAGCGTCTAACTGTCTTCTATGAATGAAAAAAACCTTTTTATATTCTATGCGACTTTTTAGAAGTCGGGACAGAACATGTGTTCTATTGACAGATATTTTTTAAAGGTCAACTCTGAATTACAGTTTTCCTTATGATCTCCAAATGACAGATGGCCTTATGAAAGACTTCTACGGATATATGAAGTTATGCTATTGTATCGTATTGTCTGGATAGAATACGTGCTACGGATCGTTTATGGACAAACGTTGTTTAACAGTCCTCTTAGTATGAAATACATTCTAGGGGTTTTCCAATGAAAGCAGAGGTCTGCTGCAGAAAGAAGACGTTCGAAAGATTCCTATCCTAATGCATAATTTTGTTTTTTTTTTTTCTTTTTGTAGCGCTGTTGAAAAATGTCTGTACTTTTAATATTTTTAAATATGTTTGTATTTTAAATTAAAAAAGCACATTGTAAAATTCCTTAATTCGATCTAATACCCATATCCCAAAATTTGTTCCTTCAATGGCACCATTCGTTACATGCCAAATCGTATGCAATCTATTATTATGCAAATTCGGCGAACTTTCATAGGGATTTACAAGAGTAACGCCCAACCAAAGAAAAAACGCCTTGGCAATAAAATTTGATTTAAATACACTCCAATTCCGTCCCAATACCCAAGTGTTTACAGCTACACACATTGCTGCAAATTATAGCAACAAGATTTTATTGTATCCAATTACCCCCGAAAATAGAGACTTCATTTGAAATTCATCTGAAGAATTAAACCTACATGCAAATTAACATTTCAAATATTTTAGAAAAAAAAAGGCTAGCGATCGCCTTATATGAGCTAACCTAACCAAATCTTAACGAAATCAAAACTACAATGTTACAATATCTGGTAATAATAACAAAAACAACAGCACCATTAACTTGATTGTTCCAATGCATGTTGCCATGTCTAATATTTTCTAATGAATTTCAGTTTTGTATGGTTGATGTTTGAGCAACATTTATTCAACGGCTTGATAGCGATGGAGACCTCCCCAATACCCAAAAAAGCAAAAAAAAAAAAAAAAAAAGAGATAAGCTGCCACTTCTGCAACACCTAAAATAACCGACATTTTATAACGCCAACAACGCCAAGATCTCCAACACTAGGCAATGCAACAAGCAAAAGACAAATGAATACCAAAAGAGTTTCCATAGAAGGCAGAAAATATAAGTAATATGTTGCCAGCCATACAAAGAAATAAAGAAAAACTGAACTGCAGTTGTTGCAACTGCAACACACTTAGCTTGCCATCTAGCTAGCTCTCTAATGCCGCCGTTGGCAACAAGCATTCAAAGGCGAACATATTTAAACGTCGTTTTTTTTTTTTTTTGGTTTTGCTATTTTGTTGTTTGCTAAACATAACTATGTCGAAAAGTCAATGAACGCTGTAAGCGTCAACCAGACACACCGCCAAAAGCTGGCAACAAGCAAATGAGGAAGGCGGCAACTAGGCAGCTCCCAACAAACAAATAGTAAAACAACAACCAACAACAACAGCAGTAAAAAAAAATTATGACGGACCCGGATCAGAGTCTATGCGACTTGACAATTGCCGCCGTCCGTCTATCGGCCACCACAGCCACGTTGTACCACACAAAAAAAAAAAAAAAAAAAAATAAAGACGGCAACAGCAACAATAACAAGACACAAGTGCGCCTGTTGGCTGTTTGGAAGGAAAATGCCAAAGAAAAATGTGTGGTTTGGAAAAACGTGCACAAATTCGTGATAATTAAGACAGGCAAATGTAAAAGTGAGGGCGTCTCAAAGGGCTACAAATGCTACCGTTTTGGCCTGCAACCGTAATTGTCTGTGGCATGGAATTTTAATTATAAAGAAATTTCACAAAATGATAAACTAATTAAGAAGTTACAAGTTAGAAAGAAAGAAATAATTGAGGTTGTTTTTGTTTCCGACCACTTTTTGGATAAGCTTGTGGCTTGAACGATATTGGAAAGAGTCGATATTGGATTTAAATAACCTTTGAATGTAGGAGTTGTCTAAGAGCAAAAATTCAAAGCAGCTATTTTTCAATTTAATTTTTTTTTTAATATATTTCCAAAAGGTATACAGGGTGAGATAAAAAAACCGCAACAAAGTTAAAAGACATAATTTTTACATTTTTTATTTAATTTTATTGAAAGAATGCAAAAGAATGTCGGAAATAGCATCAAATTTCAGAATAAATTTAGATTTGTTCGAATTGGTCACCTTTGGCACGAATTATGGCTTTCAAACGGCCAATGAAACCGTCACACGCTGCCCGAATATTTCTCTGCGGTGTTTTGGCCTATACCGGGCGAAGCGCTTGCTTGAGGTGTTCGACACATTGGTATTTTTTAGTGCCAACCTTGATTTTAAAATTACTCCAGACAATAGTCCAACGGTTTGGTGTGCTGGAAATGAAATGACGAGGAATTTCATTTTGTAACCATTCTTGGGTAGCGCGTGCTGAGTCCTGTTGGAATTTCCAAGGTCTGTAGCCAATATGTTTGCGTGCCCAAGGATTTAATACGCACTCCAGAATATTTTCGCGATAATATTCGGCATTTATTCCACGGTCGATTAATACGAGCGGAGAGCAACCATCGGCTGTTATGGCGGTCCTCCTCATCGGCTGTTATGGGCCGCCGTTTGAGTTCTGGTGGCCAACCGAAGGTGCACATTTTTAGCTGACCTTTTTGGCAAGTAAACATGATCATTTTGTTTGTTTACAAACACTTCCGGCCAAGCAAATTCGGCAGTTCACCTCTTTCGGCCAAGCGAAGCAACTCTTTTGCTCTTTTGAGTCTATTTTCTTTCCGTTGCGGTGTAAGTTCTTGCACTTTTGGAATTTCAATGGCCTTACCCCGAGCTCATTTTTCAATATTTGCCGAATGGAATATTGCGATATGTTCAGCTCACGAGCCAGTTTTTGGCCACTGCGACGCGGGTTTCGAAAGATTTTCGAACCATTTCTGCTGATGTTGCTGTTTTCTTTCGTCCGCCACTTCCTTGACGTCAGGCTATGCTAGCGTAACGCTACCATGGAACGAGCGATGGTACGAGGCACAAAAGATTTAGACACATTTAAATGCTGGAATGCTGTAACGATAGTTACTTGTGGTTTTCCAGCCAATATCAATAATTCACATTATCACGCTTGAATTCCATCACGAATAAATATTTTTCTGGAAAATGCTCACAAAAATGTTTTTGTACGCTTGTAAAAAATATAATGAGCTGTCACTGGAATAAATTTAACAGCTGTCGGATAAGTGGCTAGGAAATTACATCAGTCTGAAGTTGGTTGCAGTTTTTTCATCTCACTCTGTATACTCCACAGTAGGCACATATTGACAATTTTCTCTAGGGAAAAAATGCGTCATAAATACTTAAAATTGAGAGGTATTGATATATGGTCAAACAGAGGGCTTATAATGTAGTTTTGTTTGAAGAAATAAATTTTTCTTTTTAAAATGGCAGCTAAGAAAACAGGAAAAAATCTGGACGCAAACAACACGGGAGTTAAACCAAATCGTACTAATACATGAATATTGTATAACGTAAATTCCGGTACTACTATGAACGTATCAAAGCTATCAGCCATATGAGGTCGTGATGTATGAAAAGAAGGTCGAACAGATGTTGAAGAATTTTATGTTGGCCAATAATGTGTATTCTTTATTGGTCATTTGACAACGATACAAAATTTTTCCTTGCCTATGCGTCGCCACAACCAATTGAATATTACCACATAACTATGACTCATAATCTATCGCATAATTGCCTGTTAGAAGTCAACTAAAGGGAATATTCTAAAAGCTGAAGTTCAATAATAACCACACAAACGGAAACTTAGAAGAAAAAGGAAACGGGAAACCACAAGCATGACATTTGAATATTTATGAG
Source organism: Musca domestica (assembly GCF_030504385.1). Taxonomy (NCBI): domain Eukaryota; kingdom Metazoa; phylum Arthropoda; class Insecta; order Diptera; family Muscidae; genus Musca; species Musca domestica. The sequence goes on from NW_026712114.1 coordinate 37,609,948, forward strand.
GAAAGTCCATGATGAGGATGGTGAGTGAACATGAAAAACTCTGAACACATTTTCAATTTCAATGTGAAAAAAGTGAAAACTTCTATACATGCAAGCACACAAACGCAAAAGGATGAATTTTCAAAAGTTCAAATTCCTAAAATACATGCGAATTTAAATTTTTGAAAAAATACAGAAATATTGAAAATTCTCTATATAAATATCATACAATCTCTCTACGGCATATGTGTATTTTTTTTGCATTTGTATGCATACGCACATTCATATTTCAAAAAAAAAAAAAAAATCTACAACTCAAACTGCAATGAACTCATGTGATCCAATGCAACAACCAACTACCACATGGTGCCAGTGCTTGACGTCGTGTCTCATATATTTTTAAAGTCACATATTCATAGTCAAAGCGTATCTCTATCGTGTTTCTTCTTTTTTTCTACACTAAATTTTCCACTGCCAGTGTGAATATGTGTATGTATGTATGTACGTATGGATGTTTGTTGCGTGTATTTATTTTGCTTAGGGTTAGCGACCGCAAAACTATCTGACATTAGATTGTGATGGCGGCCAAACGACAACAGCCGATGCAACTGCACTGTTATTGTTGGCTGGCATACGTTATCGGGCACAGCAACGCCAAATGCAACTGCAGCAGCAGCGACGTGCACAAACACTGTCATTCGGCATAACGAGGCGCAACTGCATCCGAAAATCCAACGGCAAAAAATTCTAAAGCAATCGATCTGGCCGGCATACGGTCAGAGCACGGACATAGCCATGACGCGACACTATTTAACAACAACATAGATACAATAACTAACTCACTAGCTGGCTGGCTAACTGACTGACTGGGTGACTGCATGACTGACTAACTCACTCACTGGTGACATCAACAGCGTTCATGTCCACATATAATGCATACTATTTAGTTGACGAGGTTAGGTATGAAAAATATTGTTACAGTTGCAGCGGCGTTGCAACTGAGAACAGCGAAAACAGAATTAGCATACTATACTATAGCCGCCGCTCGTCTTCTTCAACTGCATTCGGATTTTTTTTTGTTCTTTGGCAAAATATATACTTGTTTTTTTTTCTTTTATATTTTACTGGTCGTATTTCATATGCATGCATATATTTACACATTGAAGTTGTTGTTGTTCTTTTTCTCAAAGACATGTATGTGGGTTTATTCAGCCATATGAGGTTGACGACGGCGAATACCACAATTTGTTTCGTATTGAGATAGTTGGCGCGTAACTTATTTTGTAAGGCATTATTTTATGACTTAAACGGCGACAACAAAAGTGATTTCAAATACTTTTGCAGTGACGAGGTGCGATATGGAAATTGCAAAGAACTATAAAGTCTGAAAGACGACGTAAGAAATTGAGATGAATTTCATACGATTCCGTATTGTAAAGGAATACGATGTTAAGGAAAAGTTTGTAGTTATTGTGGAATTAAGTTTTCCAGAAGTCAAGAAAAAGGATGTTAAAAACTTAATGGTAATAAATAATACTAGGAACTTCTTACAAAAATGATTTTTTTTTAACTGTTTACTTCAATATTAGAAAGATGTCCGTCAATATAAATTTAAATTAAATTAGCAAAGACGCAAACCAAGGCGATTTTTTCTCCGGTTCGCAAAGGGTTAATAAAGAGAGAGAGAAAGAAAGAGAGATAGAGAGAGGGGGTAGTAAACCAGAGAAAAATTAAAGGTAAATTAATTAAATTACTCCTCGAGATCTTTCATTTGTGCCCAGCTTCGACACCGCTTCATTTTTAGTTTCTGTTCTGTGGACGCTTTTATCTGCAATTTCCCTAAAATTGAGCGATAATTCTTCAGAAAATTCAAAAAATTCCTAAGTCTGAAATTCTTCTTGACTATAAGGTCCACATATTCGGAAAGTACTCCTCGAGATATTTCATTTGTGCCCAGCCTCGATACCGCTTCATTTTTAGTTTCTGTTCTGTGAACCCTTTTATCCGCAATCTCCCTACAATTGAGCGATAATTCTTCAGAAAATTCAAAAAATTCCTAAGTCTGAAATTCTTTACTACCTACCTCCCACTATTCATTTTTCAAAACTATCTAACATCTCAACTATCTCAAGCATGGTATTTGGAGTTCGTAATAAGAATCGCCCTCGTTGGCAGATAATATGCTGTAGAGGTAAAGGTTTTTGTATAGCCCGCTATAACTGGAACACGTGATATGCGGAATTTTTAAACGTTTGCGGCATTTTTAACGTTTTTTTACATTCTGCAAATAGTGGAGTGTAATAAAGATTCGACCCGGCCGAACTTAGCTGCTTTTTACTTATTTTATTATTAAATCTATGACTAAAGCTAAGCTAAGAAAACGTTTCGCAAAAATTATAGAAAATTCACGACTGTATCTATGAAAGAATATCACGAAATTCTATCAAAAAATCGAGATTGCGAATTTTATACTCAGAAAAAATCACGACTGCTCATCTCAAAAAATTCTGCGAAAATACGAATTTTTACAAAAAACACGATTGTAACTCTCACCCAACTTCTATATATACTCCACAACTGAAGGAAAAAAAAATCACGACCGCATATCTCAGAAGAGCTCTTAAAAAAATTATTAAAAATTAAAAAAAAAAAAATCATTAAAAACAATGACTGTAACTACGAAGGTACATGGTTCCGAAGGCATTGAAGGTCTGAAGTTATTAACCTTCTGCCAAAGCTACGAAAGCATCTCAAAAAAGTTCAAAGAAATGTACGCCTACAGCTCCGAAGTAATCTAAAGATGACACAATTGCAACCCGGACAGAAACATATTATATAGAAAATCCCTCAAAATACCCATAGGCACCATTAAAAAAATAGGAGAAAAATCCACCACAGGCTCCTCAAATTCTTCAGAAAAAATACTCAAAATTTACGTCTGTTCTCAGAACAACCCTTTGAAAATATTCTTAAAAAAAATCCACGACTAAATCTTAGAACTTCTGGAGAAAATCTTCAAAAATCTGTAAGTATATCATTAGAAAATATGCATAAAACAGCTATAAGGTCTGTATAACCTGTCAGAAAATATTTCTAACAAAACATACACAAATAAACGCTTACAAGTTCACTAGAAAATATTAAAAAAAAAAATCTTTAAAAGTTCCTTAAAAAATGCTATATATTCTATTAAATGCTTTTTCGGTTGTATCTTAAAGTTTGCTCTTTGAAAATTCATTATTATAGCTTAAAAGATTTTTGAAAAGTCAACGCTTGAAATGTTTTCTCTTTTAGGGGGTTAAGTACTCAAAAGGAACTCCATGGGTGGATTTAAAGCCAATTCCATTGAAAAATGTGGCTAAAATCATAAAAAAACGAATATCGGGGTGGGCACCATTGTATGGGGGTTATACGATATTGTGGACCTATATAGAAAATTCTTTTTCGGAAGGTAAAGTACTAACAGAGAAATCCTTGTGTAGAATTTCAGACAATGTCATTAAAAAATGCGACTAAAATCATCAAAATACCGAATGTCGGGAGATACATTTATATGTTGGATATACGATTCGTGGACCTATATAGACAATTCTTTTTCAGGGTGTTAAGTGGTCACGAAGAACTCCTTATGCAGAATTTCAGATATTTCCATAAAAAATGTGGTTGAAAAAAATATCAAAATACCGAATGTCGGAAGGTACAGTTATATGGCGGCTATATCAAAACGTGGACCGATATATCTCATTTTCAACACCTACCATCATAGAAACAATACAAATTTTATGCCTAATATTGAAGCTCTATGTCAAATAATGTGGGCTGTATCGTGATTTCAACAGACAGTCAGACAGACGAATGAATGGTCTTTATAGGGTCTACGACGAAAATTTAGAGATGTTACAAACAGAATGACAAAGTTAATATACCCTCCGTTTCAAGGTGGAGGGTATAATAATTCAGTTTTTGATCTCCCCCTACCTAAAATTTTCACGCCACCTCCGTTTTTTTTTTCGAACTAATGCCAAATTTGCCAAAGACAGAAAAAATCTCTTTAATGGGAAAATATGATGTTTATTTTGATGTCTTTCCAAAAAAATCAAGTGATTTCCTTTAGAAATCTATTAAACATGAGTAATAAGTTTTTTTTTTATTTATTTATTTTTTTTTTTGGTGGTATCTTTGCAAACATTTACCAAGATTAAATACCTCTTGAGTTAAGATTTTCTGTGTGGAGGAGGTTTTTCGAAATTTTGGATGACAGCTAAAATACAACACAAACGTTATGAGCATTTTCCAAACGCATGTTCGATGCAATATTGGGGTGCTTAAAACCTATGGCTTTATTAAGCTGTAGCAATAAAACCAGCCACTAAAAAGGTTCAACAGATTTTTAAAGGCCATTGGCCGCTTTTGGGGAGTGTGTTTTTAAGATATGATATTTTTCCAGGCGACTTGAAAATTAATTTTTTTTGTGTTTTCTCAACATGTTTAAAATATGATTTGCGACTTGAAATGCCTTTGGCATATTCACACTGCGCCAGTGTTTGCCTGTCGTATCGATAAAGTTGGATTTTAGTCGTTTATGAATTTTGTTTTTTTCTTTTTTTTTGTTTTTGGAAATTTAAAGTGTTACTCCGTTAGATTTTGTGTTGCGGTGTCTGAGTGTGTGTTTTCTTTAAATAATTTCCACGACAGTAACCATTGTTTGTCGAATTACCGCGCTGTTTTCGATCACGCCCATATATTGCACTTTGTTGCTTTTGGCCACAACACTAAACAAAAAAAAAGGTGTTTGGCGGTTATTGGCTTTTGATGAAGTGAAGTAACAACAAAACAGCAAACAAACAATAAGTGCAATCAAGTGTGCAACAAGTTGCAAGATAAACGCATTTGTAGGTCAGATATGTTGAGTTCAATATGCTTTTTTTATGATTAATTGGTTGATTTTCTTTGATCTGTGCTGCAGCAAAAACCAAAGAAATAAAATTGGGGGTAACAAAGAAAGACATTTTGCAAATGGATTTGGTATTTATAACAAAAGTTTGCCAAAAGAAAACCGACACCATTTGAGGTAATTACCTGAAGTAGTAATAAAATGCACCTGGCTGTAACTAATTATGTAGACCCAAAAAAAAAAAACAAAAAAAAAATAATAATAAATAAATAAAAACTTCTGATAACTTTTCAAACTCTTTGCATTATTGATTTTTTACATCGATGTTTTACGGAAATGCTTTGAAGAAATAATTTTTAATATACAGCGTGAAATAAAAAAAAATGCAATGAAGTCGAAAGCCATAATTTTTAGTTTTTTTTTAAAAATTGTATTGATTGAAAGCAAAAAATGACGGAAATAGCATCAACATTTAGAATAAGTTTAGATTTGTTCAAATCGGTCACCTTTGTCAGGAATTATGGCCATCAAACGGTCAATGGAACCGTCACACGCTGCCGAATGTTGCTTTGCGGTATTTTGTAATAGTCCAACGGATTAGTATCCGTAGATTTTAGTGGTCATTGTGAGCTGGAAATGATGCGAGGAACCTCATTTTGTAGGCATTCATGGGTGCTGAGTCCTGTTGGAATGGCCATGTTTTTAATACACCCTCCAGAATATTTAGAATATACCTATTATAGAATATAATTAGAATATAATATACACCACAAGGTGGTCAGGGTATTATGTCTTTGTGCATTTGTTTGTAACAAGCAAAAGGAAACGAGATAGACCCATAGTTCCTTTTGATGATCTGCATAGAATCACATTCTGAGTCGATTTATACATGTCCGTCCGTCCGTCTGTCCATGTATTTTTGTAAACAAAGTACAGTTCGCATTTATTGCCCTAGCCAGATGAAAATTTGCACAAATCATTTGTTTGGCCCAAGGACGAACCCTATTGAAATTGGAGATAATCGGTCAAAATTTAGATATAGCTCCCATATATATCTTCGTCCGATTTTCCTTTTATTGTGCACCAAACGTGTAATATCAGTCCGAATAGTATGGAATTTTGCACGTACGATCAGATTGCACCTGAAAATAAGTATTCCAAATTTGATCGAAATCGGTTCAGATATAGCTATAGCTCCCATATATATTGTTCATCCGATTTGTTATTTTTGTCCTCCGCAGCCGTAATATGCACTCTTTAACAGCAATATTTGGGGAAATATATCAAATACAGCTCAGAAATACATTTGCTAAATTTTATCGAGATCGGTTCAGATTTGGATATAGCTCCCATATATAACTTCGTCCGATTTAATTTTGATTGTGCCCCAAACGTCTAATATTTGCCCAAATGGGATGAAATTGGCACTTACGACCGCATTGAGTCTAGAAGCATGTCAAATTTGGTGAAGATCGGTTCAGATATAGCTATTGCTCCCATAAATACTGTTCATCCGAGTTGTTATATTTGTTACCCACAGCCGTAATATGCACTCCGTAACAACGATATTCAGCGAAATATATCAAATACAGCTCAGAAATATCTTTGCCAAATTTTATCGAGTTCTGTTCCGATTTGGATTAAGCACCAAATGGGCAATACAAGTCCGAATTTAAAAGATACAAATGCTACGGCATATTTAGTCCTTTGAACTTTAAATTATAATTATAATCATAGCGTATATGATTGAATTCTCGCATTGACACTTTTAATTGTTATGCGGAGCTCTACTAAATTAGCAAAGTGGTGTAGGGTATCATAAAGTCGGCCCGCCCGACTTTAAGACTTTCTTTACTGGTTTCTTTCTGTTGTCTAGAAATGACAGTAGTCTGAAGTTGGTTGGAGTTTTTTCATCTCACCCTGTGTGTGTGTGATAGCCCTGATTAGCAAAGCCCTCAGAAACCCATAAATATGTTGATATGCCTCAAAACAGATTCTATTTCCATTTTTGTTGCTACAAATGATGACTTGTAAGCCTAATTACCCATTCATTACCTAATCGAAATTGAGTTCTCATGTTGAACATAAACCCATTCGGCATAAACGTTTGAACTCGTGGGAATTGAACAAAAAAAAGTAGAATAACAAAGTTATTAGTATTTCTGCCTCGAGGCAATGTAAACCTCTTAACTAAATTGAAACAATGTAAATAATAAGATTAAAATGAACTTTAAATTACAATGAGCATATATATATGGTGGCCTCCTCCCAAATGAATGACTGACTACCAAAGCGTCTTGCTCTCAAGAGGAAAATAAAACTGAAATTGGCTTAGAAGAATTAAAAGTAGGTGCTTCCAGTTCATAAACTTTTTGTTGAAATAGAAAAAAAAGGTGGGGATTTTAAATATAATAAATTTCTTTAAGTTGTATTTTTTGTATTTTTAAGGGGTTGGACTATTGGTGTCATAATGTGACGTATTATGGTTATAATTTGAAAAATCCAACAAGTTAAAAAGTATCGGTAGGTTCTGCCGACAGACGTATACCCCCAGCCAATGTTCGTTTAAATATATTTTGACATCTGTTGCGATTATTCAAACGCCTCTATGGAGTGGGCTCTGAAAAATGGGCCAATAATGTCCATTTCATATCGGACCTAACTAAAAACGGTATATATATTGCGACGTGCCAGGTTTGGAATATATTGGTAACTGCATTATAAAATCCATATTCATCGCAAGTTTCTGGTCGAAAGAAATATTTAGATATGGCAAATTGTAAAGAATCGCTGACTTGTTTCGTAAATTATGACAGATAAAAGTATTGAAAATTGTAACAGTTTGTGGGTGAGGTACCAGAAGGGGTTCGCAGCTATATATCATCTTCACAACAGATCTTGTGTTGGCAAAAATGTTTGTATGTGTGAAATTTGAAGAGTGTTGAATGCTTATTTGGCTTACTTTGAGCATTTGGTTTTTCACAATCTTGAACCCTATGTGGGGGAGGTCCCAGAAGAAATGATGTGATCTCTACCATCGTTATAAGAGATCTGGTGTTGATGAAAATATTGAGATGTACCAAGTCTGAATGAAATCGGTTGTTAATTTCGCGTTTTATGAGATCCATGGGTATTCTATTTTTTTTTTTTACCCTTTGTGGGGGAGGTACCATAAGGAGAGAACCGATATATTCTTTATTGACAACAGATCTTGTGTTAGTAGAAATAATGGAATGCGTGAAATATAAAGAGAACCTAATGCTTATTTCGGATTTTATAAACTTTTGGATATTCAAAACGTTGACCCTTTGTGGTGGAGGTACCAGAAGGAATGGTCCGATCTTTACCGGTTTTATAACAGATCCTGTGTTGATAGCAATACTCAGATGTACCAAGTCTAAATGGAATCGCATGTTCATTTCACGTTTTATGAGCTCCATGGATATTCAAACCTTGGGCCTTTTATGGGGGAGGTACCAGAAGGAGCGGACCTATATTAAAAAATATTGGGATAAGTGAAATTTGAAGACAATCAGATTCTTTCATCACATTTTATAAGGGTTGTAATTATTCAAAATGAAGTGGACCGATATTGTCCATTTTCACACCTGACCTAGCACTGATGCAAATATTAGGATGTTTAAAGTTGGATCAGATTATCGTTTCTCTTTCTGTGCAGAAAATATATTTTTTGAAAATTTCGACCTTTTGTGGGGGTAGATACCAGTAGGAGTGGACCGATATATTCCATATTGACACCAGACCTTAGGTTGATAAAAATATTAGGATGTGTGAAATTTTAAGACAATCGGACTCTTTCATCAGATTTTATAAGAGTTGTAATTATTCAAAATGTTGACCCTTTGTGGGGGAGGTACTTGATATAGTTGACCGATATTGTCCATATTTGCACCTAACGTAGCACCGACACAAATATTAGGATTTGCAAAGTTGAAGTAAAATCGGATTATCGTTTCTCTTTTTGTGCAAAAAATATATTTTTTGAAAAATTCGACCTTTTGTGGGAAGAGGTACCAGAATGGCCTTAAAATATGGAGATATTTGCAAAGTAGTTTGATGGTTTCAAACATAAATTCCTTACCGATTGACGGTAATTCATAATTCTTTGCCCTCTAAAAGTCTCAATTTTTTTAAGATCTATTGTGAATAATCCGATTTTTATATTCAGAAATTCAGATGGTAGAGCATGTGCGGCGAAAAAGCGTGTGATATATTCAAAGTAGTCGGTTTGTGTACAAAGTCTGATATACAATACTGGAGTCTGTTTTTTGTCAAGCCCTTAAAAAGTTCGAACTGAGACTCAAACTTTTTTTTGGTTATTTTCTCATCCCAAAATACTGGATATCAGATTTTGAATCGGCCATAAACCATAGCATTTAGGTCTGATATCCCAAATCCTTTCTGGAAATCAACAGATTGGCTGCTGCTATTATCTTATAACACATTTTTGCAGAAGAAATCGATGTTAAATTAAATATTTGAAAAGTTGGGAGTGTTTGTGATTAAAAGATCGAAAACAAAATGCCATACTTGCAATCTGCCCTTAAGATACTACTGCAAGGCTCCTCAATGCACAATTCTTTAATAAAGTCTTGCAATTTTTTATAATTTTCATCAACAGGAAACCATATCTAATCCACAAATCTTTGCCGGTTAAACTACAAAGAACGCCACCACGTTCAATAGGTGTCGTCTTAAGCCTCTGTCTACGACGATTATAAAGCAATACAAGTAATTAATACTGTAACTGGAATTAAGACCGGCATTTAAATATGAAAAATGCATTAAGATTAAGATCACGATTTATGGGCTACCGCAAATCAACAACTTGTGGCGATAAAGTGGACAAATGGTTGGGGCCACCGCTTGACAACAAGCGAAAAGAGTGAAAAAACAATAACTTACGACCTTCCATCAGTATTTGCTTTTTTTAATATTAATGTCAACTCAAAAGACTTCCATTGATATTCCAGATTTTATGGCTGACATAACATACCTGCAACGAGACAGATGGAGAAATAAAAATTGGCATTAATTAATTGTTACATTTTAAGGATTATTAAATGCTGTTGAAATAGTATACAATTTTGTTCTTAATCTATGTAGGTGGGTGTTAATTATCTTTGACATTCTAGTGTCAGATAATGGAAACTATATCGTAATTAAATTCGAACATGCAATAATTATTAATTGCATACCACCATCACCACCATGACCGACCCGCCCGTCGCCCGTCACTCAATGGCCTAAGGGGCAAAAGTAATTTGCTAAAACGGCAGCCAGCCAGCCAGCCAGCCGAGCCAGCCTATAAGAAAATAGAATTCATTAAATAAATTTATATTGCCTCGAGTTCAATTCTCCTACTCAATGTTATTGACAGGCCACAAAACCACAACAACTGCAACAACACTTTAAATTACTTGATGTTTTTTTTTTTTTTTTGGTTCAAAATATAGGTGTTAAAAGTTACAGTGGTTTGCGATAGATCCGAAGTTGAGTTTTAAATAGACCAAAAAAAGGCTCTAGGTACTCTACAAACTGACTTTTGACAACAATTTGAATTTCAAATTAAGTGAAATTTTAATAGAAATATTTTCGAATTACAAACGAAATTCTCGAGAAGTTAAAGATTCCAAAACATGAGACCTTCGAGGAGTCTTCTGCAGGCAGATGACCCCTTTGATCATCTCTACACTTAAAAGACCCTCTAGAAATATTCCATAATCTGCAGGCCATACAAATTAAAAGCGAGGTTATCGAGGTGAATAATTAGAAAACCTTACAGAGGTCTTCTAGGCAAGAGATACCCCCAAATTGACACAATAAATTCTACAGGTCCATTTTTTTAAGTCCCTGTTTTTATACCCTCCACCATACTATGGATGGTATATTAATTTTGTCATTCCGTTTGTAACTCCTCGAAATACTCATTTCAGACCCAACAAAGTATATATATTCTTGATCAGCGTAAAATTCTAAGGCGATTTACCCATGTCCGTCTGTCTGTCTCTGTGTCTGTCTGTCTGTCTGTCTGTCTGTCTGTCTGTTGTAATCACGCTATCTTTCGAACACATTGAGATAGAAGGCTAAAATTTTGCACACATGTATATTTTTCCAGTAGGCAGGTTAAGTTCGTAAATGGGCCATGTAGGTCCAAGTTATCATATAGCCCCCACACAACGGTACCTCCCGATATTCGGTATTTTGATGATTTTAGCGACATTATTCACCGGAATTATTTCAATTTTGGTATTTGAAGTTCGTAATGGATACTACAGCTTAAGACAGAAAATTATCTGTGCAGGTCCACGTCGTCATATAGCCCCACATAACGGTACCCCCCGATATTCGGTATTTTGATGATTTTAGCGACATCGTTTATCGGAATCGTTTCAAATTTGGTATTTGAAGTTCGTAATGGATACTTCATCTAAAGTCAAAAAAATGAGCCATGTAGGTCCACGTCTTCATATAGCCCCCATATAACGGTACCCCCCGATATTCGGTATTTTAATGATTTTAGCGACATTATTTACAGGGATTGTTTCAAATTTCGCATGTGAAGTTCGTAATGGATACTTCAGCCCATGCCTGAAAATTGTCTGTGCAGGTCCACGTCTTCGTATAGCCCCCATATAACGGTACCCCCCATATTCAGTATTTTGACGATTTTAGCTACATTATAAACAGATTTTTCTTCAAGTTTCGCATTTAAATATTGTAATAATTTATGACAAAAGTTGCCTATACAGGCCCACGTCGTCGTATAAGCATTCGGTATTTTTAAGATTTTAACTGAATTTTTAACGGTTTTTTTTTTGGAAATTGCCAAATTTGTACCAAATGGTGGAGGGTATTAAAAATTCGGCCCGGCCGAACTTACAGCTTATTTACTTGTTAAGACCTATAAAAGGTCCTCTAATAGGTCTTTGTAGACTTTTGCAATATTGTGTAGAAATGTTTTATAAACTTCTACACTTAGAAGATCTTTTAAATGTAAAAGACAGAGATCTTCAAAATGATAAAGACTTTACAGAGGCGTCTAAACAGGAAAGTCTTTTAGATATCTTCAGGGCGTGGAAGACCACCAAGAAGACGCATATACAGGGTGAGAGAAAAAACTGTAAACAATTTCAGACTTCAATCATTTCTAAGCCACTCGCCCGAAAGCTGTAAAAATTACTCCACAGAGAAACATTCGGGCAGCATGTTACGGTTTCATTGGCCGTTTGAAGACTATAATTCGTGTCAAAGGTGATCAACTCGAAAAAATCTAAACTTATTCTAAAATTTGATGCTATTTCCGACATTTTTTGCTTTCATTCAATAAAATGAAAAAAAAAGAAATGTAAAAATTATGGAGTTTGACTTTGTTGTAATTTTTTATCTCATTATGTACAACCCTGCCATACGTTGAAAACACCTCGGAAGTCTTCTAAGCATAGAAAACATTATAAAAGGAGACCCGCTGGAAGAACCTTTAAGAGGTATACTAATCATAACAGAAGGTCTTCTATACGTAGAGGACCCTTCAGGGGTCTTCTATAGATAGCCTTCAGAATTCGTCTATAGGTAGAAGAGTTTGCAGAGGTCTTCAATTCCTAGAGAAATTTCAAGAGGTTTTCTATACGTAGAAGACACTTTAGAGGTCTTTTGAACGTAGAAAAGCTCCTCTGTACGTATAAGAGCTTCAAGAGGTCTTCTATACGTAGAGAGCTTGTAGAAGTATTTTATACGTTGAAGAGCTTCCTGAGGTCTTTTCTACCTAGAAGAGATTCCAGGTCTTCTACAAGTCCGTCTATAGGCACCTAGAAGGACTCGCCAAAGTTCTTCTGTACACAAAGACCCGCTAGAGACTGAAGAGGTGTCCTATACGTAAAATACTCTCCAGAGGGTATAAAGGTCTTAAATATTTAGAAGAATCACATGAGGTGTTCAATACGTAGAAGACTTTTTAGAGGTCTTCCATACGTATTGGACTACTTTCTGTAGAATAATATCCAAATTTCTTCTATACGCGGAAGTCCCGCTAGAGGTCTTCTACACGTGGAAGATCGAATAAAGGTTTTAACTGAGTAGAGGTTACTTTAGAGGTCGTCTGTGCATAGAGGACCCTCTAAAGGTCTTCCATACCAATAAGTCCCTCTAGAAGAACCCCTAGAACTTTTATATGCGTAGAGCTCACTAAAAACTCATCTATATGTGGAAGACCTGCTAGTGTCCTTTACACGTAGAATAGGTGTTCTATACATAGAAACATTTTTAGATGTTTATACCCTACAACACTATGTGTTGGGGGTATTATAATTGGCCCAAAAATTATGTAACACCTCGAAATATTGGTTTCCCACATAGGAAAGTATATATGAATCTTCCTAGCTCGCCGAGCTGAGTCGATCTAGCTATGTATGTCCGTCCGTCCGTCTGTCCATGTTAATTTGTAATCACTCTACAGGTCGCAATTATGGCCCGATCTTCACGAAATTTAGAATGGAGGTGGGTCTGGGGTCAGAATATAACCCTTTTTCATTTGGAGATGATCGCCAAGTGTTTAGGGGTTGAAATGGACCAAATACTAAAAAATGTCGGATTTTGCAGTAGCTATACAGGTCGCAATTATACACCAATCGACGCGGAATTTCGCATGTAGCTAGAGTTTAGGGCGGGGAAGAAGCCTACCAATAGACCATATCTTTTGTGTTGAAAAAATTCAAAATTTTTCATTAAACCGCGAATATTTTAAATCCGGCGAAATCACAAAACCATAACAAGGTTACTTCTGATCTTTACATTGATGTTAACATCCAACAAAATGGATATATAGCGAAATATGTGCGATATATATGTTTATCCAAGAAGATATGCTTGAAAGATCTCTTATATGTCGAGAACGGCTGAACTGATTTCCACAGTTCTCATCAATTTAGAATGGCCTCTTGGCAGGAAAGAAAAAACGTCTAAAAAAATCTCATAAATATATCTCTCTAAAGATGAAAATATTGATTTTGTAAAATTTTCTCATATTTTTTCAATTTTGTCATATTTTTGGCATATTTTCATTTTGAATTAAACATTTGGTAATATTTCTACAGCTAACAAAACTAAGTATACATACAGATCGCATTTATGGCCCGATCCTTACGAAATTTTGCATAGAGATAAGATGAGGGTCAGAATAGAAGCCTTTTCTTTTTGGAGATGATCGCCATATATTTAGGGGTTGAAATGGACCAAAAAACTGCAAAACTGTCTGCAGGTCGTAATTATATAGTTTTGGATGGTCATCCAAAAATATTCAATGTGTGAAATAGTTTGCCAACTTTTGTAGACTAAATACGAAAATGTCCATTCCAGTGACTTTTTGGAGAATTCACAAATACAGGAAAGACGCACTTCTGACTATTTCGTTAACGCTGATTTCGTTAAAGAATATAGTCAAATGTTTGTATCTCATATAGATGCGTTTCAGTAAAAAACCAATAATAAATGTTAATCTTTTACCACTTCTGAGAGATTATAGGTCTTTGGGAAATATTGGTTCCAGATCTAGGAAAACCATTTACGTGCAACATCTACCAATAAATTGGAAATCAGCAAATTAGTTTAAGTTGCTATTATTCGAAAATTAGAGAACGGAACCTGATGCTTTTCTTTTATTATTTGTCACAATATCTTGTGGAATTCTTTCGAGTATCTCGCCTATATAAACTGTATGGTTTATTATAGTGTTGTAGGGTATTCAACGGCCGGCCCCGCTCGACTGTAGCCTTTGCTTACTTGTTTTTATATATAAAGATACCACATGCACAAGAATCTTCTTTTTAAATATGTATTCCTTACATCAAAATATTGGATGTTATTTTCCGAACACTGTGCTCCCCCCCACCATATGCATTTTTAATCTAAATATGTTTCTCTTATTTTTTCTACTCTTTTTTTGCCTCAGTTATCTTAATGATAGGTGCACTTTTCGTTGTTATAACCATAAATAATAAATGTTTTCATCTAAAATAACAACAACACCGTGTGTTATCGAGACACAGACAACGCAAAATAATAATAACAAAAACAACAAACAAACAAAAAAGAAAAATAAAATACACCAAGATCTGTTTATGCAGTTTTTTGTTTATATATTTTACTTTAAATCACACTTTTTTCTAGGTCAATAACAAGCATTGACTTTATGGTTTGATGCTAACGACTGCTGACTGACTGAATGGTTGGCTGGCTGGATGGCAGGCAGACTGAGAGGTGTTGGTTGGTTGGGTTGCTGTGGCTCACATCGATTTATTTTACGAGTTAGTTTTTCTGTTAGCTGTTTTGTATAGACGACGACAGTTAACCATAATTAAATTGCTTTTATGGTTATTAGTCATCAATATAAAATAATGGAGTCAAGAAAACAAAATGCAACAACAGCCGGCCAGCAACACATGACAGGCATCACATCATGATGCAAAATTTTCTATTTTGCAAAACAACTTAATGATTGTTGCATTGCATTGTATTTTAATCCATTTAAATGTGTTTTCAAAATTGACTCTAAATGTGTCATATTTTTAGAGAACTGTAATCAATCTGGATTAAGTCATAATAAGACATTAGCTGCAGGTAGGTAACCAATGGAATGGAGCGAGTTTTAGATTGACCAGATATTGTTGCAAAAGAAATGTATTGTTTTTTTTTACCGAGAATCGCTTAAGCCCAAATATGATGAAATCGAAATTTTGTCTTACATTTATCTCATTAATAAGGCATTTCTAAGAAATTATTTCAATCTATCCTGGTACACTTACGAAATTTCAATAACTGAGTCATTGGGTTACGATAACTTTTCTGCTGAAAACGAGCGATTTGTCAAGGCAAATGTTTTGAGATAATTGATGACGATTGTGTATTTTCAACAATTCTTTGTCGGTAATTTGGAGGTTTTAGGAAGAAATTAGATCTGCCAATTAAAAAATATCCAAAAACAGGATGCTCTGACATAAGGACTTTAATTAAAATTGTAAATTTCAATAGACTATTTTTTTGCGATAAACTTTCCAGAACCAAGAACTTTTAATGCCTGTCACCGTGGGGAAGGTAACTGAAGACTCAGCCATATGAGAGGACTCGAGAGGACTTTTATCTCTGATCCAAAATGCCTAAAAAAGAATTTTTATACTCAATATAAATCCTAATTCCAAATTTAGCCAATACGCATTTTACTTGGCGTATACGTATGCATAAATGTTATCGTATTTTAATTAGGTCTTTACCTACTCCGACGTACTTTTTAAAACTCTATATGCTCTATCGCTCGATCTTAAGGGCAGACAAACAAGCATGACTACAATTTCTTGGGAATTTAGTACTGCACTAAAAGAGACCAGAACCGATTCATAAAAACTGTATGATTTTTTCGAATATTTTACATTTTAATTATTAGGACGTTAGGTCTTCCACCGAAGCAAATTCAATATAACAATACAGGGTGAGATGAAAAAACTGAAAACACCTCCAGACTGCTGTCATTTTTAAGTCACTCGTCCGACAGCTGTTAAAATTATTCCAGTGACAGCTCGTTATATTGTTTACAAGCGTACAAAAGCATTTCGGTGAGAATTTTCCAGAAAAAAAGTTATTCGTAATGCAATTCAAGCGTGATAGTGTGATTTCTTTATAGTTGGCTGGAAAACCACAAGTGGCTATCGTTAGAGCACTCCAGCATTTAAATGTGAATAAATCTTTTGTGTCTCGTACCATCGCTTGTTACCGTAATACTGGTAGCGTAGCCCGACGTCAAGAAAGTGGACGGAAGAAAACCGGAACATCAGCAAAAATGGTTTGAAAAGTAAAAAATCGACTAGATCGAAACCCGTAGTGGCCGAAAAATGCAAAATATGAAAAATGAGCTCGGGGTAAAGCCATTGAAATTCCAAAACGTGCAAGAACTTACACCGCAACAGGAAGAGACAGAAATAGACTCAAAAGAGCTGAACATATCGCAATATTCCATTCGGCATATATTGAAAAAATGAGCTCGAGATAAAGCCATTGAAATTCCAAAAAGTGCAAAAACTTACACCGCAACAGAAAGAAAACAGATTCAAAAGAGCTAAAGAGTTTGGTTTTCTCCAAAGAGATCAGCTGAAAATGTACACCACCTTCGGGTGGCCACCAGAACTCAAGCGCCGGCCATGGTTATGGTGTGGGCCGCCATAACAGCCGATAGTCGCTCTCCGCACATATTAATCGACCGTGGCATTGGAATAAATGCCAAATATTATTGCGAAAATATTCTGGAAGGTGTATTAAAACCATGGGCACGCAAACATTTTGGCCGCAGACCTTGGACATTGCAACAGGACTGAAGAATTGTTACAAAATGAGGTTCTTCCCTTCATTTCCAGCGCACAATGACCACCAAAATCTCTGGGTACGAATCCGCTGGACTATTGTGTTTGGAGTAATTCGGAAAGCAAGGTTGGCACTAAAAAATACTAACGAGTCGATCACCTTAAGCAAGCACTTCGCCGAAAATGGAACAAAATACCGCAGAGCAACATTTTGGCAGCGGGTGACGTTTTCATTGGCCGTTTGAAGGCCATATTTCGTGCCAATTCGAACAAATCTAAACTTATTCTAAAATTTAATGCTATTTTCAACATTTTTTGTTTTCATTCAATAAAATTAAAAAAAAATGTAAAAATTATGGCATTTGACTTTGTTGCCGTTTTTTTATATCTGTCCGAATTTCAAGGGATAGGTTCGATTTTGTTTTGTTACAACTTCGTAATTAATACATTTCCTATTGAATTTATTTCACTCAAAACACCCTATCATGGATTGCAATCAAATTTAAATTTCTTCTGACCCTCCGTTGTTTTCTTTTCACCTCTTCATTTGTGTGCATGCATATTTGCTGCAATTTGTTGTAATACGGCAAAAAAAATAAAACAGTTTGCATTTCAAATTGACACTGACACTTTTAACCTCAAACAAAATACAACACGACTTTATGTCCTTTTCTGATTGCATCGTTGATTTGTAAGGTTCTATCACGATATTGATTTTTATAGTTTTGCAAAACGAGGAGGAAGTAGGGGGCGGTGCGGTGCGACGATCGGAAAAGTTGAAACAAAAATCGTATTTGTTAATTACCTGACATATGTCAACAAGCTGCTAATTATTGTTTAATCAAAAGTTATTTGTTTTCCAAATCCACCGCCCCTCTTTCCTAGTCACCATTTGACCATCGTTGCTGTAACATTTGTCAATTGGATTTCAAAAGCAAAATGTAAATGTTATTCAATTTTTTTGGCAGTCTGTCTGTCTGTCTGCGTCGTTTCGTCAATTTTGTTTGATTTTCATATAACAAACCGAGAAAAATCAATGCATGCATGTATGTAGGTATATATGTGGACAACCAAAGACCGGCAGCCAAGTTAGTTGCTGCCTGCCTGATGTCTACAAATCAATTTTGTGTGTTAAACACAAACGGTGAGTTGCTGTGTCCAATCAAACAATCCACCAAATGGCTTACAAAATTGAATGTTGGAGCTGCTGCTGCTGCTGCATTTGAGGCAAATGACCGTTTTAGTCATCCATATGGTTGTCATGTTTGCAACTATTATAGTTGTTGTTTTTGTTGGCGGTGGTGGTGTATGCTTGATAATACCGTGTCATAGAAGAAACAAAAAAAAAAACAATCACGGCCCTGATAAAAATGCATATTTGATTAGATGATCGAATGCGAAAAATAACAAAATAACGAATAATTGTGAAACCCATACAGGGAGAGATGAAAAAACTGCAACCAACTTCAGGTGGTTGTCACTTCCAAGCCACTCGTCTGACAGCTGTTAAAATTATTCCACTGAAAGCTCATTATATTGTTTACAAGCGTACAAGAGCAATTGGTGAGAATTTTTCAGAAAAAAAAAGTTATTCGTGATGGAATTCAAGCGTGATAGTGTGATTTTTTTATATTTGGCTGGAAAACAACAAGTGGTTATCCTTACATCTTTTGTGTCTCGTACCATCGCTCGTTACCGTGATACTGGTGGCGTGAGCTGAACATATCACAATATTCCATTCGGCAAATATTGAAAAATGAGCTCGGGGTAAAGCCAGTGAAATTCCAAAAATTGCAAGAACTTACACCGCAACAGAAAGAAAACCGACTCAAAGGAGCTAAAAAGTTGCCTCGCTTGGCCGAAAGTGGTGAACTGCCGAATTTGGGTTTCTTCGACGAGAAAACATTCGTTGTCCAGCATTTTGTAAACAAACAAAATGATCGTGTTTACTTGCCAAAGAGGTCAGCTAAAAATGTGCACCTACCGTTGGCCACCAGAACTCAAGCGCCGGCAATGGTGATGGTGTGGGCCGACATAACAGCCGATGGTCGTTCTCCGCTCGTATTAATCGACTGTTGAATCAGAATAAATGCCGAATATTATCGCGAAAATATTCTGGAGGGTGTATTAAAGTCTTGGGCACGCAAATATTCCGGACGCAGACCTTGGACATTCCAACAGGACTTCACCAGCGCACTCAGCACGCGCCACCCAAGAATGGTTAAAAAATGAGGTTCCTCGCTTCATTTCCAGCTCACAATGGCCAGCAAAATCTCCGGATACCAATCCGTTGGACCATTGTGTCGGGGGTATTTTGGAAAGCAAGGTTGGCACTAAAAATACCAAAGTTTTGATCATCTCAAGCAAGCGCTTCGCCGGGAATGGGCCAAAATACTGCAGAGCAACATTCGGGCAGCGTGTGATGGTTTCATTGGCAATTCGAAGGCCACAATTCGTGCTAAAGGTAACCAATTCGAATAAATATAAACTTCTTCAAAATTTTGATACTATTTCCGACATTTTTGCTTTCATTCAATAAAATTAAAAAAAAAACGAAATTATGGCGTTTGACTTTGTTGCAGTTTTTTTCATCTCACCATGTACATATGCAAAATTATTGTGACTAGAAATTTCTATGGACTAGGGTAAGTGTACCAGTAGTCGGCACTTTTAGGATTTTCGCGTTTTTAATCGCTCACAATTCTGAATGGAACTTTTCACTTATTACAAAGTTAATTTATTCAGATTCGAAATTTTGTATAGTTTTTGCAATAATAAATAACGTTTTAATAACTTGTTATTAAATTTCATAAATTTGTAGTTTTATTAAAACAATGCTTTTTTGCCAGTAGTCGGTACCACTTTCCAACTGTCGGTATGGCATGTTCCAACAGTCGGCATGCCAATTTTTTTGCAAGAATAATTAATAATAATAATAATAAATTAATTCATTAAAATATAATATTTTTGTTAAGTTAAACTGATTCGACGTCTTTATTGTACTTTTCTTAAGAATATGGATTGTTGAGGACCTTCACAGACAAAAATTTAATTTTTATTAGAATAAATCATCTTTTCTTAGCGAAATTGGGCACAAAGATAGCTGCCAATATATTTGAAGTACACAAAATACATTTAGTCATAATAGTTTCATTTATTTGGGCTTAAAAATAAAAAGTGCCGACTTCTGGGACATGCCGAACTTAGGCACACTTACCCTGTATGGATTGAAAATAATTTACTTATGTCCAAAATGAAGATTTTTTAATTTTTCCCAATTTTATCACTTTCCAAAATTGCCGTTTTATCAAAAGGGACACTCCGTATTACAGTAAATGCATTACCTGGTCTCTAACATCAATTTGTCAACATCCTATCAAATTTGTGTTTTTTCTTCTAATTGCTAGAGCGAAATACTCACTTACTATTCACTAAAAATTTAATTACATTTTTCGATACAATGTTAATTGCTGGTTATTAGCATCAAATTTACCCAACAAGAGACAGAGATAGTGTTGACGTGCTATCTATCTACTCTTCTATTGATGTAGGTTGTAGACTGTAATTATTTTTCTGTTTTGAGGTGAATATGTTGCATTTGAATTGCAAACATTTGTTTGCATTAAAAATTTACATTGTTGAAACAAGAAACGACACTGCATTGCAAAATTTGCAATAAAATTTACAATGTAGTTTTTATTTGCATATGAAAAATGTTCAGCAGTATAGAATAGTTTATATTAATAGGCAAATATTTATGTAATAGTTTTTGTATGCAACAGACTGCCAAATTTGTGTTCATTATATTTTATTGCAACTAAGGTAATAACTGAAAAATCTATGGGTAAAAAAACAATTAAAAAAGTATCAGTCGGTTTTTCGACAAATGTATGCCCTCACAGCCTATGTTCGATTATTTAAATATATTTTGACTTCTATTAAGATTATTTAAATTATTGACCATCTCCGGAGTAGGTTCCGAAGCACCTAAATGAATATGATAAAAATATTGCGACGTGCTAGGTTTGGATTATATTGGTTACTTCCTTCACATTATATAAGATATTAATAATATTTAGAAAATGTTAAAATGTGCGTAGGGTATCAGTTAAATACCACAAAATTTTGTAATGAAGTATAAACTACTAAAAATATTGTATGGGCAAAATTACAAGAAAATCGAAAATTTACAGGGTGAGATGAAACAACTCCAACCAACTTCAGACTGCTGTCATTTCTAAGCCACTGGTCCGACAGCAGTCAAAATGATTCCAGTGACAGCTCATTATATTGCTTACAAGCGTACAAAAGCATTTCTGGTAATGGTGGTCTGGATGATTTCTGGAAAACCACAAGTGGCTATCGTTAGAGCACTCCAGCATTTAAATGTGAAGAAATCTTTTGTTTCTCGTAGTACTGGTAGCGTAGTCCGATGTCAAGGAAGTGGAGGGAAGAAAACAGCAACATCAGCAGAAATGGTTCGAAAAGTAAAGAATCGACTTGATCGAAATCCGCGTCGTAGTGGCCGAAAAATGGCTCGTGAGCTAAACATATCGCAATATTCCATTCGGCAAATATTGAAAAATGAGCTCGTGGTAAAGTCATTGAAATTCATAAAAATTGGAAAAACTTACACCGCAACGGAAAGAAAATAGACTCCAAAGAGCTAAACAGTTGATTCGCTTGGCCGAAAGTGGTGATCTGCCGAAATAAGTTGTCTCCGATGATAAAACATTCGTTGTCCAAACAAACAAAATAATCGTGTTTACTTGCCAAAGGGTGTATTAACAGGACTCAGCACGCGCCACCCAAAAATGGTTACAAAATGAGGTTCCTCGCTTCATTTGCAGCGCACAACGGCCACCAATTTCTCCGACTACCAATCCGTCGGACTACTGTATCTGGAGTATTTTGGAAAGCAAGGTTGGCACTAAAAAATACCGGGAATGGGCCGAAATACCGCAGAGAAACATTCGGGCAGCGTGTGGCGGTTGCATTGGCCGTTTGAAGGCCATAATTCGTGCCAAAGGTGACCAATTCGAACAAATCTAAACTTAAATTTGATGCTGTTTCCATATTTCGTCTCACATTTATATATAGCAAGTTGTAAAGAATCGCTGACAGTTATAACATATAAAAGTATTGAAAATTGTGGCCCTTTGTGGGTGAGGTGATTCGCAGATATATCGTCTTCACAACAGATTTTGTGTGTGTAAAATTTGAATAGATATTCATGTTTATTTCGCTTTCTTTGTTTTTCAAAATTTTGAACCCTATGTGGGGGAGGTACCAGAAGAAATGGTCCGATCTCTACGATCTTTATAACAGATCTTGTGTTGATGAAAATATTGAGATGTCTGGAACGTAATCAGATATAAATTTCGTTTTTTATGAGCTTCATGGATATTACAAATATTAACCCTTTGTGGAGTAGGTACCAGAAGGAGTGGACCGATATATTCCATCATCATGCCGGACCTTGGATATAAAAAAATAAGATGTGAATCTTACATCACATTTTATATGAGCTACAATTAATCAAAATGTTGACCCTTTTTGGGGGAGGTACTTGGTGGAGTAAACCGATATTGATTATTTTCGCACCTGATGTTGCACTGATAAAAAAAAGTAGAATTTGCAAATTTGGAGAAAAATCGGATCATTCTTGCTCTCCTGTGCAGCAAAATATTTTTTTTTTTTTTTGGTGAGCAAAGGATATGGTATAAAGATCATTACAAGAGGAAGCCTTGGGTGGCCTATAGGGCCATCTCAACATCAATAAATATTTCCCAATGTAGGATGAGAGAAAAAAAAAAAAAAAACATTCATCAA
The DNA here is from genome assembly GCF_030504385.1 of Musca domestica. Classification (NCBI taxonomy): domain Eukaryota; kingdom Metazoa; phylum Arthropoda; class Insecta; order Diptera; family Muscidae; genus Musca; species Musca domestica. The sequence goes on from NW_026712114.1 coordinate 37,633,018, forward strand.
TTGTTTGTGTTAGTATTCAAAGATATATAAGTTTTATGATTTTTCTGATCATCAACGTCAAATGCCATTAACCTCTTCCCATTTGACAAGTAATTTATGCACTGCCGTTGTCACAGATTTTCAGTTTGTTTTTTTTTTTTCTTTTTTTAACGTACGATAAAGCAACAAATTATGCAAAGTTTTTAACAGCTTTTAACCCGACAGCATATTTTCCCAGAAAAAAAAAACCCATTTAACGAAGCTTATAGCCTGTTCAGCAAACTTATTTTTCTTCCAATTGCTCGGCAAATGGCAGACGATTAGAATTTTTGGTTTTTGTATGTAAGTAAACAAAAAGAGCTTTTTTCAATAGGCAATTTTTGGTTCACCAAACTCCAACACAAACAAAACGAAATGTCAAAGTAGGCAATCAAAAAATACCAATCGTCTATTCACAAAAGTTTTAAAAATTGAAGATATTGGGTGTAAAATGGATATTTATACTAAAAAAATGTAAGTATTTCCAAGTTATAAGTTATTATAAACATTAATTTATAAGGAAATTTCAATCTTTTAGAATTAAAAAAACAACTCCTGGTCAGTTTCGGATCTTGGTGGAATCTATTGACGAATTCCCAGAGCTAGCAACTTCAAGCCCGATATTTGGGAAGTCGAAAGTCGAAATTGAATCCAAATGGGATGTTGTGGCACAAAAAATAAATTCGGTTGGACCTCCAATGCGAAGTGGATCTGATTGGAAAAGGGTACACTAACAGTCATTTGTTTTACAACAGTATTTAAAACGCTTAGGTTTTAGATATGGGCAGATATGAAATGTAGAACGAAGGCCAAAATAACTGAAAATATAAAGCAAATGAAAGGCACAGGCGGAGGACCTTCCTATCAAAATTCGTTGACAGATATCGAAAGGGATATCGATAGGATATGCCAGCTATCAAAAGCCGCATCACCTGATGGAATAACCTTCGGTACAAATAGGAAAGAGCCTCTTGTTTTGGAACTTACGCCACCCAGACCTTCAACTATCGTTGCTGTTGTTACTCCCACAACTTCAAACCAATATTCAAATACAGCACAAGCGACATCAACCCCTATCAAAGTTATGCCGAAAGCAAACCTTTGCAAAAACCAACAGAAACGAAAGATCGCAGAAAAAGAACAAGGGGCAGAAATAAAACTTTTAAAATTACAATTGGAGCAGAATAATGCTTTGGTAGAAGAGATGAAGGTGCAAACAAAAACACTCAACTCGCTGGCCAATTCTCTCCAAGGCATTCAACATGTCTTGCAAGAAATGTTAACATTTTTAAAAACTGAATGAAAATAATTGTGTTAAGACATTTTTTAATCAACTAATCAATTTTATTGTTTCCCTATTAATTTAATTTTAATAAAAAAGAGCTTAATTACATTTTTATTATTTATGTTGATTTATTTAATTATTTTTAACTATTTAATTTAACAGATTTAAAGCTATTTCGTCTCTAATTGTAATAGCTGCCGTTTCATCGCCAGAGGAAAAACTACCTAAATCTTCATTTTCATTTTGGAACATAGCATCACTTGGTAACAAATGGTTCTTATAAAATATACATATGTTGTGCAAAGCACAACACGTGTTTATAATTTGTGTTGCTTTGGCGGGACTGTAATGCAACCCTCTCGATCCTATGATGCACCTAAACCTATTCTTTAGAACACCAAAACACCGTTCTACAACATTTCGAGTTTTTGAGTGTTTCTTGTTGTAGTTCCTTTCGGTGGCATTTAAAGGATTCCGGTATGGCGTCATCATATAGGGCTGAAGTTTGTATCCAGAGTCCCCTTCAAGTGAATTTTAGGAAAGAATATATTTTGGTGTATGTGTGTATTAAAAAAGGCAACTATAAATACCTAACAGCCATGTATTCCTCTTGCCTCGAATAAAATTATTTTTAAAATGATCATGTGCATCGCTCTGGTCCCACACAAATGCATCGTGATTTGCACCTGGATGTCTAGCATCTACGTAATTTATTACCATATTATGATCGCATATCTGTAATGAATAAAACAAATTAATAGCATATTTTCATTACATAGCTTTGAAAAAAACTTACCACCATTACATTTATGCTGTAGTAACCTTTACGGTTATAATATAAATGCTGTTGTTGTTGCCCAGGGGACTTTATTCGAACATGGGAGCCGTCTATGCATCCTACAACTCCGGGTACACCAGCGCTGTTGAAAAAGCTTTGTTTACATTCGTCTTCCTCACCTAATGTTTTTTGTAAACGAATCCATTTAGCACATATGTGCTGCTCCACAATGTTCAAGCATTCGCTTATCACCTCCGAAACTTTGGCCTTTGACATATATGAGACACTCTCATTTCCAACACAAAATTGGTAGCCACCACTTGCCAAAAATTTTAAAAATGTTGAAACTTTTACGATTGGTGGAACACTGCTGCTCCTGGTATTCCGTTTCATTTGTGGCTCCATTTCACCCAACAGCATCAAAAACACATCCTTACTTACTCGAAAATTGGCAATAAATCTGAAACAAACAACAAAAGTTATGGTCCATTTCATCCGCTGTCCTGGATCCATCCAAACACTTACCTTTCTTCTGGAAGTTCCAATACGTTTATGGCATCGCGCAATTGACGAAAAAGATTGATATTTCCGTCACCCCTATTCATACTTTTATTTAAAATGGAAAGTCCAAAACCAACGGAGGCAATCATTTTTAAAAAATATAAACAAATTTTCTTTTTGGAAACATAAACAAATTTTTGACAGAAGGGCAATAAGTAAAAAGAGCTTTTTTCCCAGACGAAAAAAGTAAATGAACTAAAATAAAAACTTGATTGTCTGGGTAGCAATTGTTTGTCTGCCTTACACAAAAGTTCTGTGAACAGGCTATTAGAGTCATTTAGTCACATAATGCGGCATAAAAAGTTGCAGAGCAAGAAAATTAAAAAAACACACACATATATATATATATTTTAATGCAACAAAACATATGGCGTTTTAAGTGGCCAATTTATATTGTGGAAGTTTCAAAGAACAAATGACGGCGGCCAAAAAAGTTTTGGTCATTTGTGCATCATCACCAAATTGGACAAAACCACTTTATTTATCATTAATAACAATTACATTGGGTTGGATGTTAATAATTATATGCATTTCAATTGGAATCATGCAAATTAACAAAACAAAAAATAATAATGTCTTGGAGGCATTGACCCACTGGCTGACCTGCTCGTTTAATGAAGTATGAAGAAGAAGGTATGGATATGGTTAAACAATTTAAGATTTTTTAATTCATAGAACTACAAACATTCGAATAAGTCATAAATGAAACACCTTAAGTAGACATTTTCAAAGGTTTACATATATATGAAAACATTGCAAAGCGTTTGGAAGTCCACCCAGCGTAAATTAGATGACAAAAACGAACGGGAAATGTGTACTATAATTTTACGAAAATTACAAAATGGTAATAAATTTGGTCTTGGTTGAAGAGATAGATAAATTCCGAAATTTGATATTTACATTACTAATGGTATGTGTTTTTGAAATTTAGTGGTGTTTTGGAAATGCGTGCTAAATTTGTACGAAAAGTACTAAATGGTACTAAATTTGTTATTGGGAATGTATAGAGCTGAAATTCCGACATGTTTTGGAGGTATCTGGAATTGAGATATCGTGGTGGTTTTGCAAATGCATACCATAATTGTTCGAAAATAGTACCAATTTTGGATCACTACGATGGAGAGGCGTAGATTGTCATGGATATGCGGTAGCTCTTGATCATAAGAATGAAATTTTTACATGTCCTTTCGCATGGCATTTTCATCCATTTTATTACTTTTTCCAGAATTTTCCAGCGACTTTTTGGAATTTTGGAAAAAGCAGCAGAATTAATTATATTAAGAATCCTATTCAGGATTTTAAATAAGAGGAAAGGAAAAGGAGGTGAAAAATATATGAAATATAAATATACGGAATAACTGCAACAAAGTCAAAAGATTTTTTTTTTTTAATTTTATTGAATGAAAGCAACAAATTTTGGAAATGGTATTAAATTGCAGGATAAGTTTAAACTTGTTCGAATTGGTTTGTTGCTCTGCGGTATTTTGGCCCATTCCCGGTAAAGAGCTTGCTTGAGGTGATCGACACTTGCTTTCCTGTTGGAATGTCCAAGGTCTGCGGCCAAAATATTTGCCCAAGACTTTAATACACCCAATATTTTGGTGATAATATTCGACATTTATTCGATTAATATGAGCAGAGAGCGACCATCGGCCTTTATGGCGGCCCACGCCATCACCATGGCCAGCGCTTGAGTTCTGTTTACAAACTGATGGTAAACGAATATTTTCTCATCGGAGAAAAACAAATTTGGCAGTTCACCACTTTCGGCCAAGCGAAGCAACTCTTTAGCTCGGTGGAGTCTATTTTCTTTCTGTTGCGGTGTAAGTTCTTGCACTTTTTGGAATTTCAATGGCTTTACCCCGAGCTCATTTTTCAATATTTGCCGAATGGAATATTGCGATATGTTCAGCTCACGAGCCATTTTTCGGCTACTGCGACGCGGGTTTCGATCAAGTCGCTTCTTTACTTTTCGAACCATTTCTGCTGATGTTACTGTTTTCTTCCGTCCACTTCCTAATTGAAACAACTGTCGGACGAGTGGCCTAGAAATGACTGCAGTTGGTTGCAGTTTCTTCATCTCACCTTGTATATATCAAGAAAATATCTGCACCAATGAGCAAAAAAATCGAAAATATTTTCCAATTTTTCGATCAAGTTTTAACTGGCCTTTTTTGCACGTTACTGCCCGAAAGTAACGTAAAATTTCGACTTAGAGTGGAGGCGCAAAATTTTAAAATTTCACAGTATATCTTGAAATAATAATAAGATCAACATTTATATCAATTAACCGATAGTAAGGTCAATCGGATATATCGAATGTGACAATAATCAATATTTTGCCAATTAGCAACAATAGAAATATTTCTAAATTATACCCATTTGTATAAACTCCTGCAATACAACTCTATAAACAACCAGAGAAAAATCAAACAAATCGGCGCATTACAAGACCCCAGAGTCTTATTCCTCTCGAAACGATTGCAGCAAATATCGTAACACAATTTAATTAGTCAAATCTATTGACAAATCGTCATTCATTTACAATATTGAGGACAATTGTTTTTGTGTTTCTCCCCTTTTTTTGCGAACACGTCAGTTTGTTCCTCAGTCTGTTGGTCGCCAACGATAACAACAACATCATTTATTGGCAAACGTTTTGATTTAATCGTGACAAACGATACCAAATTAATCATGTTTTCAAGATACTTATGATGACTGTGAGAGTTTCTTCGTTTTGGTAAGTCTCAACTCAAATGGCTGCTTCGTTATTTCTTTGCCCGGGTGTCTAGCCAAAGGAGCGTGTGATTGCTGTAAGAAGTACCAGTATATTGGAGGAGTATTCCATAATGACCAAGTTATTGGTAATTAAGCTGGAACTACTGGTCACTCTGCTCTGTCTCGTTGTTGCTCCTAGTTCGTACTAATGTTTTCTCGTATTAATGTTTGAAGCTGAAATTGTTTTTTTTTTGCGATAGTCATTCACCACTTGCCGCCGTCATCTCAAAAACTATTCAGCCCACCAGAAGAAAAACAAAAAAAAAAAAAACACGCAAACAACACCATTTAAGCTAATGTTGTCGTAATAGATTTTTAAACAACAACAAATCGCAAGAATTGCAATGTTGTCATCAAAACGATACAACAAAATCGTAAAAAAAAACCAAAACAACAACGTGTGCAACAAACTGTTGCATTCGTTGGGGTCGCCTAAATAGCAACACACCAAACTATTCAGTAACGCCATCTATGTCGCCGCCGACATCACCACACTACTGTCGGCCGCCGCTAACAGACAAAAAAAACTAAACCCCCAATAGAAAACCTGCGCCAATGAACGGCCAAGACCGAGCAAATTGTGTTGGCTGCCTGGCTGGCTGTCTGTCTGAATAACTCGCTTACTTGCCTGAATGACTGACAGTCTGAGTATGAATGGATGATTTGTTAGCTACTGTTGTCGTTTTGATGAAAAGGGGAGTGGGGAAGGGGACTGAGGTGCGGTAAAAATAAGCTATATGAAGTGCATGTGTTTTTTCGTAACGCACGCGAGTTCAATGAACGCTTTGCCACACGAACTAAATGAAATAAACAAAAAACCTAACATAGAAAAACAACAACAACAGCAAGAAAAAATGTTACGCGAATTACGATGTTGTCGCCACATGTAAGCATGCATTCGTATAGAAATACTATATAACAAATTTGTAAAAAAAAAATCACAAAAAAACAACATTTTCGCTTAGAAACGAGGAGGGTTTATACAATTTGAGGCATGCAACTGATAGAAAGTCTTCGAGCTTATAAGAGAATGACATTCCCTTAAAGAAGAACTCGATGAGAGACTGATCACGATTATGTTATGGCTTTCTTTGAAACAAACAAGACTTATGTTAACCGTTTGCGGTGTATAAAAGACATGTAGAGGGAAGACCTTAAGGTGGTCGACTACCCACGCAAATCCCATGAAGGTATTTATCCAGAACACACGTATAATATTTGCCATTCAGGAATAATTTATAGCAGATCTGTCATTTACAGGGTGAGATGAAAAGGCTGCAACAAACTTTACACTGCTGTCATTTCTAAGCCACTTGTCCGACAGCTTTTAAAATTATTCCAGTGAAAGCCACTAGTTGCTATCGTTAAAACACTCCAGCATTTAAATGTGAATAAATCTTTTGTGTCTCGTACCATCGCTCGTTACCGTGATACTGACGGACGGAAGAAAACACCAACATCAGCAGAAATGGTTCGAAAAGTAAAGAAACGACTTGATCGAAACCGCATCGCAGTAGCCGAAAAATGGCTCGTGAGTTGAACATGTCGAACAAAACGCGCAAGAACTTACACCGCAGCAGAAAGAAAAAAGACTCAAAAGAGCTAAAGAGTTGCTTCGCTTGGCCGAAACTGAACTGAACTGCAGAATTTGGTTTTTATCCGATGAGAAAACATTCGTTGTCCAGCAGTTTGTAAACAAACAAAATGATCGTTTTTACTTGCCTAACAGGTCAGCTGAAAAAGTGCATTTTCGGTTGGCCACCAGAACTCAAGCGCCGGCCATGGTGATGGTTTGGGCCGCCATAACAGCCCACGGTCGCTCCCCGCTCGTATTAACAAACCGTGGCATCAGAATAAATGCCGAATACTATCGCAAAAATATTCTGGAGGGTGTATTAAAGCCTCGGGCACGCAAACATTTTGGCCGCAGACCTACGACATTCCAAAAGGACCCAGCACCATCGCACTCAGCACGCGCCACCCAAGAATGGTTACAAAATGAAGTTTCTCGCTTAATATACAGCGCACAATGGCCACCAAAATCTCCGGATACCAATCGCAGCAAGCTTGGCACTAAAAATACCAAAGTGTCGATCATCTCAAGCAAGTGCTTCGCCGGGAATGGGCCAAAATACCGTAGACCAACATTCGGGCAGCGTGTGGCGGTTTCATTGGTTGTTCGAAGGCCATAATTCGTGCTAAAGGTGACCAACTCGAACACATCTAAACTTATTCTAAAATTTGATGTTATATCCGACATTTTTTTGCTTTCATTCAATAAAATAAAAAAATATAAAAAAATTATGGCGTTCGACTTTGTTGCAGTTTTTTTTATCTCACCCTGTAGGTTTTTGATCTGTACAAGCATTTTCGATGACCCTCGATCTATAGAAGACCTTTATTGGGTCATTGTTCTATGGAAATGGAAAGTGGACAATTTGGATCATCTTTGCCTGGCAGATATTTCAAAGTTCTTCGATGCATGGAGGATCATGTGAAGCAATTCGACAGAAGGTCTGAGAAAAACTGAACAGAACAGACAAAGGTCTTCAGTCTCTACAGGGAATATTAATGGTTCTCGGTCTTTGGAAAATCCTTTCTGAAGGTATAAGGTCCATAAACCACTATTCTCCGATCTTTAGTAGAACCTGTAATAGTTTGCGAGTTTAATTTTTAATTCTAGAAAGTTCCATTTCTTAAAGATATCGTCAATACCTTCGATTTGTGAACCTTATGAATCTATGGAGTACTTTCTGAAGGTCTGTGAATTATAGAAGAACTTTTTTAGCAGAAAGAATTATGAAAGAAGGTTTGAAAGTCCTCTATCTATAGACATTTGATTTATAAATTAATTGAAAGTCCAGTTGCCAATCTCATCAGCAAGTGGTGAGTTCTCTTTACCTAAAAGCCTTCGGCTTTGTAGTCGGACGTAGGGAGTATCCGATTTCTTCGTATAGCCCCCATGTAACGGTACCTCCCTATTTTCGGTATTTTGATGATTTTAGCGACATTTTTCACCGGAATTGTTTTAAATTTGTTATTTGAAGTTCGTAATGGATATTATAGCCTATGACAGAAAACTGTCTGTGCAGGTCCACGTTTTGGTTAGCCCCCATATAACGGTAACTCCCTATATTAGGTATTTTGATGATTTTAGCGTCATTATTCACCGGAATTGTTTCAAATTTTGTATTTGAAGTCCGAAATGGATGCTACAGCTTATGACTGAATACTGTCTGTGCAGGCCCAAGTTTTGGTGTAGCCCCCATATAAAAGTAACTCCCTATATCCGGTATTTTGATGATTTTATTTAATTTATTCACCGATTGTTTTTCAAGTTTCGCATTTGAATATTGTAATGTCTTATGACAAAGTTGCCTATGCAGGTCCACGTCGTCGTATAGACACTAATATAAGGGCTATATTGGGTAATTTTAAGATTTTAATAGAAATTTTAACGGATTTTATTTTTCTGAGAATTGCAAAATTCGTTCCAAATGGTGGAGGGTATTCAAAGATCGGCTCGACCGAACTTACAGCTTTTTTACTTGTTAATAATGAATTTTTCCTTAGATTTTTAGAAGTTATATGCTTACAGAACACCACCCTCGTTAATTGGCCGAGAACACAACAACAACGACAACAACAATAGTTGAAAAAATACAACAAATGTCAACAATTGTGATGGTGGATAGACGGACGATGTTGCTGTTGATGGGTTTTAGTCATCCTGTTGCTGCTATTGTTTCTGTTTTTGCTGCTCATAATGATGATAATAATTATATTGTTGTTGTAGTTATAGTTTGTCTTTTTTTTATTTCTAAATACAATATTTTATTTTTGGCTTTCTTGTCATTTTTTTCTAGTTTCTCTATTTTTATTTGCTTTTATTCGGTTGGTTGGTTGGTCAACAGAAACTTGTGTGCGATAGGTCGCGTTTTTTAAAGATTCAGTTGCTATCGCTAAAACATTTGAATGACGATGATAATGATGATGTTGTTGTTGGCAACGTTATCTTGTTGTAGTTTCTGCTTCCACTGATGTTATTCGATTACACCAATAATTTCTAATTGTATTTTTTTTTTTTTTTTCATTTCATTTGTGGTGATGACTTTTTTTTAGACATCATCACAACAAAAAGTTAACAAGTCAGTCAGACAGACAGACATGATTGGTGTTTAGGTTGTATTGTTTGCGTGTGTGTGTGTATTCTTCTCTAGTTTGGTTTTTGTTTTTTGTTACTAGTTTGTAATGTGTGTCTCTGTATCTCAAACAGTCAGTCAGTGAGTCAGTCACTTGGTTTGTCCCATACCCATACATACCCATACGACGACGACAACAACGGCGCATGAGTGTTTTGTAATTGTTGTTAATACCGCTGGCTGCTGATGGGGATTATGGTGGCGTTATAGATGATGATAATGACAAAGATAACAACAACAACATGGCTTGGCGTCGGCGATTATTTTGTGGTTGTTGTTGCTGATTTTAGCTATTGTACTGCTGCTGCTGCTGCTGACGATGATGATGCCGATGATGACACTACAAAATACTTAACAACGAATTGCTTATCTTCTTGAATATCTCACGGATTGGGTAAGGCGGTTGGTTGGGGAGAGTGGATAATAGCTTGCAGTTTATTGCATTTGTTTTTTCATTGTTGTTGTATATTCCGTTTGTGAATTCTACAGCATGTTGATTGTTTTCTTTTTGTCTTCTATTTCTAATGATTGTGTGTGCGCGTGTTTTTTTCTCTCTCTTTATAGTTCAAATTATCTATTGAATAATTTGTTTGTTGTTATGTCTGTCGTCCATCTGTCGTTGGCCATTTGCCTCCCGGTAGCCACAAGCTGTTGCTGCTATTCCGCTGACCACTATCTATCGCATCGTTTGTAGTATCGTGTTGTTGTTATTGCTGCTGTTTTTGCTAATTTGTTGACTTTGCTGTTTGTAATGAAAAGACAACAAATTAAGTTTAATGACCGCCTACAAGGCATTTAACATTCATTTGAGTGTGCCAGCCAGCCAGCCAGCCAGCCATCCGACAAGCCAGACATCAGCAGCAATAATTGCAACATTATTAGCAATAGCAACAGGCGGCGTCAATGGCATATCATCATCAAAGCAGCCAAATGCAAAGGAATTCGGAATTTAAAGAGGGAGATATACAATTTCTATTGTTTTATTGCAGAAATTTCCAGATGAGATAAAGAGTTATAAAAACATGGAGATGAAATAAAGTTTTCGATATTATCAAGAGTTTGAATAATTTATTATATTATTATAAAAAGGTAAATAAAATATTATTTTTGATACGCACCGAATCATAAACTCCATATTCATCTCTGGTTTCTTGTTGAGAGATATACATATTTAGATATAGCAAAGTTGTTACGAATCTCTGACTTTTTTCGCAAGTTATGACAGATAAAAGTATTGAAAATTGTGACCCTTTGTGGGTGGGGTACCACAAGGAGTGGACCGATAATGCCCCGAACTCGATCTAAGTTTGATAATAATATTAGGAAGTACCAAGTTTGACACTGTGAGAGTTATCGTGCGCATCCGCCAGCCAGAAAAACGGACGGACGTCGCTAGATCGACTCCAAATGTCCTGAAACGGATTTGGTCCAAAGAGACCTAGGGTTTATACCCGTTATTTCGATGAGGCACGTTTTTGCCATATCAAATGATGTACGGGGTTGTCCATATTCGACGGACCCATCTGGCAACGCCATAACTTTTGACAGAGATGTCACATCGCTTAATGACATACCGCGTTTGAAGCGTCAGTCCAAGCAGATTTTTGCCATGAACCAATACACGGCACGCGAGCGCTCTGAAATAGTTGAAATTTACATTCAACAGAAGAAGTCAATTGTGAAAACTCAACGTGCTTTTAAAACATTAAAAAATGTGAGAAGTGCGCCTTCTAAGAACACCATTAAGCGTTTATACGAAAAATCGACTGGTAAGGCTTTTACTAATCCGAAGAGGGCATATAAAAGTCGACCAAGGCGATCGGCCAAGAATATCGCTGCCGTACGAGCCAGTGTTGAGAGGTCCCCAAGAACATCCCAAAAACGCTGTTCTCAGCAGTTGGGCATGGCTCGGTCCACTTTACAACGGATTATTCGCATTGATTTGCATTTGTTCCCGTACAAAATTCAATTGACGCATAGAATGTTGCCTGCGGACAAGACTCGTCGATTGGAATGGGCCCAAAGAGTCATGGGTCCGTCGAATATGGGCAACCCTGTATACCCTCTCTAGCCATATTTGCAATATTAACAGCATTACTACCTTTACTTACATATTAATTTCGAATCACATTGAAAGAAAATGATTATTATTTTTAAAAATTGAAGTAAATCGTTAAAATTTTTGTATGCGTAAATGAACAAATGAAATAAAAAAACTCATTAAAATTTGTTCACGCTACCACAAGAATGTAAACTATGTAATACCTAATATTAAGAATAGAAATTCCATAAAGTTGAAGAATGCATATGACACGCCAATTTTATGAAGGTTGTTATGGTCTTAGCACGAAAAATATTAAAATATATTTATTTATTTTTATTTTTATTAAAAAAAACACTAATTACACTAATCAGTGAATATTGAAAACAAAGTACGAGGTGTGTTTAAAAATTTATTGCGAATGATTTCTTAAAATGTGTATATATACATCAAAGTAGATTTGTTTGCTCTTATGTTGCTAGATTGCTTTAAACTTCGCAACACTCTAAAATTGTGATCTGGGGATATATCTCCTTTAGTTCTTTAAACTATATTAAGCTATAGTTTGGATATCTTTTTTGGTCCTCTATTTGTTACAAAAATGTTTATAAGTGTTCTATGATAAGACGACCATCTGTAGGATTTTAATGGCTAGCAAATGTTTCCCTGGTCTTCCAAGATTTGAATATATTTTCCCTGTTAAGACATTTTCAAGGATTCTTTAAATAGAAAAACTTTTCAAGTCTGAGGGTTGATAAGAAAAAAAAATTTCGGCTTGAATGTTCGTATTTTGCTAAAATGTTCGTATTTTGCTAAAATCATCAAAATATCGGGTCTATACGAAAACTTGGACCTATATAGACAATTTTCTTTCACAGGCTGTAGTATCCATATGGAACTTTTAACTACGAAATTTCAAACAATATCGATTAATAATGTACATAAAACCGTAAAAATACCGAATATCGGGAGATACTGATATAAGATGCCTATACGAAGACGTGGACCTCCTTAGACAGTTTTCTGTCATAGACTGTAGTTTCCATTACGAACTCTAATTAAGAAATTAGAAACTACTCCGGTAAATACGTGTATCTCCATAGACAATTTTTTTGTCATAGGCTGTAGTACCACTTACGAATTCTAAATACAAAATTTGAAAGAACTCCGTTGGATAATGTTCATAAAATCGTCATAAATATCGAATATCGGGGAGTATCGTTGCCGTTGTGGGCTATAGGATATCAGTGACCTATATAGACATTTCTCTTCCAGGGGATAAAGGCCCTAAAGAGAACTTCTAGTATGGATTTTTAGACAGTTCCGTTGGAAAATGCAGGTACCGTTATATGGGGGGATATACGATACCGTGGACCTATATAGGCGATACACTTCTAGGGGGTAAAATACTCAAAAGAACCTTCTTTTGTGGATTTTCAGACAGTTTCATTAAAAAATTTAGCTACGATCATATTAATATCGGAGGGTAAAGTTATATGGGAGCTATACGATATCGAGGACCCAAATTGCCCATTTTTGAACTTGACCTGACTGCAGACAAAAAACTGATCTGTGGAAATTTTAGCTTCCTATCTTTTTTTGTTAGGACTCTAGCGTGATTACAACAAACGGACAGACGGACGGACGGACAGGGCTAACTCGCCTTAGAATTTTACACTGATCAGGAATATATATACTTTGTTATATCTAAAATTTTTATTTTGATCAGTTAACAACGGATCGAAGATTTTAATAAACCTCCATACTATGTATGGTGGAGGGTATAAAAATGGATGAAACATATATATGGAAGCTATTACTATATCAGAATCGATTTGATTCCAACTTGTCATATGTCAACACTTCCAACATTGTCTGAGTAGCATTTATACTGATGCGGTGGCAGACGTTGTTACAACCATCAATTGCAAGTGAAGAACGTCGGCTGCCTAAAGATATATATGGGAGCTATATCCAAATCTAAACCAATCTCGATAAAATTTGGCAAATACATTTCTGAGCTGTATTTGATATATTTCCCAAAATATTGTTGTTACGGAGTTCATATTAGGGCTGTGGGTAACAAATACAACAAATCGGATGAACAATATATATGGGAGCCTTAGCTATATCTGAACCGATCTTCACCAAATTTGGCATACTACCTTCTAGACTCAATTCGGTCGTATGTGCGAAATTCTATCCCATTTGGGAAAATATTAGAGGTTTGGTGCACAATAAAGGTAAATCGGACGAAGTTATATATGGGAGCTATATCCAAATCTTAACCGATCTCGATAAAATTTAGCAAAGGTATTTCTGAGCTGTATTTGATATATTTCCCAAAATATTGTTGTTACAGAGTGCATATTACGGCTGCGGACGACAAAAATAACAAATCGGATGAACAATATATATGGGAGCTATAGCTATACCTGAACCGATCTTCACCAAATTTGGCATACGACTCAATTCGGTCGTATGTGCGAAATTTCATCCTATTTGGGCTAATATTAGACTTTTGGTGCACAAAAAAAGGCAAATCGGGCGAAGATATATATGGGAGATATATCTGAATTTTTACCGATTATCTCCAATTTCAATAGCGTTCGTTCTTGGGCTAAACAAATGGCTTGTGCAAAATTTCATCTCAATCGGATAAAAAATGCAACCTGCATTTTGTTCACAAGAATACATGGACAAATGGACGGACGGACTGACATGCTTAAATCGACTCAGAAAGTGATTCTGTGGAGATCCTCAAAAGTAACTATGGGTCTATCTCGCTTCCTTCTCCATGGTACAAACTAATGCACACAGACATAATACCCTGACCACCTTGTGGTGTAGTGTATAAAAAGCTTAGTTTTTTTTCGTCAAGATAACCATCGAAATGTCAAATTCAAATATGTATATTCAGCCAATAAAATTAATAAACAAAGTATTTCCCATCCACAAAATTGTTACAAATAGTAACATTTTAGTATTACCACTTAAAAGAGATATGCAAATTATTAAAAATTACTACAAAGAAATCGACCAAGAGAAAAAAAAAAACTTTATTACAATGTTTATAATGAGAATTCATAAACTTTGAAAATAATTGTTAGTTACATTACGACCACGGTGACGACCACTATATGGTTGGTTGGACAGCCAGCCAGCCAACTAGACACACAACCCAATGGGAACCCCACACATGTAGTTTAACAAATTTGCGACTGCCTCAATGTACATTAGACTAAACCACCACCGCCTTTGTCCATTATTCATAGACGACGACAACGTACGACCACCGCCATAATCATATGTAACCAAACTGACGGACCCACCGATGAACGAGACGCACGAATGAACGAACATTCGGCCAATGTGTCAGAAAAATTATACAAATATTGGCTACGATGTAATCTAATGCGGACTGACTGACAGACGGACGGACGGACGACTTGGTTGGCATTTGCTATGTTGTTGTTGTGGTGTGTGCGTTTGTGCTTTGGCCATTGATGACTGACTGACTGAGAATAGTTCGTTCGTCTTAGCTGCAGCAAAATTCTTGTTGCGTTACTGCAACGCAATTTTCACGTAACATTATTTACATTTGTTGGCTGCCTAGCTGGCCGCAGAATGCATTGCTGCAGCACCAGCGCATCGCTGCCACAAACAACGACGTGTCGAATAGCATTGAATTAGAGCGATGAACTTTAAGCAGTACACAACAACGGCAATGTGCAATGCACTGTGAAAAATAAATGTGAAGGAAAAATGAAAAAACACACACACATTGACACAACAAGAAAACTACAAGTCTAGAAATGCAGCTGCGCTAACATAGCGCTGTTTTTTTTTTCTTCTTCTTATCTCCTTTGGAGGCGAGAGAAGTTTTTCATTTGCGGGTGTAGGTGGATGGCCGGTGTCTGTGTGTGCAAAATTATAAATGAAAAACATAAATAAATATTTAGAAATTTATTGAATGATTGAGTGTGATTAATATTAGAAACACTCTTTCATTTCATTATGCCATTAAAAATAGAAGTTTTTCAGAATGGAGAATTGAATACCAAATTTTCAGGTAATTTCAAAAACAACAATAATAAAAGGGAATAATTTCATTTTTGGTGGGAATAAAATAAATTGCTGTATCTGTAACAGCAAATTTTGTATTCCTTTCCGCTAATCCGGTTCCAACTCCAGGTTTAAAAATTCGGCTACCTGGTTCCAACGATTTCCGGAGTAAGTGGTGTAGGTTTGGCAGGGCAATTAATGAGATGTAATGTATTGTGTATGTCTTCATCAATTCATGTCCAATAAAAATCGAGACGGCTGCAGCATCCTGAACGTAATTGCGCCAAAACTACCCAAGTTTTTCTATGCAGCCGACGTTTTTCAACTGCAATGGATGGACTCCAAGGACGGCATAAATGTCGTAGTTTTTTATGAATGCTACGCAGACCTGCCGGATTGTCTTTTTTGTGTAACGACTCTATTATAGTGTTGGACCCCCTCAATAGATCGTTGATGTCCATCCTGGCACGACTGGGTGGTAAAGTATTATTCATGATTCGGATGACTCCCACCCAATCGGGTACTGCAACGATAAGCATGTAGTTATGTTAACGTACGAAAAAGACCCCCTCAGGTAGTTTATCCACTATTAGGACTAAATTTGGTAATTAAAAAAAAAAAAAAAAAAAAAACAATATCCGTTAAAATTCTGTTAAAGTTTTAAAAATACCGAATGTGGCAGTTATATTAGGGTCTATATGACGTCCATTTGTCATAAGCCATTACAATATTCAAATGCGAATTAAAAAAAACTATGGTGAAAAATGTAGTTAAAATCAAAATACCGAATATCGGTGGGTACTTTTATATGAGGGATATACCAAAATTACCTACACAGGAAATTTTCCGTCAGAGGCTGTAGAATCTATTACGAACTTCAAATGCCAAATTTGAAACAATTCCGGTGAATAATGTCGCTAAAATCATCAAAATACCGAATATCGGGAGGTACCCTTATATGGGGGCTATACGAAGACGTGAACCTGCACAGACAATTTTCTGTCATGGGCGCTGTAGTATTCATTACGAACTTTAAATACCAAATTTGAAACTGTTTCGGTAAAAATGTCGCTAATATCACCAAAATACCGAATATTGGGAGATACCGTTATAAGGGGCAATACCAAAATGTGGACCTACATGGCCCATTTTCAATAAGAAATGTCCTGCAGACATAATACACGTTTGAGTAAAATTTCATCTACCTACTTCATTTTGTTCGGAAGCTAGAGTGATTTCCACAGACGGACGGACAGACGGACATCGCTAAATCGATATAGAATTTTATGCTGATCAAGAATATATATACTTTGTGGGGTTTAACATGAATATTTCGAGGTGTTACAAACGGAATGACAAACTAAATATACCCTCCATATGTTTATTTTCCTTTCGAGACGAGCTTAATGATCTGAAATTTGCAGTGAAAGGGAAAGCCAGATAAACACTATTAAACACTCACCGGTGGCTCATCAGGAATATTTGGTGTGGACGAAGCCTTACAAGGACCGTTCTCTGGAAAGTAGAATTTATTTTACAATTATTGCGATTAAACATATGCGAATTAAACACTAGAAACCCTCCAAGTTCGACTGAAGTTCTATTAGCAAATCTTTTTCATAGCAAAGTTTGTTCTTGTAGTGATGGATTTTTTGGCCACAACAACTACAATGTTTCCAATGCATACACTTGTATTAGTGCTGCTTTAGGAAGACGGGTTAATGGCTCTAAACGTTGAGACGGCAACTTCTAGTTGGCTGCACACCGAAGTCCGCGGTTCGAGGTTCAGGAAAGATGTAATAAAAAATCGAATATTTTTGGAACTAGAAAGTTTGAGGAATTTTAAAAAGCTTCCTTTTTTAGATTCATCTCTTCCCAAGACATATTCGGACAGGAATCCTAATCCAAAATTATGAATTTGCAAATTCGACCAACAGTAAGAATGGAGATGTAACATCAATAGTTCAATGTAATGACAATCTGGAAAAAATCCTGATCATGAAGCCTCGTAAAAAAGTAAATAACAATAAAAATCGATTTAAACCCACGAAAGCATGAAACTTTCTTTTTTCAAAAATGTTGCCTCGAAATGTGTATATTATAATCTAATGACTAAGCAACTTAAGTTATTCCAATCAATTACTACTCTTTCAATTAAACAATAAATTAAATAAAACATTTGCAACTATGATAAAACACACACACACACACACAATTTGCCAATCATCTTTAGAGCTTGGTGCGAAAAAAAACCCGATGGCTATTTGGAAACATTGTAAAATTCTAATTATGACATTTTATCACTTCCTCATCGTGTGGTTTTAACAAACAAATAAGAAGTGTATTTCATTTTGCAAAATAACAGAAAAACTTGAGGAAATTTATACCCAACAATAAAACTATTGCGACGTTCAATTTTGCATATGAAAGAACAGAACAAAATAGAGAAACAAACACATAGTAATGCCAACGACTGGCTAGCTAGAACTTTGCTTAACACATTTACGATCTAGTCAATATAACTAACCAAGGTTAACTTACAACTTTTTAAGACTTCTAATAGTGGATGGAAAGATTTGTATATTTTTTTCGCAAAACATATTAGAATATTGGCCCACAATGATTTGGTCACGTTGAAATTATTTCTCCACACACATACTTGGCTAATCACTCATCACTCACACAGCTGTGTGCTGGGCCCCACAGTAATACCGCCACATAAATTGTTCCAAAGCCAACAAAAGTCACGCACAAAAGTTATAAAAATTTCGAACATGATTTTTATGGAAATTGCATTTTTATGCTTTTTTAAAATCAATCATAAAAATTATATGCATTGGTTGGCTCCTCTCCACACCATTGTGGACAAGTTAGGTGGTTCTGAGCAACCACTTGGCTGAGTGGTTCAAGCGAGGAGGTTAACTGTGCGTCTTTCGTTCACATCCAATTGTTGGCCATAAAAATTCGAAGTGCCAAAAAAAATGTAATAATAAAAACATATTCTCGAAGAAAACTAGTGTATAAAATTACATTTCTCTATATTAACCGAAAATAACATACTTAACACACATGAGTAAATCGCATAGGCATTACTGCTTTTAATTGTGGCATATTTTGCGTTTTACTTGAAATAAAAAAAAAAAAAAAAAAAATCATAAATATATTTTTTTTTTGAAATATTTTTATGATCTTGAGAAAAATTACTGCATCGTTATTAGTTCAGAATTTTTTTAAGTAAATTCATTCATAAGTTAAATTGAAGAGCGATACGAAAGGCAATCCCAAATATACATTAACTCAAATTACAAATTGTTAAACTGACCTACATTAAACATTTATGTATATATGTTTCAAATGTATTGTCGTCTTTTTTTATACCCTCCGCCATACTATGGAGGGTATATTAACTTTGTCATTCCGTTTGTAACTCCTCGAAATACTCATATCAGACCCAACAAAGTATATATATTCTTGATCAGCGTAAAATTCTAAGTCGATTTAGCGATGTCCGTCTGTGTTTCTGTCTGTCTGTCTGTCTGTCTGTTGTAATCACGCTACCTTTCGAATGAATTGAGATAGATGGTTAAAATTTTGCACACATGTTTATTTTTCCAATAGGCAGGTTAAATGTAGGTCCACGTTTTCATATAGCCCCCATATAACGGTACCTCTCTATATTCGGTATTTTGATGATTTTAGCGACATTATTCACCGGAATTGTTTCAAATTTGATATTTATAGTTCCAAATGGATACTACACCCTAAGATAGAAAATTGTCTGTGCAAGTCCATGTCTACGTATAGCCCCCATATAACGGTACCTCCCTGTATTCAGTATTTTGATGATTTTAGCGACATTATTCACCGGAATTGTTTCAAAATTGGTATTTGAAGTTCGTTATGGGAACTACAGTCTGTGACAGAAAATTGTCTGTGCGGGTCCAGGTCTTCGTATAGGCCCCATATATATTCGGTATTTTGACGATTTTAGGTACAATACCCACCGAAATTGTTTGAAATGTGGTATTTGAAATTCGTAATGGATGCCTGTGACAGAAAATTGTCTATGCTGGTCCAGGTCTTCGCACAGCTCCAATTTAACGGCACCTCCTTATATACGATATTTTGATGATTTTAGCTACATTAATCACCGTTTATTTCAAGTTTCGAATTTGAATATGGTGATGAATTTGAATATGGAAATTTACGAAAAGTAAAGAAGCGACTTGATCGAAACCTACGTAGCAGTGGCCGAAAAATGGCTCGTGAGCTGAACATATCGCAATATTCCATTCGGCAAATATTGAAAAATGAGTTCGGGGTCAAGCCATAGTGCAAGTACTTACACCGAAACAGCAAGAAAATAGACTTAAAAGAGCTAAAGAGTTGCTTCGCTGGGACGAAAGTGGTGAACTAACGAATTTGGTTTTCTCCGATGAGCAAACATTCGTTGTCCAGCAGTTTGAAAGAAAACAAAATGATAGTATTTACTTGCCAAAGAGATCAGCTGAAAATGTGCACCTTCGGTTGGCCACCAAAACTGAAGCGCCGGCCATGGAGATGGTGTGGGCCGCCATAACAGCCGATGGTCGCTCTACGCTCGTATTAATCGACCGTGGCATCAGGGTTAATGCCGAATATTATTAGCGTATTAAAAACTTGTGCACGCAAACATTTAGGCCGCAGACCTTGGACACTGCAACTGGACCATCGCACGCGCCACCCTACAATGGTTACAAAATAAGGTTCCTCGCTTCATTTCCAGCGCACAATGGCCACCAAAATCTCCGGATACCAATCCGTTGGACTAGTGTGTCTGGAGTATTTTGGAAAGCAAGGTTGAAACAAAAAAATACGAAAGTGTCGATCACCTCAAGCAAACGCTTCGCCGGGAACGGGCCAAAATGCCGCAAAGCAAAAGCCGATTTTCTCTCGTATAAATCGACCGTGACATCAGTATAAATGCCTAATATAATTATATTCTGGAGGGTGTATTAAAGTCTTGGCCACGCAAACATTTTGGACGCAGACCTTGGAAATTCCAATAGGACTCAGCACAATCGCACTCAGCACGCGCCACCCAAGAATGAGGTTCCTCGCTTCATTTCCAGCGCACAATGGCTCCAAAATCTTTGGATCGGTTGGACTATTGTGTCTGAGCAAGGTTGGCACTAAAAAATGCCATTGTGTCGAACACCTCAAGCAAGCGCTTCGCCTGGAAAAGGCCAAAACACCGCAGAGCAATATTCGGGCAGCGTGTTACGGTTTAATTGGCCGTTTGAAAGCCATAATTCGTGCCAAAGGTGACCAATTCGAACAAACCTAAACGTATTCTAAAATTTGATGTTATTTCCGACATTTTTGCATTCATTCAATAAAATTTAAAAAAAAGTAAAAATTATGGCTTTTGACATTGTTGCAGTTTTTTTATCTTACCCTGTATAAGTCCACGTTTGGGAAAATACTTTATATAGATGTTTGGTTAGGTTTAGGTATTTTAGGTTGGTCTGGTTTAGGTATTTTAAGGTGCTAGACAGATTTTTTCAACCGTGGTGGATGTTATACGGTTTGCTGTATCCAAATAGTTTGTGGGATACATTCCTAGATTAATAAAGCTACTTGAAAATATTCTTAAATTTTGATACTATGCACAAATAATTGATTGTGGTCATCACTTTACAAAGTAGGGGCTTCCTCATCTTTTTGCTACTGGGCCACCCTGTATAATTTTTTTATATATCACTCTCTTTCGGTAATTTCTGAAATTTAAATTTTTGCATTTTTAATCTTCTTAGTATCCCTCGACATAACATTTACCCCCTCTACAGCCATTTGAAACGGCTTAGCAACGTATTTGTCATTCAAAAGTTCATATATTATAATAATTTAGTAATTTCTTAGACAATCCTACAAAATTGTAGAGGGCCAACAAAGGAAAATAATCAAAATTTATAATCCCTCCCGTACAGCCCAGTTAATTTTCATTGTAAGTTTTATGGCCAGATTACACACACAATGATGGTACAAGGGTTGTAATATTATAATTAAAATGTTATTAAGAATGTTAACGTAACATAGCTACATGACAACCATTGAAAACGGATGTGTGGGACGAGACGTTATTAAATTTGTTTCAGGAGAAGTGAATGAGAAGAGGCATAGAAGAATGAATAGTTTAGGGTATATATTTTGAGGAGAGATAAAGCGTTTATTTTTCTGATATGTATTAAAGAGGTAGAAATCATTTTATATATTCAAAATTATTTTATATATTGAAACTTGTCATTCACGAAATAAATTCATTTTGCGAAAAAAATTTCTTCTGCCAGTTTCAAACCTTTGTCTCCCATTTCGTATGTTTCCACCACTCGAATACCATAATTGTCAACCATTTACGTTAATTGCTGAAAATCTTGAGACACAAGCAATAAAAGAAGATGTAATGACAGGCAGACAGACTGAAGGAGAATCAAGATTTCTTTTAACAAATTACAATGTGTTAACAACTTAATTTGTGATACTCGTCGTTTGGAAGATTTGCGAACAGCTGAGTTCTGAGACAATATGGCTGAAGAAGACATTTGAGTGGAAATTTTTATGGACAAAAAATGTCATGGTCATTATTATCAATATTATCACATGTCATTTTCATTGTAGATTTTATATAATAACAGTGATTATTATTTTGATGGAGTCATTTTAGGAGGTACTATTAAATATTTTACAATGAAAATCGTATGCTTAAAAGGGTATTTAAAATATTAAAATAATATGGCATATGTGGGAAAACATAGGAAGAATATTTTGACTGTTTAATAAAAAAATAAATTAATAAAATAATAAATAAATAAAAAAATTAAATAAAAAAGGACCAAAGTTCGTCCGTGGCGATCTTTAAATACCCTCCACCATTTGGAAAAAATTTGTCAATTTTCAAAAAAATAAAAACCTTAAAAGTTCTGTTAAAATCTTAAAAACACCGAATGTAGCCGTTATATTAGGGTCTATACGACGACGTGAACCTACATAGGCAACTTTTTTCATATGCCATAACAATATTCAAATAAAAAACTTGAAAAATAATGTAGCTAAAATCATCAAAATACCGAATATATGGAGGTACCATGCTGGCTATACCAAAACATGGACCTGCACAGACACTCTTCTGTCATAGGCTGTAGTATCCATTTTGAATTTAAAATACCAAATTTGAAACATTTCCGGTCAATAATGTCGCTTAAATCACCAAAATACCGAATATCGGGAGGTAACGTTATATGGAGGCTATACGAAGACGTAGACATGCAGAGACAATTTTTTTTTACGTCTTAGGCTGTAGTATCCATTACGAACTTCAAATACCAAATTTGAAACATTTCCGGTGAATAATGTCACTTAAATCACCAAAATACCAAAAAAGGGAGGTACCATTATATGCGAGCTATACGAAGGCGTGGACATGCACAGATAAATTTCTGTCTTAGGCTGTACTATCCATTATGAACTTCAAATACAAAATTTCAAACATTTCCAGTGCATAACGTCGCTAAAATCGTCAAAATACCGAATATCGGGAGGTATCGTTATGTGAGGGCTATACGAAGACGTGGACCTGCACGAACTCTATTCTGTCATAGGCTGTACTATCCATTACGAACTGCAAATACCAAATATGAAACAATTCCAGTGCATAACGTCGCTAAAATCGTCAATATACCGAATATCGGGAGGTATCGTTATATGGGGTCTACACGAAGACGTGGACCTTCACGAACCCTATTCTGTCATAGGCTGTAGTATCCATTACGAACTGCAAATACCAAATTTGAAACAATTCCAGTGAATAATGTCGCGAAAATCAGCAAAGTACCGAATAGCGGGATGTTCTGTTATATGGGGGCTATACGAAGGCGTGGACCTGTACAGATAAATTTCTGTCTTTGGCTGTACTATCCATTACGAACTTCAAATACCAAATTTGAAACATTTCCGGTGAATAATGTCACTAAAATCACCAAAATAACAAAAAAGGGAGGTACCATTATATAGAGGGGCTATACCAAAACGTGGTCCTTCATGACCTATTTTCAATACCAACATTTCTGCAGACATAATATACATCTGAGTGAAATTTTATCAACCTACTTTATTTCGTTCGGAAGCTAGAGTGATTTTCACAGACGGACGGACATCGCTAAATCGACATAGAATTTTATGTTGATCATGACTGGGGTCTAAAATGTATATTTCGAGGAGTTAGAAACGGAATGATAAACTTAATATACCCTTTATACTATGGTGGATGGAGGAAATCGCTAAGAATTTCAAATAAAATACGCCTGCATTAGCATGGACGAAATTGTATTAGCATTACTGAAACTTCATCCTCTCTTTATGAATTTACATGAAGGCAGGTATACGTTTCGTTCAAAAAAGAAAAAAAATCAATTCCCAAAATAAAGCCAAACGTGAAACCTTTAAATTCAATTTCACACATATCAAGATCATATCTTCGAAATCTCGTGCAAACAAATCTGGGCCACCACCACAAAATATGAGCCACTACAAAAGTAAGAATGCAAGTTGAAATGTCATTCTTTCGATGACCATAATTATATATTCGCTATGGACATTAAGGAAGAGAAATATCCAAAATCATGGGGAAAAAGTCAACCGAACAATAAAACAATAACCACCTAAAATGAAGAGCTTGATAAACATAAAATTATTCATGTCCGCACGTGATTTAGGTGAACACAACAATTCACGAAAAAATAACAACAACAACAAACGGGAAAAAGACGAAGACACAACCAACCAAAAAAATAAGTTTAAAACAATGAAAAACCAAAAAAAAAAACGACAATGCAATTTTGTAGCACAATTCATTCAATCGATTCGATTTCACTTGCAAGCAGAGAGCAAAGAAAAAAAGCACAAAAATATATTTTTTTTTTTCTGAATTAAACGAGCGTGACAGTTTAACAAAAACACATTCAAAATTGTCTGCCTTCAAGAGAAAATAAAAGGAGAAAAAAGACATCATCTGATGCCACTTGGGTGATAAATAAAATTATTGAAATAAAAAAAAGAACAACCATAGCAGAAAAAAATACAAACGAATAAATTGTATAATGGGTTCACGAGCGCGAGAGAATGGATACCCTACAATATATTGGGAGTCAGATTTTGTTACAATATTTTGGGAATGATTTTTAAGGGCATGCAATATATTCGATGTATCGGTAGATATATATGATTCCAAACTTTTTTTTTTCAAACCGCAAGCTTTTGCGAGTTTTATTATAATTGAAATGGTATTACCTTAGTCGGGGAAATGTACCAGATTTTTGGCAAATACATACCTGGAAGAAAGAATAAGAAATTTTCAGTTATAACTTGTATTAAATTACAATAATTAAGAATGTTAATATATAACTAAAATACACAAGGAGGCATATACAAGGTGAGATAAAAAACTGCAACAAAGTCAAATGCCATAATTTTTACTTTTTTTAAATTTTATTGGATGAAAGCAAAAAATGTCGGCATTCAAAGGGCCATTGAAACCGTCACACGCTGCCCGAATGTTGCTTTGCGGTATTTTGGCCCATTCCCGGCGAAGCGCTTGCTTGAGGTGATCGACACTTTTGTTATTTTTCTTTAGTGTCAATTTTGCTTTACAAAATACTCCAGACACAATAGTACAACGGATTGGTATCCGGAGATTTAGGTGGCCATTGTGTGCTGGAAATGAAGCGCGGAACCTCGTGGTGCTGAGTCCTGCAGGAATGTCCAAGGTCTGAGCCCAAAATGTTTGCGTGCCCAAGGCTTTTATACACCAGCTATAATATTCGCCATTTATTCTGATGCCACGGTCGATTAATACGGGCGAAGAGTGACCATCGGCTGTTAAGGCGGCCCACACCATCACCATCGCCGGCGCTTGAGTTCTGGTGGCCAACCGGAGGTACACATTTTCGGCTGACCTCTTGGACAAGTAAACACGATCATTTCGTTTGTTTACAAACTGCTGGACAACGAATGTTTTCTCATCGGAGAAAACCAAATTCGGCATTTCACCACTTTCGCCCAAGCGAAGCAACTCTTTAGCTCGTTGGAGTCTATTTTCTTTTTGTTGTGGTGTAAGTTCTTGCACTTTTTGAAATTTCAATGGCTTTACCCCGAGCTCATGTTTTAATATTTACCGAATGGAATATTACGATATGATCAGCTCACAAGCCATTTTTCGGTCACTGCGACGCGGGTTTCGATCAAGTCGCTTCTTTAGTTTTCGAACCATTTCTGCTGATGTTGCTGTTTTCTTCCTACAATTTGATGGAGGCCTTAGGTTTACATGTAAAATCATTTGTACAGAAAATGGGTCATGCCGGTCCACGTTTTGGTATAGCCACCCATATATGGTCATACACCAATTTAAAGTATATAATTTCATCATATTTGCAAAAAATATCAATATACTCTCACGTTTTGGCACAACCCTCATATGAAGGTATTCCCCAGTTTCAGCTATTTCCGGGGTCTTGTCCACAATTTTCAACTGATTTGGCCGAACTTGGGGGGAAGCGTTGTGTGGAGACTATACCTTAAAATAAAAAAAAGCCTGGAGAATTCAAAACTCTTTAAAGGGATTTAATGTTATTACCCAATACGATTACATTCACTTCGAATTTCTCAATCTCCAATATAATTACCATATAAATAATTTGGGCTGGAAACTCAAAACTATTTTAGGATTTTGATCTACTAGCCAAATACTAAAACCTCATATGGAATTTTTCATCCTTTAAACTACAACCCGAAAATTCTTCCACATTGTTTCGGATATTTAAAAATATATTCTGATGTTATAAAACATTGAAGCTATATTCTTGATTTTTTTTTTCAATTATAAAAATTTAAAAAAACATTTTTATAGCCATAATTGTTCATTTTTACAAAAAAATTTTGAAGCTGTAATCTTAGCTCTTTATTATGGCAATTAAGAATAAAGAAATTATAGCTATACTCATGGATTTCTAAGAATATTTTCCGAAGCTATAATTCTCTCTTTTTTATTGTTAATACTAAAAAAAATAATGCCCCCAAAATATGACAAAAATATATTTTGAACCTATTAATGTTCAATTATCGATGTAAAAAAAAATATATTTTAATGGATTTTTAAAAATATTTTTTTATATTGTTTTTTTTTTTTTTTTTTTTAATATTTTAAAAATAGAACTATTTTAGGATTTTGATCTACTAGCCAAATACTAAAACCTCATATGGAATTTTTCATCCTTTAAACTACAACCCGAAAATTCTTCCACATTGTTTCGGATATTTAAAAATATATTCTGATGTTATAAAACATTGAAGCTATATTCTTGATTTTTTTTTCAAATAATATAAAAATTTAAAAAAACATTTTTATAGCCATAATTGTTCATTTTTACAAAAATTTTTTGAAGCTGTAATCTTAGCTCTTTATTATGGCAATTAAGAATAAAGAAATTATAGCTATACTCATGGATTTCTAAGAATATTTTCCGAAGCTATAATTCTCTCTTTTTTATTGTTAATACTAAAAAAAATAATGCCCCCAAAATATGACAAAAATATATTTTGAACCTATTAATGTTCAATTATCGATGTAAAAAAAAATATATTTTAATGGATTTTTAAAAATATTTTTTTATATTGTTTTTTTTTTTTTTTTTTTTTTTTTTTTTAATATTTTAAAAATAGAACAGTGTGGCTTGTTTGTTCGGGATACCGTAGTATTTTGTTTTTGCAAAATGGTCTGGCTTTATCCCTTTATTGTTGTTTTTATAAAAACAACGTTTGTTTATTAGTGGAGAACGATGGTAATGTTTACCAGGGGGTAAGGCAGGAAATACCTAGGTTTCGGAAAGAGCCACCAATCCTCATCAGTTCCCTTGTTTTTGCCTGGGATATTCTCCCCAGAAGTTATTTTAAAAATAACTTCTATGACAAAAAAACATTTTTTTACCCAAGTGACGAGATCGTAAGCTCAATAGAAGAGGAACCAAAGAATTAAATAAAACTAAAATTCTCTTGGAAAGTCTTCTAAATCTTACAACCGCACTTATAAACATTTACATCTTTCTCCACTTGTTATGCTTTCGTTCAGCCTGAACGAAGCAGCATAACCAGTTTTATTTAATTCTTTGGTTCCTCTTCTATTGAGCTTACGATCTCGTCACTTGGGTAAAAAAATGTTTTTTTGTCATAGAAGTTATTTTTAAAATAACTTCTGGGGAGAATATCCCAGGCAAAAACAAGGGAACTGATGAGGATTGGTGGCTCTTTCCGAAACCTAGGTATTCCCTGCCTTACCCCCTGGTAAACATTACCATCGTTCTCCACTAATAAACAAACGTTGTTTTTATAAAAACAACAATAAAGGGATAAAGCCAGACCATTTTGCAAAAACAAAATATTTTAAAAATAGCTATTTGAGCCATAGCCTTAAAAAGCTTTATAAAACTATAAGATATGCTTTAAATGATTTGCAACGAAATTCCGTGAATATTTCTAGAATTTTTAAACAATTTTCAAGTAAGTGTGGATTTTTTCTAATATTCTATCAAAGATTTTCGGGAAGCAGAGCTTTAATGGGGATTTTCCAGAGATTCAGTGAATACATTTTCTGAAACATTCAAGGACCTTTACAGCTATAGTCTTGGATTTATCAAGCCTTTTTTAAAGGGCGAACAAGTGGGTTTATTTTAAGAATATTTTTAAGCGACAAAAATATGAAAAATGTATGCATTTTTTAAAACTATGAAAACGTGCCTTTTCCCGACTACGTTTTATGAACAAAACCATAACCATTTTCAGAGACAAAAATCTTATTTTTTAGGAAAATCTTTGGAGGGTGAAACGTGGGGTTCATATGTTTTGATAGATCTGAGAGCATAATTAAAAAACAGTTGTGGATTTTTGGAGAAAAATTTTTTTTGAATTTTTTCAAAGTCTGCTTGGTTGACTTTCGTTCGACAGTTCGGAAACCTCAAGAAATTTTAGAGCTACTTGCATTGATATATTTACAATAGTTCTGTTTGAAGGACAAGCGAACCTAAAGCATTAATTTCTCACAATATTTAAATAAATGTTTTAAGATTTAAAAGGTTGTATCCAAATTCACATTTGTTGTAAAAAGATTTTTCCTATCACATCTTCTGTAGTGTACCTTTTCTTCTCAGTAGCCAAGAAAAATCGCAAGAACGCAAAAAGAAGGAACGAAAGATTTACACAAGGCACGCACAAATAAAAAATAAGAATACAAAAAAACATATTAATAATACCAATAATAACAACAAAAACAAATCCCCACACAGAAGATGCAGAATGGAGAACAGCGAATCAAAGATCTCTGGAAACAAAGACCTTCATGTATCAATGATTATGGTATGATTTATAGGCATTAAGATAAGAAGCGAAGACCTTTTTTTCAGCGGCAGCAGCAGCCTCCGCAACAGAAATTGAACGCATTTTTCTTTAAAATGAACACGAATGGATTCATTGGGAAGGGGGACTCTCAGACGGACGGGCGGACATTGCTCCTACTACTATTACTACAGTCGATGTTTGAGATTTATTTTTTGTGTTTTTGTTCGAAAGAACAAAGATTTACGAGGAACCATAAAGGAATTCCTTAGAAACCGAATCGAAAAAATAGCTTGCTTTAAACAGAAGCCAAGCACGAAGATATTTCAATAATAGTTTTTTTCGGATGAAGTGAAATCTAAGACTCTGTGTGTAGGGGGGAGGAAACGTGAGCCACATATTGTGGCTACCTAAATAATAAAACTTTGAAATCAGATAATAATTAGAATTGGGATTGGTGTAGGAATAGAAAACCCTGATAATCGTTTGCTACAATGGGAGAGTTCAGTGTTGCGCATGCGCATTTAAAATAAAAAACATTAGAATAAAAAATGGAACAACTTTTCAACTAAACGTTAGATAGGAATATCGTACGCATGGATTTGAAAAAGGTTAATTTTTTTGAGAATTTCTAAGTAAACCTATTTATAGACACCATCTTTAAAAAAAATCACAATGAAAATCATCAAAAGTGTATTTTTTCCTATGTATTTCTCAGCAGTTTTTTTATAAAAAGTTCCTAGTGTTAGAGTATTTTTGTGTTTAATTGATAAAAACTTCCACTTGTAATTTATATTGTATACCTACCCCGCACCAAATACTCACTATATTTTTTCGAACAATAAAAAAATTAATTATGTCACATTATGTAATTTGATAAGATTTTTGGCCATGATTGTCCCTTTTTCCCTTGGCCTTGTGGCAATCACTGCAATACGGACGGACCATAAGGCCTCGAACTTGTAGACGATTGGATTTATTTTCGATCACATTGTTCTGGTATCATTTCCAAAACCAAAAACCTTTTTTTTTTTGGTAATCATTACCCAACAACAACAACAACAAGAATTCTTAGTACCGTAGTTGTCATCAGTTCTGGTTTACGTCCCCTTAATCATCGTCGATAAGTAAACCGATCTATACGAATCACAGCAAAAAACGGGTATTTTTCAGAGAGCCGTTGCCGTTGAGTGGCAAGGCTATTGTTTATCAGACACCAAAAACATGCCACCACATCTTCAGGTAAGAACAATGCTACCATGAGGAGGCAGGTAAAATGATCAAATAAAAACAACAAGAACAGCAAAGCGATCGGCATTGAAGCGATAAATATAAGTAATCCGCAGCAGTGGCAGTGAAAACTGCCATCCCGCCACAATTCATTGAGAGATTATCTGTTTGGCGTTTTTACCTTTTGTTTTTTTGAAGAACAGGGCTTTTTTGTTTTTGGAATGGAAGTGGACCCACAAATCTACAACAAGAAGATTTTCAATACGATATGCACTGAAACGCGGGAAAGAAAACAGAGTTAAAAACTTAAAGAAAATTTATGTAAATAAAAACCGATGGAGCCCTATTTATTTTACTTTTGAATGGAACCGATTTTTTTATACAGAAAAAAAAAGCACACGCACACATTCATGAAATGAAATATGCAAAACTTTAAGATGCAAAAAATAAAAATTTGTGTTAAAATGGAAGAATAAACAACAAAAATAACTGAAAGACGTTTTTGTGCACTTCTATAAATATTTCATTCAAAAAACTTGTCCGACCCTTTATGTAGATTAAAAAAATGTTTTCAAGTGGCTGTGCAACATTCAATTGTGAATTTAAAAAAAATATACATATTTTTTTTAATATTTCCCGAGCTGCCAATATGCCTAAAACCTATGTTTTCGTCCTTTAAACACACCCCAATTTCCATTTCCTTTTCAAAAGGTATGATTACTTGTTGTTACTTGAAAAATGAAAGCCTTTTGATGCTATATTTGCAGATTAAGAAAATAACAAGGAAAAAAAACCTTAAATTTTAATACCATCCGCCTTAGGGTAACGGAAACATTAGAACCCATTACGACATACAAATGCCAATATTTAGAAAAATCCGTGAAAAAAATGGCAAACATTGTGAAAATACCGGATATCGGGAGGTACCGCTATATGGGGCTATACAAAAACGTGGACCTATACATACAATGTTTCGCCAACGGAGCTAGAACCCATTATGACTAACAAATACTAATTTCTGGACAAATCCGCGAAGAAATGTTGCAAAAATCAACAAAATATATGTATACCAAAACGTAGACCTATAAATACAAAATTTCGCCACGCGAACTAACCCCCATTATGACCTACAAATACCAATGTTTAGACCAATCCGCGAAGAAATTTTGCAAAATTCATCCGAATATCGGGAGGCACCGTTATATGGGAGCTATACCAAAACGTGAACCTATATATCTCATTTTCAATACCGACCATCCTACACACAATACAAATTGTTCTGCTAAATGTTGACGCTCTACGGCAGTATCGTGATTTCAACAGACAGACAGACAGACGGACATCATTAAATCGACCTAGAATTTTATGCTGACTATGAATACTTTATGGGGTCTACGACGAATATTTAGGGATATTGCGAACAGAGTGACAACATTAATATACCCTCCTTTCCAAGGTGGAGGGTGTAAAAAGAATACAAAAGCTATAATCGATTACCGAGCTCGCTTTGTCTTTCCTACTCCCAGAAGTGCCATGGCTCGACTTCAAGTGAGGTCTCTCCGTAGATGCACACTTTGTTATAAAAACAGAAAATGTACCAAGATACATCTTCTATAAAAATGAGCCTAGGATGCGCTTTCAGTTATGGAAAAGGTTAACAAATTCTCGTTTAAGGGAGAAAACGACATGAGATGCAATCTTTCCAATTTAGCAGAAAAACGCTTTGTAGTAAAAGGAATTTGTAAAACCCCTATCCTTGTAAAAGGTAGAAAAGAAAAAATAATCTTCAAAAGCCCTTTCTAATAGGTAGAACAACTGGAGGTACACATTTTGATAGAAAAGGTCCTTAGAAGCACCCTTTTTACAGGAAAGTCAAAGAAAGTTATATTTCTAATAGAAATGGCCATGGTAGTAAACTTTCTTAGAAAACTTTGTTCTACGAACCCTTTCTGAAGGAATCAAGGGAAGGATCCTTAAAAGCCGTACCCAAATGACCTAAAAAATTTGAAGTATTCGTTTTTTTACAAAAAGTCCCTAGAAACATCCTTTTTACAGGAAACAAGTCATTTGGAAGTTATTTTTGTAACACAAATTTTTATAGTAATCCTCCTTTAAATTAGAAAGAGGATGAAGTTTTTTTTTAAAGCCGTTGCTATAGACGCGAAGTACCGACTCATTGCAAGTCATCTTTATAAAAGAAAGGTCTAAGCAAACAAGTTTTTGAAAGCCCTCTTTCCAGTAGTATTTTTTTTTTTAAATCAAAGGTGAAGAGAAATGTTCCTCTTCGGAAGCTATGATCTGAAAAAGGAGCGCTCATCTTCATATTAAGCATCCTTTCCACAGGATAGTTATAGAAAGTTATATTTCTTAGAGAAATGGCCATGGTAGTAAACTTTCTAAGAAAACTTTGTTCTACGAACCCTTTTTGAAAGAACAAAGCCTTAAAAACCATATCTAAAGGACCTAACAATTCGAAGTATTCGTTTTTTTTTACAAAAAGCGCCTAGAAACATCCTTTTTACAGGAAACAAGTCATTAGGAAGTAATCTTTGTAACACAAATGTTTATAGTAGTCCTCCTTTAAGGTAGAAAGTGGATTTTTTTTTTTTTTTTTTTTTTGAACGCCGTTGCTGTAGACACGGAAATTCGAAGTACCGACTCATTGCAAGTCATCTTTATAATAGAAAGGTCTAAGCGAAAAAGTTTTTGTAAGCCCTCTTTCCGGTAGTATTTTTTTAAATCAGTTGTGAGGAGAAATGTTCTTTCTCAGAGGCTCTGTTTTGAAAAAGCACTGACTTCTCATTGTATAAGAAATAATACCAAGAAGCACTCTTCTTCAGATTTAGGGTTCATAAATGCATGATTGCAGGTAGAAAGGGTCATTTCAACCAAGGTTTTGAAGGGCAAACTTTTGGAAGGATGGGTTCTTAAAGGGTTATTTTTATAAGAGAGCGTCCTTCGAAACCCTTTTCATAAAAGAAGGGCGCTAAAAAGCACACTTTTTGTAAGCCGTTGTCCCAATACAGCACATTGCCTTTGGCAATAGAATATTTCGAATGCGGTTTCTTCTTTCTTTGCCATGCATAGATAAACCCTATCACTTTTATTGCACAGGCATGAATTCCAAGTTCATGACCTTAACACATGCTTCATGTTCTTTCTTAACCACATCAATTTCCAACTAAAGTTGCAAAATATTTTTTCCCTTGTCTAGGGTTATTTCAGCAACTTTAATTCCCCTCCTTCATGCCTTATTGTGTGGTAGAATTTTTCTCACACAAATAAAAAAGTTATCTATAAAAGTTTTAATAACTTCTTCTGTTGCAGGTCGGTTCATTACTCGTTTCAATTCATTCCGTTTTGGATGGTAGACTACAGCAATATGACATGTTATGACCCTTGAAAACTGTTGTAAGTAGAAAGTTTATTATTAATTATGGTTTATAATTATGATATGCAATGACAGCAATGAAATGATTATGATGATGGTGGTAACGGTAATGGCAATGACAGAAGGGTGATGAGAAATTGCACAAATGGTGGCGCTAGAAAAATTTTTTAAGAGGTGAAATTAAAAAAAATATGGGGTACTATTATGTAGTAATTCTCTTAAAATATTAATTTTAGACTTTGAACGCCATATATTCTTTATCAGCTTAAGATATATTGGGTGAGACGAAAAAACTGCAACCAACTTCAGATTGCTGTCAATTCTAAGCCACTCGTCCGAAAGCTGTTAACATTTTTCCAGTGATAGTTCATTATATTGTTTACAGGGTTGCCCATATTCGACGGACCCATCTGACAACGCCATAACTTTTGACAGAGATGTCACATCGGTTAATGACATACCGTGTTTGAAGCGTCAGTCCAAGCAGATTTTTACCATGAACCAATACACGCCACGCGAGCGCTCTGAAATTTACATTCAACAGAAAAGTCAATTGTGAAAACTCAACGTGCTTTTAAAACATTAAAAAATGTGAGAAGTGCGCCTTCTAAGAACACCATTAAGCGTTCATACGAAAATTTTTCGACTGGTAAGGCTCTCTCTAATCCGAAGAGGGCATATAAAAGTCGACCAAGGCGATCGGCCGAGAATATCGCTGCGTACGAGCCAGTGTTGAGAGGTCCCCAAGAACATCCCAAAAACGCCGTTCTCAGCAGTTGGGCATGGCTCGGTCCACTTTACAACGAATTATTCGCATTGATTTGCATTTGTTCCCGTACAAAATTCAATTGACGCAAAGAATGTTGCCTGTGGACAAGCATCCTTGATTGGAATGGGCCCAAAGGTCTGTCGTATATGGGCAACCCTGTACAAGCGCAAAAAACCATTTTGGTGAGAATTCTCGCGAAAGAAAGTAATTCTTGAGGGAAATTCAAGCGTGATAATGCGATTTCTTTATATTTGGCTGGACAACCACAAGTGGATATCGTTGGGGCACTCCAGCATTTAAATGTGTGGCCGAAAAATGGCTCGTGAGCTGAACATATCGCAATATTCCATTCGGCAAACATTAAAAAATGAGCTCAGGGTAAAGCCATTGAAATTCAAAAAAGTGCAAGAACTTACACCGCAACAGAAAGAAAATAAACTCAAAAGGGCTAAAGAGTTGCTTCGCTTGGTCGGATGTGGTGAACTGCCGAACTTGGTTTTCTCCGATGAGAAAACATTCGTTGGCAGGAGTTTGTAAACAAACAAAATGATCGTGTTTACTTGCCAAAGGGGTCAGCTGAAAATGTGCACCTTCGGTTGGCCAGCAGAACCCAAACACCGGCCATGGTGATGGTGTGGGCCGCCATAACAGCCAATGGTCGGTCCCCGCTCGTTTTAATCGACCGTGACAATAGAATAAATGCCGAATATTATCGCGAAAATATTCGAGAGGGTGTATTAAAGCCCTGGGCACGCAAACATTTTGCCGCTGACATTGGACATTCCAACATGACTTAGCACCATCGCACTCAGAACGCGCCACCCAAGAATTGTTACAAAATTAGGTTCCTCGCTTCATTTCCAGCGCACAATGGCCACCAAAATCTCTGGATACCAATCCGTTGGGCTTTGGCGTCTGGAGTATTTGGGAAAGCTTCATTTCCAGCACACAATGGCCATTAAAACCTCCGGATGCCAATCCCTTGGACCATTGTGTCTGGAGTATTTGGGAAAGCAAGGTTGGCACTAAAAAATACCAGTGTCCGCAGAGCAGCGTGTGACTGTTTCATTGGCCGTTTGAAGGCCAGAATTCGTGTCAAAGGTGACCGATTCGAAGAAATCTAAACTTATTCTAAAATTTGAAGCTCCTTCCGACATTTTTTGCTTTCATTCAATAAAATTTAAAAAAAAAAATGTAAAAATAATGGCTTTTGACTTTGTTCGTGCCAAAGGTGACCAATTCGAAGAAATCGAAACTTATATTAAAATTTGAAGCTCTTTCCGACATTTTTTGCTTTCATTCAATAAAATTTAAAAAATAAAATGTAAAAATTATGGCGTTTGACTTTGTTGCATTTTTTTTATCTCCCCCTGTATAGACATCAAACCGCTCTTATTGGTTTGAAAAAAAACGGAATTTTTTGAGTTCTTAATTCTCATATCCAATTCTAATTTGAATCACACATTGTATGGCCTTATTCGCATTGCAGCATTCGTTGCAATTCTCACGTATCCCTTTTAAGCATGACCAATTTTGTCATTTATTCCACTGGGATAAGAATTGAATTCCTTATTTAATTTTTGTTATTAGAGCCAACATAACAACTCAATTAGATTTTTTTACGATTTTTTTATTTCTTTGGTTGCATTGGAATTCTGTTGGAAGCTCAGACTATGAGTGGCTAAAACACACCAACCTCAAATAAAATCATGTACGCCTTTTAAGGCCACAAAAATCTGTCTAGCCATCCATCGTTCCGTTCCTCCGTACACTGTCACCAACTGCACACCAACTATGAAACTTATTTAGCTGAATTTTTATGTTGGTGTTATAAAAACTAATAGAGCATATTTGTTACGTCTAATAAAAAAAATAAATAAACCAGCTTCGACAATAAAAACCATGGCAAAACATGGACCATAAGTTTTGGAAGTGAGATGGCTCTCTTTGTGTACATAATTTTAGTTTTTGTTTCTTTTTTGGGGAAGATATAAAATATTTTTGTTTGCAAAGGTAATCTACTGCTATAGCTGTAGCTTAATTTTATTATCTTAATTCAACTCTTCTTTTCATTGGCACCTTTGCAGTGGCACAAAATGGACAGAAAACAACTTTTATACCCAGCCATCACCTTGGGAATAGCTGATCCGTTGCAAAGACAATAACATGGCCAATATGCTTTAGATGTTGATATAAAAAATTAAATGCATTTTCTTCAGATGTATCTGAAAACTTGGAATTTCTTTTTTCATTTTTTGCAAATAATAAAAAGTCCAATTACCTTTTAAGATATCTAACTGCCAAAGGTGTAAATGCAAGATGATGGACAACAACACTCTTAGACTGTCTGGAGACCAGAACCCTAAACAAGCGAAAAACTTTATTAGTTGGCCAAAATGAAAGTTATTGCTTGAAGTTTGTAAAATATTTGCAAAAACTAATTGTTTTTGTTGTCCGTTTTTGTTTCATATTGGTCTGTTGCAGAAAAATTGCAAGGTAAATGTCATTGTAAAATATGCAGTTAATTTGACGTTGTTTTACGACAAATGTCATGAAACTGAAACTTATAAATGTCCACAAATTGAATGAGAGGTAAGCTGAAGAACTCTGGGATTATTCGAGTCGAAAATAACCCTTCCAGTTCGGAAACAACTACAAAAATTCATCAGCCCTAAGTACTTCGCCAAAAGGCTTTAGACAGGATGAACATCTTTAAAAGTCTTATGTCTGAAATTAACCCTTAATAGCCTGGTGGTCCCTTCAGGAACCTCAACTTTAGAGACTTGTTTTTCAAAACTGTTACATTTTTTGCGCAATGTTTATTCAGCAAATATTCTCTTTATAATGTATGCCATATAGCGAGAAAGAAAATCATATGCTTTTCGGTGCTGAACACCTGATTTTTGACGTTTATCAGAAAAACACACAAAAGCTTCAAAGTGAACAAGTCGTGCTTTTTCAAATTGATTGAAATCAAAACTTTTGCGCCAAAAGAACCAAATAAAAATAATTTTTATTATTTGTGCACTATATTAAAACCATGTAATTATCTTTTTAGCAATATAATTTTTTTTGTTGGTGTTTTTCGTGTAAAAGTCCTTCGGTCCTTCAAAGAACCAGTAGGCACTCATTAGAGAAGTGAAATTCGTTAGTGCTTTAGCGCCTTTTTCTAATTTTAGTGTAAATGTTTAATTTTTCATAGAAAAATGCCACGTAAATACAAAGATTTTACCGCGGCTGAAGAGTTTGAAGCATTCGTCAATAATTTTGAATGGTCAATAAGTGAAATTGGCGATATATCAGATTTGACGACGAAAGTCTAGACGATCCCGATTTCCATATAGTGACAAATGATGATGCGAATACCATGTTTTGGACAATGAACCAGACTTGGCAGCAGCAGCAAATATTGTGGTGCGGCTTGCTCGTAAAGTTCCGCTTTTCAAGAACTACAGAATTTTCTTCGAACTATTCCTTTATTGGCTTATTTACGCACCCAGGGAATCTATGGGCTTGGAACAGTTCAACGTAACCGAATTCCTGGCTGCAAATTGCCAGAAAAATTACCCAATCGATAATTACCCTGCGATAATCCACGAGTACAACAAGTACATGGGAGGTGTTGATCTTATGGATTCGTGCTTTGGTAGAAGCCGCATAAGAATAAAATCGTCTTATGTACATGATAAATGCGTGGATTTTATATAAACGCCAATTCTCTTCATCTCCTCGTACAGATAAAATGCTGACTTTCCACGAATTTATCGTAGACGTCAGCAAAGTTTTAGTAAAATCTGGCACACAATCCATAAGGAAAGGACGTCCAAGAAGCACTGGAGGATGTGAGACCCCTGAAAATGTGCCAAAACGAGTTCGGGTAGTAATGCCGCCTAGTGACGTGCGGTTTAATAATCTTGGGCACTTCCCGAAATACCTAACAACAGGCAAACCTCGTTGTAAAATGCCCAATTGCACATCTAGAACAACAGTGTATTGCATTAAATGTGAGGTAGAATTATGTTACCAATCAACAAAAAACTGCTTTGTAGAATATCATACAAAACATTGAATAAATGAACTGAAATACTTGTATAATTTAAATGAAAATAAAAAAAAATCATATATAAACCATATGCATTCTACTTGTCAAAGGAGAGCCTGGTGGTTCTTCAAAGAACCAACACACAAAACCTCCCCTAAAATGTCCAAAACTCAAAATTGTGAAAAGTCGTAGAACAAACGTTGTTAAGGGTACTAAAATACAACATATAAAATTTTTTCATTGAAAAGAAAAAAGTCAGGCTATAAAGGGTTAAGTTCAACAGACATCGAGTTACTAAGTGGAGGCCAATTTCTTATCGTATCTTGCTAAAAAGTCAGTTTTTCAGAGACGTTTCACAAATCAAGGTTAGAATCGCAATGAGAGAAAGATGTGACCGACAGTGATTTCGAATAAGATTTTATAATGCCCAATCTAAATATTCGACCAATTAAAAAAAAAACAGGAATACAAGCTGTAAGTTTGGCCGGCCCGAACTTTAAATACCTTCCAGCATTTGGAACGAATTTGAAAATTTTCAAAAAATAAAATCCGTTAAAAGTTCTGTTAACGTTTAAAAATACCGAATATTGTAGTTATATTGGGGTTTATATGACGTGGACCTACATAAGAATTGTTTGCCATATTCAAATTCGAAACGTGAAATAAACGGTGAATAATTAAGCTAACATCATCAAACTACCGTATATAGAGAGATGCCGTTATACCGGAACTATACGAACCCTAGACCTGCATAGACAATTCTCTGTTACAGGCTGTAGCAACCATTACGAACTTCAAATACGACATCTCAAACAATTTCGGTGAGTATTGTACCTAAAATCGTCAAAATACCGAATATCGGGACGTACTGATATACTGGGGCCCTGTACAGAAAATTTCTGTTACAATCAGTAGTATCCATTATGAACTTCAAATACGAAATTTGAAACATTTCCGGTGAATAATGTTTTTTAAATCACCGAAATAGCGAAAATCGAGAGGTACCGTTATATGGGGGCTATACGAAGACGTGGACCTGCACAAAACAATTTTTCGTCATAGGATGTAGTATCCATTACGAACTTCAAATACCAAATTTGAAACAATTCCCGTGAATAATGTCTCTAAAATTATCAAAGTACAGAATATCGGGAGAATCCGTAATATGGGGGCTGTGCGAAGACGTGGACCTGCACAGACAATTTTCCGTCATAGGCTGTAATATCCATTACGAACTTTAAATACCAAATTTGAAACAATTCCGGTGAAAAATGTCGCTTAAATCACCAAAATACCGAAAATAGGGAGGTACCATTTTATGGGGGCTATACCAAAACGTGGACCTACATGACCAATTTTCATAACAAAAAATCCTGAAGACATCATATACATCTGAGAAAAATTTTATCAACCTACTTTATTTTGTTCGGAAGCTAGAGTGATTTCCACAGACGGACGGACATCGTTAAATCGACATAGAATTTTATACTAATCCGGAATATATATACTTTGTAGGGTCTAAAATGTCTATTTCGAGGTGTTACAAATGGAATGACAAACTAAATATACCCTCTATACAAGGGTGTAGGGTATAAAAATAATATAGTTACATCTGGCTGTATGATGCAAGGAAATATCAAAAATATTCCTTAAAGCCAGGACGTTAGAAACCACAGGAAATTCTCTGACCACCTAAGAGTCAGGCGATCACCAGATGTGTGCTAATAATTGTACATGTGTGATCATAATTAATATGTGATTAAAGTAATAAAGAATTTTCGCAAGTTTGTTTCAAAAACATCCCCTTCTATGACACACAAAAGCGTATTGGCTATACAAACTTTGCCGAAAGCATATGCCAGCAATTTGAAATTTGATAAAAAAAAAAGGGATGGTAAATTTACAAAATTTTAAAACGAAAGAAAAAAAAAAACAACATACAACAAAGTTTCAAAACATGGCACAATGTCTGCCTAACAACATTCAATGATGGTCACAAGCTCCCTAAAACCGGAAGCAGCTGAATGAAACACATGTTAGATGATGGCGGCGATGATGGTGATCATTGTCATCTGCACGAACAAATGAAACTCGAAATTTGCAACTTTATATTATTTGCCAAAATCATGTCACAAAGCTTCATGCCGTCATTATAATAATACCAAAATGAAAGGGGACCATACTTCTATATTTCAATTCAATTGTAGCAAATGACATTTGGCAATATTTAACAATGACAAACGACAGCAAAAAATTAAACTTTAAAACGGAAACATTAAAAAACACCCCCATTGGCATATTTTGGTGTCCAAGGCAGAAAACTTTTAATAAAATGTAAAATAAAAAAAATACTTAATCATGCACAAAAGTTTGCAAAAGATATTGCAAAATTATGCAAATAAGGCCACGTGTTGGTCACTGGTTTGGGGGTTCAGATGGGTTATAAAAGTAAT
The DNA here is from genome assembly GCF_030504385.1 of Musca domestica. Lineage (NCBI taxonomy): Eukaryota > Metazoa > Arthropoda > Insecta > Diptera > Muscidae > Musca > Musca domestica. The sequence goes on from NW_026712114.1 coordinate 37,674,047, forward strand.
GTTTAAATTAGGGGTGGAATTAGAGAGTTAAGAGCGATTGGAGGGGGTGGAGAGATTTTGCAATAGAAATGAGAAAATTGCAAGGAGTAAAAAAATTTGGGTGAAAATTTTAATTCAGCATAAATTATTGAAAACGCGTTTCAGCTTATTTTAATTAAGTAGTTTTCTAAGAAACGAATAACGTCCTCGGTACTTGTCCACGTGCTTGAAGGTAAAATATAATTTGATAATCTGATGTAAAAGTGTGTATATGGAACAAATTTAAATAATATATATTTTTTAATTTTAAGTTTCCTCAAATTTAAAATGTTTATATCCTCCACCATTCTATGGAGGGTAGTATATATTAACTCTTTTAAATATTCATAGTAGACCCTACCAAGTATATAATATTCTGGATCAGCGTAAAATTCTAAGACGATCAAGCGATGTTCGTCTGTCTGTTTCAATCAGGCTATCCTTCGAACGAATTGAGATAGAAGCCTAAAATTTTGCGTACATGCATAGTTTACCAGTAGACAGGGCCATGTCGGTCCACGTTTTCGTAAAGCCTCATATAACGGTACCACCCTATATTCGGTATTTTTATGATTTTAGCGACATTAGTTACCGAAATTATTTCAAATTTCGTATTTACAACTCGTAACAGGTACTACAGCCTATGATAAAAATTGTTGTATCCAGGTCAACGTTTTCGTATAGCCCCATATAACGGTACCTCCCGATATTCGGTATATGGATGATTTCAGCAACATTATTCACCGGAATCGTTTCACATTTCAAATTGGAAGATATTAATGGGTACTACAACTTATGGCAAAAATTCTTACGCAGGTCCAGGTTTTCGTATAGCCCCCCATACCTCCCGATATTCGGTATTTTCATGATTTTAGCGACATTATTTTTTCCGGAATTATTTCATATTTGAAGTGCGTGATGGATACTACAGCTGATGACAGAAAATCGTCTGTGCAGGTCCACGTCTTCGTATAGCCCCCATATAAGGGTAACCCCCCCTCATCATCGGTATTTTGACGATTTTAATGACCATATCTTTTCGGAATTATCTCAAATTTCGTATTTGAATTTCGTAATGGGTACTACAGCCTATGACAAAAATTGTTGTATGCATGTCCACGTCTTCGTATAGGCCCCATATAATGGTACCTTCCGATATTCGGTATTTTCATGATTTTAGCGACATTATTTACCGAAATTATTTCAAATTTCGTATTTAAAGTTCGTAATGGGTACTACAATCTTTGACAAACATTTTTGTCTACGTCTTCGTATAGCACCCATACAAGGATACAATTCCGATATTCGGTATTTTGATGATTTTAGCAACATTCTTCACCGGAATCGTTTATTGGAAGATCTTATTTGGTACTACAACCTATGGCGAAAAATTTCGTATGCAGGTCCATGTCTTCGTATAGCCATCATATATAGGTAACTGCTATTCGGTATTTTGATGATTTTAGCGACATTATTCACTGATTTTTTCAAGTTTCGCATTTGAATATTGTAATGGCTTGTGACAAAAGTTGCCTAGACAGGTCCACGTCTTCGTATATACCCTAATATGATGGCTACATTCGGTATGTTTAAGATTTTAACAGAATTTTTAACGGATTTAATTTTTTAAAAATTGCCAAAATCGTTCTAATTGGTGGAGGCTATTCAAATATCACACCGGCCGAACTTACATCAATAAGCTTATCTTTATATGTTCCCAAGAAAAATTGAGGACAATAATAATTTATATCAAGGTTGCAAGTCATTTCAATAGTGTCGATTTACAATGTATTTGATATTAGAGTAATATATTTTAAAATCCATTGTTTTTCAGGGCATATTTATCAAGTTCTAGTCAAGAAATTTCCATAAATTCCTTGCCATAATTTTTGGCAATACAAAGGTCAATTTTTCGGTTACGCACTTTTAATATTTTTTTACGATCCCTTTAAAATTAAATTTCTCAAATTTAATTGAAGTCCCATTTAAAATATTATTGTCCATCAATTAATTAACTGCATGTTTATTCCCTTTCCCGAGATTTCGGTCTAATGACAGTTCAATTCAATATCTACAGCATGTCTGAATTAAGAGAATTTACTCTTATCAAAATGGTCCTTTGGCCATGGATCAATTCAATTTCGAGAAAAAGATAAGCTACAAATTTTTCCAAAAATTACTTATCCTCCCACGCGCCAACCAAAAAAAACTTTACCACCAAAGAAAAATTCCTGGATAAGAGATTTAAAGTACCAAATACTTTCACAGTTTATAAAAGTAATGTCAAAATTAGTTTCCATAATATGGTGTTGGATGGTCATAAAACAAATAGAAATAAGAAGAATCCTGCACTTTACGATTTAAGATGCAAAGCACAAAAATAAGAGAGCAACAACATGGAAATGTCAGATTCTATCTCAAAACACAAAGATGATGCTGATGATGGCGATGACCATCACACAATGGATGACGCCACTTTTCCCTGAATGATGGAAACTTTAACAAATGCACACAAATTTCTCATTTCCATACCACAACCAAGAAGTGGTAATCCAAACTGATTTGATGCAATGGATGGCGATGGTGGAACGCGCACGTTACTTTGGCATCACTCAAAACCACAAATGCAAATAGTCGGTCGGGTCAGTTGGATCTTTGCAACGTTTTTTTTCGCCTCTTCCATTGCCGCACATCAAGTAAATATGGAATTTTGTTTTATTTTGCCCAAGATTTATAGAAATGCATTTGGGGTGAGTGGGTGTTGCATTAAAAAAATTCCGGTGGAATGGGTGGGTGTCATGGCATTATGGTTTATAGCTTACGCCACTGGGGTATTTTTCTTTGGTTTACCGCGTTTGTCTGTAGCTTTTCATTCAATTTTTCAGCGTCGTTTTTTCTTTGTGCTGTTACGTCTGCATTGCTGCTCGAAAGCATAACAATTTATGCAGATTTATCATTTTAACTAAGGAAATTTAAATTCATATTTCATTACATTTGTTGGGAGAGATTCGTTTTTTCCTATTTTTTTTGTAAAAGGTTTCTAGGGATCTATTAGGAGATTGGTTTAAATAATATGGTATGTAATGTAGGAAATGTTTTACATTACATACAGGGTGAGATGAAAAAAATGCAATTAACTTCAGACTGCTGTCATTTCTAAGCCAGTCGTCCAACAGATGTAAAAATTATTCCAGTGACGGCTCATTATATTGTTTACAAGCGTACAAAAGCATTTTGGTGAAAATTTTCCAGAAAAAAATTATTCGTGATGAAATTCAAGAGTGGTAGTGTGAATTGGCTGGAAAACAGCAAATGGTTAGAGCACTCCAGCATTTAAATGTGAATAAATCTTTTGTGTATCGTACCATCGCAATACTGGTAGCTTAGCCCGACGTCAAGGAAGTGGACGAAAGAAAACAGCAACATCAGCAGAAATGGTTCGAAAAGTAAAAAAGCGAATTGACCGAAAACCGCGTCGCAGTGGCCGAAAAATGGCCTGTGAGCTGAACATATCTTAATATTTCCATTTTTTAAAGTCATTGAAATTCCATAAAGTGCAAGAACTTACACCTCAACAGAAAGAAAATTGGCTCAACAGAGCTAAAGCGTCGCTTCGCTTGGTCTAATGTGGTGATCTGCCGAATTTGTGTTGGCAACAGATACTTGCCAAAGATGTCAGCTGATAATGTGTACCTTCGGTTGGCCACCAGAACTCAAGCGCTGGCCATGGTGATGGTGTGGGTCGTCTAAACAGGCGATGGTCGCTCTCCGCTCGTATCAATTGACAATTCAATTGACAGTGGCATCAGAATAAATGTCGAATATTATCACGAAAATATTCTGGAGGATGTATGAAAGCCTTGGGCACGCAAACATTTTGGCCGCAGACCTTGGTCATTCCAACAGGACTCAGCGCGCGCCACCCGAGAATGGCTACAAACTGAGGCTTCTCGATTCAATTCCAACGCACAATGGCCACCAAAATCTCCGGATACCAATCCTTTGGACTATTGTGTCTGGAGTATTTTAGAAAGGAAGGTTGGCACTAAAAAATACCAAAGTGTCGATCAAGCAAGCGCTTCGCTGGGAATGGGCCAAAATGCCGCAAAGCCACATTCGGGCAGCGTGTAACGGTTTCATTGGCCGTTTGAAGGCCATAATTCGTGTCAAAGGTGACAAATTCGAACAAATCTAAACTTATTTTAAAATTTGATGCTATTTCCGACATTTTTTGCTTTCATTCAATAAAATTTAAAAAACAAATAATGGTGTTTGACTTTGTTGCAGTTTTTTATCTTACCCAGTTAAAATATTTGCAGATAAATTTTTGGTTTTAGGTCATGGCTTGTATGAAGATTTTTTTGGAGGTCGGCATTTAAAACGTTCATGAGGTTTGGTTTTTGAATTGTTGGCTAAGGACCCAATTTTTTTTTTTTTTTTTGACGATCTTCAAACGTCAACATTTAAGGACTTTTCCGGGAATCATCGCTAGATATAGACGTGGATTTATAAAGAATTTTTTGCCATGTTTTTCCTTAACATTTTAGTTTCAGATCGCTAGTAAGGATTATCAAAAAAATTAATCGTGAATTTTAAGAATAGTGTTTTCCACAATTTTCAACAGCCTTTATCGCCGAAGTTTACGAATAATTCTTATACACAAAAATGTTTTTTTATTTATGTTTAAGAATATTTGCAGATCTTGGAAAGACTAGATTTTCCGTCTTAAATGTTTTGAAAATAAGTCAAGGGTTTGTTGAGTTTTTTTTTAAACATTTGTAGGTGTAAATCGTCGATTTAAGTGCCGTATTTTTGAGTCTTCCGTCACTGGCTTTACAATATCAGAAATAATATTTAAACCACTTTTAATATTTGAAACATCTGTTTTTTTTTTTTTTTTTTTTTTGATATTTTATTCATTTTTAAATATATTCATTGGTTTTTAAGTTATTATAGGTCATGCATTTATGAAACCTGTTTTTGGAGAAATATATCAGTTGGGGAGTTTAAAAATATGTGTCGAAGATTTTTAATATTTCATTTTCCAGTTTTAAATAATTGTTAGTTCGTCCTACCCATGCCTATTTTACAACGTGAAACTTCTAACATTTTCATACCACCCTGGAAAATATTCCCCTTACGACTACATAGAGTTATCGCCCCAACATGCTCTCTTCTCTCTCCCTTTTTCTGACATAGCTTGCAGCAATCTTTGATATTCATTTTTGTGGCAGTAAAGTGACGTGTTGCAATTTACATTGATGAGGGAGATTTGTTTATTCCCAAAAAGATATTTTATAATCTCAGTGAGACCAGCGGACGACCACTGTTGCTTCGCCATTTGTATGGACTTGGAGATGCGACTTGCAGTAAGGCTGCAACATGATGGGGGGAATTTATATTTTGTAACAACCATGCAAATGTGTGTAACAGGAACAAAGGGATAGTATAAAGAGATTTCTTAAAAAAAAAATTACAATAACTATAAAAATAATTGGCAAGGATTACGACAGCAACTACCTCCATTACAACTACTGGTATTAAAGGACTAGCCCCAAAAATCTCAGGGCAATTGCTACTAACAGTTACAAATAGTCAAGTTAAGCTGAAAAATGACAATAACATTAATATTATAAAAAAAATAAGTTCAAACTATCAACCAAAAATACAACTTTTGTGTTAAAAAAAAAAATAAAAAAAAATAAAATAAAAAAAATAGTGAATGGTCAAGTCAAGTCTGTTTTGTTCAATACACCCCCAGTCCAAGTGCCTGGCGATCCGCCGTTCAGTAGTCATGTCAGCCATCAGTAAGTTTAGTTTAGAGTCCATTGTGTAAACGCCCAGTTATTTTTATTTCTTTCTTTTTGTTGGGGTTTTTTGTTCGTTTTCTTTTTTCATTTCATATTAAAGTTTATTTTTTAATGGAAAAACTTTTTCTGCATTTGGCCTCTCTCCCTCTCTGTGTTGAACTTTATTGTTGTTGGAAAACACTATTGGGGGAGTTGAATTTAACTCCCTGTGTCCGTGGTGCCTCTGTCTACTACCGTAGTTAGGAGATTATTGAACAGCGAATAGAAGAAAAAAAAATAGTAATCTATTGACTATTTAAGATAAGCTCAATAGCTTTTTGTAAAAAAAAAATGTAAAATGAAAAAAGAGAAAAAAGTAAATTTTCCATAAGCCAAAAGTTAGTTAGTTGTTTGTTGGTATTTACTGTTATTACTAGTTGGTATTATGTTGATGATTATTATGATGGAAATATATGAATGTTTGCATGGAGAGGATGTTGTTAGGAAAAAATGAATTTTTTTTTCTAACCAAAACTAATGGCCTTTCAATAATGATTTTGTTGTTATTGATAGCTGGTGATTTCTGAGAAAAAATGTAAAGCTGGGAAAACTATTCGAAAGTAAGTAGCAATATTTGTTTTAGCATCGGATATAAATACTTCAAAAGATGGTAATCAAAAGTTATTAGGAAATGTAAATAGATTGGAAGTTTTAAGGCACTAAACTGAGTTCGTCCACAAAGCCAATATATATTGTAAACTGGCCACAAAATGTTTGGGATAAAAAAACTAAGATTTCTTGACAGAGGTTCAGCATTTAAACCACGTAGCCTACACTGTAAGTACGTCAAAGGAACAGGTAACTTGGCTGTGGGAAGCTATATTAGTCAGGGGATTTATAATTCCTTCCTAATATAAAACAAATAAAAAAGTTGAAAGGCGGACGGCCCGAACTTGGAATAACATTGGAACGAATTTGGAAATTTTCAAAAAAATAAAATCCGTTAAATATTCTGTTAAAATCTTAAAAATGCCGAATGTTGCCGTTATTGTAGCCGTTATACAACCGCGTAGACATGCATAGGTATAATCAATTATAATATTCAAATTCGAAATAATACCGGTGAATAATGTCACAAAAATCACCAAAATACCGAAAAAAAGGAGGAACAATTTAATGAGGGTTATACCAAAACGTGGATCTACAAGGGAAAATTTGTATCAAGCTGCTTCATTTCGTTCGGAAGATGGATAGACGGACGGACATCGCTAGATCCATATATTTTTATTTCTGATCTAAAATATATATGCTCTGTGGCGTCTAAAATGTATATTCCGACGTGTTACAAACGGAATGACAAACTTAATATACCCTCGTAATATGGTGGAAAGTAAAACAAAATGGTAAAAAAACAGTAAGTTTGAATACCCTCCACCGTATGGAACGAATTTGGAAAATTTCAAAAAAAACAAAATCCGTTAAAAATTTTATAAAAATCTTAAAAATACCGAATATAACAATTACATTGGGGTCTATACGAAGTTGTGGACATGCATAGACAACTTTTGTCATAAGCCATGATAATATGCAAATACGAAACGTGAAAAATCCAGTGCATAATGTAGCTAAAATCATCAAAATTCCGAATATAGAGAGGTACCGTTATATCGCAGCTGTGGATAATTTACTGTCACAGGTTGTACTACCTTTTAGGAACTTCAAATACGAAATATTAAACAATTTCGGTAAATATTGTACCTAAAATCGACGAAATACCGAATTTAGGGAGGTGCTGATACATGGGACCTATACGAAGATATGACCCTACATAGACAATTTTCTGTCATAGACTGTAGTTCTCATTATGAATTATAAATACGAAATTTGAAACAACTCCCTAAAATCGTAAAAATATCGAATATCGGGGGTATGTGGGCTATACGAACCTAAATCGAACCTATCGTGAACCTAAATAGACTTTTCTTTTTTTAGACAATTCCATTGAATAATGTAGCTAAAATCACCAAAATACAGAATTTAGAAGGTGCTGTTATATTGGGGATATACAATGTAATGGAACTAAAACTCTTCCAGGGGGTAAAGTACTCAGAAGGAACTCCTTTTGTGAATTTTCAGGCAATTCCATTGAAAAATTTGGCTACAATCATCAAAATACCGAATATCGGGGGGTTCCGTTATATGGGGCCTATACGAAATCGTGGACTGATCTCGACCATCTTCGAACACGACTGCCTGAAAAAAAAAAACTGATCTGTGCAAAACTGTAGCTTCCTTTCTTTATTTGTTGGACTTAATCGTGATTACAACAGACGGACAGACGAACAGGGCTAAATCGCTGATCAAGAATACACAGGATGAGATGAAAAAACTGCAACCAACTTCAGACGGCTGCCATTTCTAAGCCACTCGTCCAACAGATGTTAAAATTATTCCAGTGACAGCTCGTTATATTGTTTACAAGCGTACAGAGAATTTTCCAGAAAAAAAATTATTTGTGACGGAATTTAAGCGTGATAGTGTGATTTCATTATATTTGGCTTGAAAACCACAAGTGGAGATAGTTAAAGCACTCCAGCATTTATATGTTAATAAATCTTTTGTGTCTCGTAACATCGCTCGTTACCGTGATACTGGAAGCGTCAAGGAAGCGGAAGCGGTAGAAAACAGCAACATCAGCAGAAATGATTCGAAAAGAAAAGAAGCGACTTGATCGGAACCCACGTCGCAGTGGCCGAAAAATGGTTCGTGAGCTGTACATATCGCTATATTTCATTCGGCAAATGTTGAAAAATGAACTCGGGGTAAAGTCATTGAAATTCCAAAAAGTGCAAGAACTACACCACAACTGAAAGAAAATGGACTCAAAAGAGCTAAAGAGTTGATTCGCCTGGCCGAAAGTGGTGAACTGCCGAATTTGGTTTTCTCCAATGAGAAAACATTCGCTGTCCAGCAGTTTGTAAACAAACAAAATGATCGTGTTTACTTGCCAAAGAGGTCAGCTGAAAATGTGCACGTTCGATTGGCCACCAGAACTCAAGTGCCGGCCATGGTGATGGTGTGGGCCACCATAACAGCCGATGGTCGCTCTCCGCTCGTATTAATCGACCATGGCATCAGAATAAATACCGAATATTATCGCGAAAATATTCTGGAGGGTGTATTAAATCCGAAAATATAAAAGCGGAAGATGTATTAAAGCCTTGGGCATGCAAACATTTTGGCCGCAGACCTTGGACATTCCAACAGGACTCTGCACTATCGCATTCAGCACGCGCCAACCAAGAATGGTTAAAAAATGAGGTTCCTCGCTTCATTTCCAGCGCACAATGGCCACCGAAATCTCCGGATACCAATCCGTTGGACTATTGTGTCTGCAGTATTTTGGAAAGTAAGTTTGGCACTAAAAAATACCAAAGTGTCGATCACCTCAAGCAAACGCTTCGCCGGAAATGGGCCAAAATACCGCAGAGCAACATTCGGGCAGCGTGTGACGGTTTCATTGGCCGTTTGAAAACCATAATTCGTGGCAAATGTGACCAATTCGAACAAATCTAAACTTATTCTAACATTTGATGCTATTTCCGACCTTTTTTTGCTTTCATTCAATAAAATTATTTTAAAAACATGTAAATATTATGGCGTTTGACTTTGTTGCAGTTTTTTATCTCACCCTGTATATACTTTGTTATGTCTAAAATTATTATTTCGATGAGTTACAAACGGAATGACGAACTTAATATACCCTTCATACTATGTATGGTGGAGGAAAATGTTATTCATCATAGATTTTTAAAAATATCTTAAATTAACTTCAATCGCCTCTCCTTAAAACATTAAAATTCTTGGTACTATAAATAACTTACCAGTCAGACAAGTATTTAACCGGACAAATATTAAATGACAAACATACCTGTAAAGAAAGCAAAAAAAAACAGAATTAAGCAATTAATAAAAATCAAGTGTGCTCATAAAGAAATTATGTACAGAAAATTAGAAAACTTTTCTGCAAGTAACAAACAATAATGATAAAATATGAAAAAATTACAAACACACACACATATACTTAAATGGTCAAGGACCTTTGAATGGTCATGAAAACTTTATTATTAAAGGAGAAAAGGACAGCTTGTCAAAGAAATTTCATAAATGTAATTTACCTGAAAAAGTAAAGGAAAAAAGCATTTGCTTGTCCCAAATGGTGAGCAGAGGGTGCAAAGTAAGCTAGGATCCTAAACAAATATCCCAGAGTAACGAGAAAATAAAAGAAAACTGCATGAGAAAAATAACAAATGTTACGGGTGGCAAACGACGAGCGAAAGTAAAAGCCATAAACGTTGAGAACATAAGCTTCAAAGGAGAACAACAAGAAAAATCAACACACAAATATCCACATAAAAACGATATAAAATCAACAAAAACACTTTGCAAAATTCAAGGTAAACGACACTTCACATAAAACATTGCAACCAAAAAACAGGACGACATAAAAAAAAAAAAAAACGGAGGAGGAGCCATGTCAAGTCACAAGGAAAAAAATGCTTTGAAGAAATAAAATTGTTACCATAAAAACCTGCTCTCTTTTTGTACCAAGTTCCATTTATGGCCCCTAAGGACCTCCAAAAGCATAAGAAAAAAACACAAACACACACCAAATACATTGTAAAGCATAATCCAATTGCAATGCAAAGAATCATGTTAGAGCATTGATGAAAATGAAAACATGAAAAAAAGCACTAAAACGGGAATTGTTGTTTAGAACGAACAGCAGACCGGATGTTTTATGAGGTGCAAATGAAAACATATAACGCTGCCGCCACCTTGGGGGAAAGGTATGTCATTTCTTTTGAAAATTAAGTAAACTCTTTGTTTATGTGTCCTGGTCGGTGGTACCAGAAAAAAACGCCAGTAGACATAATAAAATGATGCAGGACAAAAAAAAAAACGCGTAAATAAATTGCCAATAAGAAAGTAAACAGCGTAGAAAAGGGGAAGGTAATAAGAAAAATTTCTATGAAATGGCAAAAAAACTAGAGACAGCTAGACTACCAAGGGGACAGTCATAGACATTATGGTGCTACTGCACTTACTGCTGCTATACAAATGGAACACAAATGGCTTTCTTTTAGAGAAGACCTCTGAAAGGTGCCCTTTATGTCTAAAAATTTTCTAAAACGCCTTGCCAATCGGAGACAATAAAAGGATCTATAACATTTCTTCAATCTTTAGATGAGTGTTGTCCCCAAAGAAGAACTTTACCGGGTAGAATCCCCATAATAACATTCAATCGTTAGCAAGTTGAAATAAAAGATGCTCTTTCAGTTAAAAAATATCTAAACCCCCTTTTCTATAGAAGACAATAAAAATGATCTAAAAAATAACTTCTGTCTTTAGATGACTGTTCTCCCCATGGAAGATCTTTACAGGGTAGAATCCCCATAAAAGATATTCCATTGTTAAAAAATCGTATCTCCTCGTCCCTTAAAAATCTTCTTATAGAAATTTCTAAAAAACAAATAATTTTAAATTGGTATTTTTAGATAGCAGACTTGAATAGGGAGAATACTATTTAAATGTGTTCTAAGAAAACCGCAACCAACGTCAGACTGCTGTCATTTCTAAGCCACTCGTCCGACAGCTGTTTAAATTATTCCAGTGAAAGGTTAATATATTGTTTACAAGCGTACAAAAGCATTTTGGTGAGAATTTTTCAGAAAAAAAAGTTATTCGTGATGAAATTCAAAGCGAAATAGTGTGATTTCTTTATATTTGGCAAGTGGCTATCGTTAGAGCATTCCAGCATTTAAATGTGAATAAATCTTTTGTGTCTCGTACCATCATTCGTTACCGTGATACTGGTAGCGTAGCCCAACGTTAAGGGTGTGGACGGAAGAAAACAACAACATCAGCAGAAATGGTTCGAAAAGTAAAGAAGCGACTTGATTGAAACCCGCGTCGCAGTGGCCGAAAAATGGCTCGTGAGCTGAAAATATCGTAATATTCCATTCGGCAAATATTGAAAAATGAGCCCGGTGTTACACCGCAACAGAAAGAAAATACACTCAAAGAGCTATAGAGTTGCTTCGCTTGGCCGATTGGTTTTCTCCGATGAGAACACATTCGCTGTCCAGCAGTTTATAAACAAACAAAATGATCGTGTTTACTTGCCAGAGAGGTCACCTGAAAATGTGCACCTCCGGTTGGCCACCAGAACTGAAGCGCCGGCCATGGTGATGGTGTGGGCCGCCATAACAGCCGATGGTCGCTCTCCGCGCGTATTAATCGACCGTGGCATTAGAATAAATGCCGAATATTATAGGGAACATACAGGACCTAGCACCATCGCAATCAGCACGCGCCAGCCAAGAATGGTTACAAAATGAAGTTCCTCGCTTCATTTTCAGAGCACAATGGCCACCAAACTCTCCGGGTATCAATACGTTGGACTATTGTGACTGGAGTAATTTGAAAAACAAGGTGGACACTAAAACCTACCAAAGTGTCGAACACCTCAAGCAAGCAAGGCCCAAATGCCGAAGAGCAATATTCGGGTAGCCCGTGACGGTTTCATTGACCGTTTGAAGGCCATTATTCGTGACCAATTCGAACAAATCTAAACTTATTCTAAAATTTGATTTTATTTCCGACATTTTTCGCTTCCATAAATAAAATTAAAAAAAATGTAAATATTATGGCATTTGACTTTTCTGTCATAGGTTGTAGCATCGATTACGATTTTCAAATACAAAATGTGAAACAATTCCGGGGAATAATGTCGCTAAAATCAACAAAGCACCGAATATCGGGAGGTACCGTTATATGGGGGCTATACGAAGACGTGGACCTGCACAAAAAATTTTCTGTCTCAGGCTGTAGTATCCATTTCAAACTTCAAATACCGAATTTGTAACAATTACAGTGGATAATGTTGATAAAATCATCAAAATACCGAATGTCAGGAGGTACCCGTTATATGGGGGCTATACCAAAACGTGGACCTACATGACCCATTTTCAATACCAAAATAATATACAACAAAACCAACTAACATGGTTATGCTACTTCGTTCATGTAAAACGAAAGCATAACAAGTGGAGAGAGATGTGTTTATTAGGGCGGTTGTAAGATTTAGAAGATCTTTCAAAAGAATTTTAGTTTTATTTAATTCTTTGGTTCCTATTCTATTGAGCTTACGACCTCGTCACTTGGGTAAAAAATGTTTTTTGTCATAGAAGTTATTTTTAAAATATCTTCTGGGGAGAATATCCCAGACAAAAAAACAACGGAACTGATGAGGATTGGTGGCTCTTTCCGAAACCTAGGTATTCCCTGCCTTACCCCCTGGTAAAGATTAACATCGTTCTCCACTAATAAACAAACGTTGTTTTTATAAAAACAACAATGGAAGGATTAAGCCTGACCATTTGGCAACAACAAAATACTATGGTATCCCGAACAAATAAACCAACACTGTTCTATTCGAGTAAAATTTTATCAATCTACTTCATTTCGTTCGGAAGCTAGAGAGATTTCCACAGACGGATAGACGTATAGACGGACGGACATCTATTATGTATATTTCGATACAAACGGAATGAAAAACTTAATATACCCTCCATACTATGGTGGAGGGTATGAAAGAGTCCCCTTTGACAATTTACTTAAGAATTAAAATTTTGATTAAGATGAGCCTCGTATTGTTATATGAAATATTGCCGAACACTGTATACCTCAAATGATTCCAAGGAAATTTAAAGCGAAACTTTCAAAAAAAAATTAAAAAAAGGGGAACAACTCCGTCTATTTAGGCTGCTTTGCGTTGTAAGCAAAAAGGATTTCCATCCATAATATACAAACCAACAATTGTTCATGTTTCTACATTCTGCTTTACGGAATTTAAATTACAAAATACAGGAAGAAAGCTGCAGATGATATTCTTTTGTGTGCATTGTCATCAGAAAAGGGAATGTTGTAAAAGTGGTTGTAGCCATGCCATAAAATGTTAGGGGCAGAACCTAAACATCTTCCATTGGCATCAACAACACAACTGCTGCAGCAGATTCCCTTTCGTACAAAGTGAAAGCTTCAAGAAAAAACCAACGGCAGCATAACATGTGTGGAAACAAAACCAAACAAAACGATGACGACAATAACCACCATCCACCATGGCTGGTTGGGGCGAAGAAAAGTCGGCAGCAAAACAACAAGACAGAAATGAAAAGCAAAAAAAAAAAAAAAACAACGATCAAAAGAAGCATCAAAATAATGCAAGAAAACAAGTGCTAAAGCATTTCCTGATATTGCAACCGGAAATGCAGAAGAATATTTTCAAGGGATTACAACACCAATGTGCATTTACTTTCAACAAACGACATATTCCAAAGGTTCAACAACAACAGCGGCAAGACCGGCAATGACAATACAACTCAGCGGCAGTCACGGCCAAGCAATTCTCTTTTGAAAACATGATTCAATTTATTTCTCAGCCAGGAAAGGGGGAACGCCAATTGCGATCGACAAAAAAAGTGCAATGGTAGTGATAGTTGCGAAAATTTCGATTTTTTTTTTTTTGCGTTTTTGTCTTGTATTCAAGACAAATAACAACAATAAAAACAACACAACATCAACAAGCGAAGAAAATGCAATTTGTAGCAATAAAAGTGAAATGAAAATGAAGTTCTTCAATGCCAAAAATTGCAGCAGCCGCAGCCAGCACAGCAGGACTTGAGACTTCAACTTGAAATGAGAGTAGTTTCGAAAAGTTTTGGCAGGAAAATGAAACAAAAACAAAAAAAAATTGGAAATAGAATAAACGATATGAAAACTTGTCTTGCTGATTTTTTCCAGATGAGCATCAAATGCAAGTTCTCAGTTTTGCTTAAAGTTTGATTAGAAAACCCAAAAGTTAGAAGATAAATTGCTGTCAGAAAACAGTGCGAGCAGAAGTTTACATTAAATTTTGATAAATGGGAAAAAGATACGAATTTAGTGTGTTAAAAGAATGGAAATGCAGTTTTACTACAAAAAATAAAGAATTGAGATAGAAAGAGTCGTAAACAATCTATTATAGTTCCGAAGAATAATAAAGTGTGAAAAATGTCCTAAAAAGAGGGATTTCTATCACCTGATACCCAGGACTATAAATAGTTATAGTAAAACAAGTAAGCAAAGGCTATAGTCGTGCGGGGCCGACCGTTGAATATCCTACAACAGTATAATAAATGATACAGTTTATATAGGCTCGAAAGAATTCCACAAGATATTGTGACAAATAACAAAAGAAAACCATCAGGTTTCGTTCTCTAATTTTCGAATAATAGCAACTTAAACTAATTTGCTCATTTCCAATTTATTGGTAGATGTTGCACGTAAATGGTCTTCCTAGATCTGGAACCAATATTTCCCAAAGACCTATAATCTCTCAGAAATGGCAAAAGATTAACATTTATTATTGGTTTTTGACTAAAACGCATCTATATGAGATACAGACATTTGACTATATTCTTCAACGAAATCAGCCTTAACGAAAGAAGTGTGTCTTTCCTGTATTTGTGAATTCTCCAAAAAGTCACTGGAATGGATATTTTCGTATTTTGTCTACAAAAGTTGGCAAACTATTTCACACATTGAATATTTTTGGATGGCCATTCAAAACTGCTTGGCTTTTGCAATGTCCGGTAACGTCCATTCAAATGCACGTGAGGATCGGGCGATAATTACGACTTGCTGACAATTTTGCAGTTTTTTTGTCCATGTCAACCCCTAAATATATGGCGATTATCTCCAAAAAGAATAGGCTTCTATTCTGACCCCCATCTTATCCTCATGCAAAATTTCATAAGGATCGGGCCATAAATGCGATCTGTATATGATATCCTGATATCCTAACTACTTAGTTTTGTTAGCTGTAGAAATATTACCAAATGTTTAATTCAAAATGAAAATATGCCAAAAATATGACAAAATTGAAAAAATATGAGAAAATATTACAAAATCAATATTTTCATCTTTAGAGAGATATTTTTATGCAATTTTTTAGACGCTTTTTCTTTCCGTCAAGAGGCCATTTAATGAAAAATTTTTAATTTTTTCAACACAAAAGATATGATCTATTTCACCCGCTAAATATTATCCGATGACCATCAAAATTGGAAGGCATCTACCCAGCCCAAACATCTAGCCCCATACTAACTACCCCTTTGATTGGTCGATAATTGCAACCTGTAGAGCAACTGCAAAATCAGGATTTTTTTCAGTTTTTGGTTCATTTCAACCCATAAATATTATGTGATCATCTCCAAAAGAAATAGGATTCTATTCTGACCCTAGCCCCACCTCCATTCTAAATTTCGTGAAGATCGGGCCATTATTGCGACCCGTAGAGTGATTACAAATAAACATGGACAAACGGGCGGACGGTCATACATAGCTAGATCGACTCAGCTCGGCGAGCTAGGAAGATCCATATATACTTTCCTATGTGGGAAATCAATATTTCGTGGTGTTACATAATTTTTGGCCCAATCAAACTTATAATACCCCCAACACATAGTGTTGTAGGGTATAAAAAAAACTTTAGAAAAATATTTTGAAATTCCCCAAAAAATTGTTGAAGGTGAACTTATATTCAGAGAAATTACTTTCGCAAAGAAGCCGCCTTCATGAACAGTATTTTACGTCCCACAAAAAGTCTACTGCCTCCCCCTTTCCCCCCTTTTATTTTTTCCACCATCATTATTGCACAAATGTCATTTACGTTGCATAAACTATAATTCAAAAGTCTACAAAGTTTTGTCGGCGAAGGAGGCAAAATAAACGAATTCATTCATTTGTGTTGGTTTTTTTTCTTCTTCTTAGTGCCACAAACAACAACTGCAGCAGCAACAACTTCCCACCATATAACTTTGCAAATTGCTTGGAGAAAACGATTTCACCTGTAGTCATCAGCCAAAAGGAGTCACAACAAAAAAAAAAAAAAATTGTTGGCAAAACATAAAGTTGAGCACAAAGTTTTCCATAAGGTAATTAAAAAGTGAAATTAATTACATTTGTCCTTGTTTACATAAATACGAATATATTTAGAAAATAGACACGCTGGCGCGGCAGGGATAATTGGTTTATTAAATTTAAAAGTAGTTGAAGTAAAACCGAGATTTGAAGATTTTTTAAAGGAATTGAAAGGGAATTTTGGCGAAATTTGGTGGCAATAATATCATCCTCTTGTATTAAGGGTAAGGGTATTATGTCTTTGTGCATTTGTTTGTAATAGGGAGGAAGAAGCGAGATAGACCCACCCATAGATACGTTAAGGATCTTCATAGTACCACTTTTTGAGTCGATTTATGTATGTCAGTCCGTCCATGTATTCTTGTTCACAAGAAATGCAGGTCGCATTTATTGTCCGATTGAGATGAAATTTTGCAAACAATGTTTGTTTGGCCCAAGGACGAACCCTATTTTAATTAGTGATAATCGGAACAGATTTGAATATAGCTCCCATATATCTTCAACCGATTTCGGGTAAATTCCGCTAATATAAGTCCAAATGGTCTGTAAATCAAATTTGGAGAAAATCGATTCAGATATAGCTATAGCTTCCATATATCGGTTTTATCCGATTTGGGGTTTAAAGTCCTCACAACAATGATCTTTGGTACCAAATATCAGATACAGATAAGTGTATCAAATTCTGTCAAGATCAGACTTGGATATAGCTCCCATATATATCCTGAACCGATTTCGCATTAATTGCGCACTAAATGGCAATCCAATGACTTGAATTTTGGCATATCCGACCTATTTCAGACTAGATTCGGTTCAGATATAGCTATATCTTTCATATATATGTTTCATCCGATTTGGTGTTGAAGTCCCTCACATCCGCAATATGCATTCAACAAAACTTATATATGGTACAAGATATCTTATAAAGGTCGGAGATACTTTTGCAAAATGTTAACGAGAACGCCTAAGATTTAGATATGGCTTCCATAAAAAAAACTGCAACAAAGTCAAACACCATAACTTTTATAAATACAGGGTTGCCCATATTCGACGGACCTTTGGGCCCATTCCAATCGACGAGGCTTGTCCCGAATTTTGTACGGGAAAAAATGCAAATCAATGCGAATAATCCGTTGTAAAGTGGACCGAGCCATGCCCAACTGCTGAGAACGGCGTTTTTGGGATGTTCTTGGGGACCTCTCAACACTGGCTCGTACGGCAGCGATATTCTCGGCCGATCGCCTTGGTCGACTTTTATATGGCCTCTTCGGATAAGAAAGAGCCTTACCAGTCGAAATTTTTTCGTATAAACGCTTAATGGTGTTCTTAGAAGGCGCACTTCTCACATTTTTTAATGTTTTAAAAGCACGTTGAGTTTTCACAATTGACTTCTTATAAATTTCAACCATTTCAGAGAGCTCGCATGGCGTGTATTGGTTCATGGTAAAACTCTGCTTGGACTGACGCTTCAAACGCGGTATGTCATTAAACGATGTGACATCTCTGTCAAATGTTATGGCGTTGCCAGATAGGTCCGTCGAATATGGGAAACCCTGTATATATTTTGATTAATGTCGGAAATAGCATCAATTTGTAGGATAAGCTGTTCGAATTGGTCACCTTTGGCACGTATTATGGCCTTCGAACGGCCAATGAAACCGTTACACGCTGCCCGAATGTTGCTCTGAAGTATTTTGGCCCATTCGTGACGGAGCGCTTGTTAGAGGTGATCGACACTTTGATAATTTTAGTGCCAATCTTGTTTTCCAATATACTCCAGACACAATAGTCCAACGGATTGGTATCCGGAGATTTTGGTGCCCATTGTGCGCTGGAAATGAAGAGGGGGACCTCATTTTGTAACCTTCTTTTGTGGAGCGATACGGCCAAAATGTTTTCGTGCCCAAGGCTTTAATACACCCTCCAGAATATTTTCGCAATAATATTCGGCATTTATTCTGATGCCACGGTCGATTAATGCGAGCGGATAGCGACCATTGGCTGTTATGGCGGCCCACATCATCACCATGGCCGGCGCTTGAGTTCTGGTGACCAACCACACACTTTTAGCTGACTTCTTTGGCAAGTAAACACGATCATTTTGTTTGTTTACAAACTGCTGGACAACGAATGTTTTCTTATCGGAGAAAACTAAATTCGGCAGTTCACCACTTTCGGCCAAGCGGAGCAACTCTTCAGCTCTTTTGAGTCTATTTTCTTTCTGTTGCGGTGTAAGTTCCTGCACTTTATGGAATTTCAATGGTATTAGCCCGTGCTCATTTTTCAATATTTGCGAATGAAATATTGCGATATGTTCAGGCCACAAGCCATTTTTCGGCCACAGCGACACGGGTTTCGATAAAATCTCTTCTTTAATTTTCGAACCATTTCTGCTGATGTTGCTGTTTTCTTCCGCCCTCTTCCTTGACATCGGGCTACGCTAACAGTATCGCGGTAACGAGCGATGATACAAGACACAAAATATTTGTTCACATTTAAATGCTGTAGTGCTCTAACGATAGCCACAAATATAAAGAAATCACACTATCACGCTTGAATTCCATCACAAATAACTTTTTCTGGAAAATTCTCACCAAAATGCTTTTGTACGCTTGTAAGCAAAGTACTGAGCTGTCACTGGAATAATTTTAACTGCTGTCGGATAAGTGGTTTAGAAATGACAGCAGTCTGAAGTTTGTTGCAGTGTTTTTCATCTCATCATGTACATAAAACCAACGTATTCCAAGGAATCTTAATCCGTAAATGTAGCTCTATATTTCTTATTTTAAGCTCTACTTTCAAATTCTGCAGATTTTTGTTTTCATAATTATTGAAAAAATTTAATTTTGTCGCGAAAAAATATTATAGCGAATTAAAAGAGATTACGATAGAATTTGCTCTCAGTGATATATTCAGATAGTGATCCCGACCATTGGAGTTTATTTGATATCAGGATATTTGATATTTGATCAAATCTAAAATGACTTTTTTTGTTTTTGCCGAATCAGTTCCGAACTTAGAGCATTGTTTTGATATCAGCCTAATTTTGTCAGCTATGAAAATAAAACTGGTAGGACCTTTTCTAATTTTCAAAACACATAATTTTTTCTCTCAGACTTTTTTTGTATCCATGCAAAGCAATCAAATTCATTTATAAATCACAAAACCTTGTGAAGCCAGACAGGCAAAAAACTAGCACGCCAATAATTAAATTTAACGCCACATATAGCCTTACGACGACAGCAATTGCAATTTCCAACAACTGGTGTCTCCTCCATCACTGGTGTAGTGTGGAAACAGTTGGTTAAAACTTCTCCAATATTGGAAAATATTTCAGCAAGACGACAGCATAACTAAAACACACACACTCACATACAAACACATTTAAGCCATATGAAAGTGGCTGGCGGTTGTCCCTAAGCCAACATTAAAAATAGCTTCATAATGAAATCTCAACAGGCATTCAATTTACTAAAAACCTGACAGGCGAAACGAGAGTAAAACCCAAAACGAATAGCGAAAAAAGCGCGCACACACACACAAAACCAGTAGCTGCTGATTGTTCACTAAACCAGGTAACCAGGAGTTGTTACATGACAAAGTCGAATGGATGGATGAAATGAGGGACGATGGTGGCAAAGATACTACACAGCTAAACGACCGGTTGGTTGGTTGGTTGCTTAGTAATAATAAAATTGCAACAACAGAAAAATATCGTCAGCAACATGTCCAGGTGCGATTTATTATGGCAGCAACCGCGCGCACACACATACAGGGCTTCTGCTTTCTATGGCAGGGGTACGTACTACCATGTACATGGTTTCAGTGTGGCAGTAAAACGTTTAAAAACTATTACTACAATTGTGTTTGTGCCAATGGCCACTTAGCTTTGATGTGGAGGAAAAAAAAGAAGATCAACATGTTCCAGGGAAGAGGAGCATCGTCATCACCGACATCATCGTGTAATCTGATGTACTACTACCTCCAGCAGCATTTTTTTTTTGCTAGTGCCGTAAACCAACAGCTTTCGAGTGCAAGTAGCAGCGACATGGTTTTAATATGAGGAACAAATGAAACAATAATCCTGACAAAGCACAACATTTATTATTGAACTATTTTTCTTCAATGGATGGCCTGGCTGCAGAAGTGGCAGTACGGATGAATACGAGCATGTGTGTGTGTGTATGAATGCCTTTGGTGGGGAATATAGGGTTTTAAGCTCACGTAGATGTGGCATAGCACTTTTATAACACACCACCGACGCCATCACCATCGCGACAATGACAATGGTCTCGAAAAAACCCAAGAAAAATCATACCATGTCAAGTGGGTACTTAAGCGCCAGACAATGGTACATAATGGATGTTAAAAGAAATGGAAATGACATATAACTCTCTGGTCGCCAACAAATAATAAGGATGCCCCTGCCCCGTTTTCGATTCCCTTTTGCATCCGCAGCTTGGAAACTCCATATAAGTGGATTCAATGTACCCCCCTAAAAAAAGACGTAGCTTAGACACTTTGTTGTTGAAACATTGAAAACGTGCCTTAATACTAAAGTAGTCGCGAAGCATATCGACTGCCAGAGCGACAGACAGACAAAAATCTCCAACCAACTACGCGGACAATGGCAGTTGCAAATACTTAAGAGAAAACAAAACGGTAGTAGAAGTAGAAGAAATTATTGCAATATTGAAAAAGAGCAAAATTACATTTTCCTCTAAATCCAAAATTGCAAGAAATAAATCAAAATTGATTTATAAGAAAATATATATGTAGACCCTATAGGACAATGTTCTAATTTGAATACGAAGCATAAATAACTATAAACAAATAAATAAACAACAAATTAATAAATACAAAATTAAGAAATAGAAAACTAATAAAAAAAGTTTATAAAATCAAAAAAATGAATATTTAAAAAAAATATCAAATATAAAATTAATAAAAAACAAAATAATAATTGAAAAATTACAAAAAAAAAAACAAGCAAAGACAACAATTAAAAAATAATAATAAATAAAAATAATTTTTGAACAGAAAATTAGTAGATTAAAATAATTATAAAAAGGCTGTAATTAATACACAAAAAAATAACAAAGAAAATATTACTAAAAAAAAAACAAGAGCAAAATAAATAAATAAAATATACACAACAAAAAATATGACAAACCTATTAATGAAGGAAATATAAATAATACAAATTTATGACTAAAAAATAAATAAATAATAATAATAATAATAATAATAATAATAATAATAATAACAATAATAATAATAATAATAATAATAATAATAATAATAATAATAATAATAATAATAATAATAATAATAATAATCATAATAATAATAATAATAATAATAATAATAATAATAATAATAATAATAATAATAATAATAATAATAATAATAATAATAATAATGAAATACATACATATTAAAAACTAAAACTAACAAAAATTAAAATTAAAATAAAACAATAGCTAAGGTAAAATTAATTTATAAACAAGTAACAACGCAGCTAAGTTCCGCCGGGCCGCACATTTAATACCCTTCACAATTTGGAAAGAAATTAAAAAAAAAATCTGAAAACTACCACTTAAATGAAACCCGATATATGGGAGATATACGTAAAAGTGAACCTATATACATTTTTTGTCATAGGTTATGGTACTAATTAAGATCTTCCAATTCGAAATTTGAAACAATTCCGGTGAAAAATGTCGTTAAAATCATCAAAATACCGAATGTCGGGAGGTGCCGTTATATGGGGGTTATACCAAGACGTGGACTTGCACAGATAATTTTCTGTCTTAGGCTGTAGTAACCATTACGAACTTCAAATACCAAATTTGAAACGATTTCAGTGAATAATGTTACTGAGGTCATCAAAATACAGTCTATCGGGAGTTACCGTTATATGAGGGCTATACGAAGTCGTGGACCTGTACAGACAATTTTCTGTCATAGGCTGTTATATCCATTACGAACTTCAAATAACGAATGTGAAAAAAAATTCCGGTGAATATACTCGCTAGAATCACAAAAATACCGAAAATAGGGAGGTACCGTTATATTGGAGCTATACGAAGACGTGGACCTGCACAGATAATTTTCTGTCTTAGGCTGTAGTATCCATTACGAACTTCAAATAACAAAAAATTCCGGTGAATAATATCGCTCAAAGCACCAAAATACTGAAAATAGGGAGTTACCATTGTATGGAGACTATACCAAAACGTGCACCTCTATGATTCATTTTGCAATACCAAAAGCCCTGCAGACATAATATACATTTCAGTAAAATTTTATCAACCTACTGCATTTCGTTCGGAAGCTAGAGTGATTTCCACAGGCGGACAGACGGACGGATATCGATAATCGACATAGAATTGTATACTGATCGAGAATACAGTTTGAGATGAAAAAACTGCTGTCATTTCTAAGCCACTCGTCCGACAGCCGTTAAAATTTTTCCAGTGAAAGGTCATTATAATGTTAACAAGCGAACAAAAGCATTTTGGTGGGAATTTTCCAGAAAAAAGGTTATTCGTGAGGGAATTTAAGCGTGATAGTCTGATTTTTTTATATTTGGCTGGAAAACCACAAGTGACTATCGTTAGAGCACTCCAGCATTTAAATGTGAATACATCTTTTGTGTCCCGTACCATTGCTCGTTACCGTGATACTGGTACCGTAGGCCGACGTCTAGGAAGTGGACGGAAGAAACCAGCAATATCAGCAGGAATGGTTCGAAAAAAAGGAAGCGACTTGATCGAAACCGGCACCCACGTCGCAGTGGCCAAAAAATGGCTCGTGAGCTGAGCATATCGTAATATTCCATTCGGCAAATATTGAAAAATGAGCTCGGGGTAAAGCCATTGATATTTCAAAAAGTGCGAGAACTTACACCGCACAAAAAGGAAATATACTCAAAAGGGCGACTCTTTATAGTTGCTTCGGTTGGCCGAAAGTGGTGAACTGTCGAATTTGGTTTTCACCGATGAGAAAACATCGTTGTCCAGCAGTTTGTAAACAAACAAACCGATCGTGTTTACTTGCCAAAAAGGTCAGCTGAAAATGTGCACCTTTAGTTGGCCACAAGAACTCAAGCGCCGGCCAAGGTGATGGTGTGGGCCGTCATAACAGCCGATGGTCGCTCTCTGCACGTATTAATCGACCGTGACATCAGGATAAATGCCGAATATTAGCGGAAAATATTCTGGGGGTGTATTAAAGCCTTGGGAACGCAAACATTTTGGCCGCTGACCTTGGACATTCCAACAGGACTCAGCGCGCGCCCCCTAAAATGGTTACAAAATGAGGTTCCTCGATCTATTTCCAGCGCACAAGGGCCAAAAAAAAATTCGGATAACAATCCGTGTATGGAGTATTTTGAAAAGCAATGTTGGCATTAAAAAATACCAAAGTGTCGATCTCCTCACGCAAAGCGCTTCGCCGGGAATGGTCCAAAATACCGCAGAGCAACATTCGGGCAACGTGTGACGGTTTCATTGGCCGTTCGAAGGCCATAATTCGTGTTAAAGGTGACTAATTCGAACAAATCTAAATTTATTCTAAAAATTGATGCTATTTCCGACATTTTTTGCTTTCTTTCAATAAAATTAAAAAAAAATTTTAAAAATTATGGCGTTTGACTTTGTTGCAGTTTTTTTTCATATCTCACCCTGTATATACTTTGTGGGATCTAAACTGTATGCTTCGAGATGTTACAAATGGAATGACAAACTTAATATATCATCCATACTATGGTGGAGAGTATAATAAATACAGGGTTGCCCATATTCGACGGACCCATCTGGCAACGCCATAACTTTTGACGGAGATGTCACATCGCTTAATGACATACCGCATTTGAAGCGTCAGTCCAAGCAGATTTTTACCATGAACCAATACACGCCACGCGAGCGCTCTGAAATAGTTGAAATTTACATTCAACAGAAGAAGTCAATTCTGAAAACTCAACGTGCTTTTAAAATGTTAAGAAAATGTGAGAAGTGCGCCTTCTAAGAACACCATTAAGCGTTTATATGAAAAATTTTCGACTGGTAAGGCTCTTTCTAATCCGAAGAGGCCATATAAAAGTCGACCAAGGCGATCGGCCGAGAATATCGCTGCCGTACGAGCCAGTGTTGAGAGGTCCGCAAGAACATCCCAAAAACGCCGTTCTCAGCAGTTGGGCATGGCTCTCAGCAGTTGGGCAGGTCCACTTTACAACGGATTATTCTAATGAACTTTCATTGGAATAATTTTAACAGCTGTCGGGCTAGTGGCTTCGATATGACATCAGTCTGAAGTTGGTTGCAGTTTTTTCATCTCACACTGTATTATATACCAAAGTCCAGCATTCATTTATATTTTTTTATTAAAAAAAATTATTTTTCACCATCAAAACTGCGTTTGATAATATCCTCCAATCTTGCTGTTGCTGCTACCTCCAACTCGCTTGCTTTTATATATTATGATAAATTATTCGTCTGACAATCGCATCATTATTCAATCAAGTATTCATCACGAAAATATCTCACTTTCATTTATTCTTTGCAATTGAAATAAATAATTATTAAATTCTCATAAATGACTCTGGGCTGTTGAAAGTTTATTGCACTGACAGCCACCACACAATGAGCCATTAAGAAGACACCCTCAAAATGAAACAGTGAAAAAATTATGCAAATTGTGGCACCTTTTTATGGTTAAAATGAACACATAAAAATGTGGTTAAATTACAAAAAAAAATTTCTAATATTGTTAAAATACAATGCACATCATTAGTCTTATTTTAATCACTTGAGATTACAACAAATTTTTTTTGGGTAAGAAAATACACCAAAATAATTAATGAATTTATGAATGAAAAATTTAATGATAATTTAATTTAACAAAAGGACGTAAAAATCATCAAGATTTTGAGGAAATTATTTTCAAAACTCTGGGTCATTTTAAATATGATTTATTATTTTTCAAAGACTTCATAACAAGAGTTTGCTGATAAAGTCAGCAGGGAAATTATAAATTCATTTATTATAATTTTCTAGGATTGCATTATCTTTTTCACTAAATTAATATGACGATTTTTCTTTGATTTAATTTTTTTCTAATTTAATTTATGGCTTTTTACAGATACTGTCATTTTTTACTGCCTTTTCAATATTAAAATGAAATATTTATTTATTTTTTTTATTTTGCAACATAATACTCTGATCTTGATATGAAAACAAACAACAACATTGTATGGAAATAAAGAAACAACGACCAAAACATTTTAATGCCACACAACATAATCTCCTTACTGCTCCTCCTCGTTCTTCATAGCCATCAAGAAGGCCTAGCCAAGGTGTGGGTGAGTGTGAACATTACCATTGACATTGGCAAGTTTGTATCTAGGAAATGTATCGCCACCGTCGTCGTTCGTTCGTTCGCTCGCTTTGCATTTCTAATTCACTTGGTAGGAAGGTAGATAGGTCGGTATGTAGCATGTAGATGTAGTTTCAGATTGTCTTCGTTTCCTTTGAAATTAAGCTTCAAAAGAATGTTGTGTGGTTGGGTGTTCTTTTTGTTGTCGTTTTGTTCCTGCTGCATTTTAACATTGAATGAATAGAGCTGCAGCAACGAAGAACAAGGCGGCTTTGATCTAAAGGCGTTAGACTGTAAACTTAAAGATATTAAAATACATTAAAATGTATTCTTTTCTAGTGGCAGATGAAGAAACCACCAAGAGGGAGAAGAAAACGAAATAAATAAAAGAAGAAAACCCATAAATGGTATTATTTACACAAGAAAAGAGCAAAAATGTGTTTAACAAAATTTAAAGAATTGAAATAAAATCTAAACTTGGGAGGTAACCGGAATCTTGTTGGCAATAGGCTTTAAATTCTATCAATAGAAGGAATGCCAAAAATCGTCTAGCCATGGAAGATCCGTAAAAACTATTTTTGCCCAGCAAATACGCATGGAGACGGAGAATCCTGCAAAATATTCCCCAACCACTAATTACCATAAATGGTTCACAGACTTTAGAAGGACCGAAAAATTAATTCTCTCCTAGGAAAATCTACAGACGTTATGGGTCATAGAAGAACTTTAAGAGACCTTCTATTTATACAAGTATTGGAAACTGTCTTTCAGTTATAGATGGGAATGTCATCCGGTCAAAGAAGCTTTGAAGAAGGTCGTACAAGATCTGGAAATGTCTTGTAGGTATCGAATACCTGCGAAAGGTCTTTTAGAAATAGACTTACAGTAAGAGACTTTCAAGTTACAGGGGCCTGGAAAAGAACGTCCTATCAAAGAAGACGAGGAAAAGGTTAGTTAGACACAAAACACCTGAAGAAGACTTACAGCCTCCTGTAAAAGGTCATCAAAAAAGACAAAAGATCTGTAAATTCTTTAATCAAATCTGACCGTGGAATGTTTTTCAGAGACAGAAGACAAAAAAAAACCCTTCAAGATATAGGAGACCTAGAAAGGGTGTTCTATTTTTGAATGATCAGAAAAAAATCTCATGGTCGTGGAGGATCTGGATAATTTAGTCAAAAGAGATATGGAAAAGTCATACTAGTCTAAAACCACTACAAACGATCTTTTAGCCACATTGAGCCCTGGTACATAGGATCAACCCACAGAAGATCTGGAAAACGATTTCAGCCATAGAAAACTTTTCGAAGTTATCTAGCCGTAGAAGATCGATATGAGTTCATCTAGACATATTAGACTGGTGTGAGGATGTATACCATCCATAGAAGATCTGTTACACGTCTAGAGATGACATGGTTAAGGTCTTCTACCCACAGAAGATGCGGAAAAGGTCATGAGAGACATAGAAAAGGCCAGTAAAGGTTGGAAGGCTCAAAAAAGATTGTCTTGCTGTAGAACATCTAAAAGCATTTTATTCTCAGAATACCCGAAAAGGGTTTTCTATTTATAGAAGACTTGGAAAGGGTCTCCTGACCATAGAAGACCTGAAAAAGCCGATTCAATCGTAAAGACCTGGCAAACATCGTATAGCTATAGAATTCCTGCAGAAATTCTTCATAATAAATAAATATACGACTTTTTAACAACAAAAGACCTGTAGAAGGTCCAGAAGTAAAAGAATCCCTATATAGTATTTTCAGAGTTGGAAGGTCTAGTAGTAAAAGGACCCCTCCAAAAGTAATTTTCAGAGTTGGAACATCCTGGCCATGATAGACGTGCAAATGGTCTTCTAGTTTTGAAAGACCTTTAAAAACTAATCCACAGATTACCACTAAAACAAACCCACAAAATATTCGCTCGAATTGGAGCAAAGTTTGAAACTCACTCCAATCATTGCAGGAGTACTCCCTTGAGTAAAAAATAAATCTCTTTTTCTATGTCACTCGAGCAACAGCCAGCGAGCAAGCTTTTTTCGCTTTTAAGTGAGAGTTAAATCCGGTCGAAATTAAATAGGTTATCTTTTTCAGAGAGTAAATAGTTTTGAGAGTAAAACAAAAAAGAAATCAGGTGTACTCTATTTTGCCACTCAAATAAGAGCGGGCAGGCTTTGTCCGTCTTCAATTTAGAATAAAATCCAATCGAAATCGAAACAAATGTACTCTAGTTTTCTATGCGAACATGTCGAGAGAACTCTTTCAATTTCTGTCGCACTTCGTGTAAATTGTATAATCTTCCAGCTTTTCCGCTTGCGCGTGTGTTTCATACGCCAGTAAAAAACAAGCAAATCTGAACTCTGTCTTAAAACGCCAGTTAGTTATATAAAAATCTGAAAAAGTCCATCTGCGGTTAGTCCTGTATGTATTCTAGCCAGTAGAAGTTATCCCTGCCATAGACGGCTTAGATAAGTACTTAAGGCTAAAATTGGTCCAATAAGGGTCTCCCAGCAGTAAAGGATCTGATTTTAAAAGGCGAGTAAATGTTGTGTTCTATACCCGTTTTAAGTCTTCTAGCAATTGAAGGGGTGTGAAAAGTCTTCTAGCTTAAGAAGCCCAGTTAAAAATTAACCTGACTGTTATTTCCCACATCTCTCATTCAATGTTATTTTCCTATCTCCACAAAACAAACAAACACGAAACTTTTTGCAATTTAAAATTTAATTTCCTTTATGTTGGCCATGAGACACATGTCGTCTCGTTATCAACGAAATTTTTTATCGCTTGTGTCCGACGACGACGCCGCAGTCTTAAAACTTTGAATCCTTAGGACCATAGACCCCTTCATCTCCCATACCCACTACTTTAGGAGCCTCCTGAAGTTCATTCTACTTTAAGTTATTGTCACCTTTATATTGTAGAGTCATAAAGTAGTAGTTGGTGGCTGGCTGGCTGTTTGGATTGCTTCGTCTGTCTACTATCTTTCCGTTTTCTTTCGTTCTTTTTTTCGTCCTCTTGATGGGAACGTCTATGTTGGGCCAAGCTGACAACAAAAATAATAAAAAAAAAATCATGATGTAGTAAAAGGACATAGACTTCTGTTTTAAGTTCTGAAAAAAATATGTATTTGAAAACAAACGAGTGTGTTTGGCAGCCTGTTGTTATTTTTTTTTTTTGCGGGATATGGGTGGTCTATTTAAGGCGAAAACGTGTGTAAGGGATTTTTATAACAAGTTAGAGTTTTTGGATAAAATAGTCCCAAGGATTTTCAAAACTTAAATTAATATAATATTTTCTGTTGTTTCAAAAATGTTTTCATTTTTATAAAAACAAAGTTTTTTTTCCAGTGAAGGAAATTACAATCTTACGAAGTTGTAAGGCAAACAAGTAAAAAAGCAGCGAAGTTCGGCCGGGCCGAACTTTTAATACCCTCTAACAATTGGAAGTAACTTGAAATTTTTCAAAAAAAAAAAAAACTTCCCTAAACTACCACTTTAATGAAAACTGTTATACGGAGACTATACGAAGACGTGGACCTGCTTAAGAAATTTTTTGTCATAGACTGTAGTATCCATTACTTTAACTTTAAATACAAAATTTGTTACAATTCCGGTGAATAATGTCGCTAAAATCATCAAAATACCGAATATCAGGAGCTACCGTTATATGGGGGGCTATACGAAGACGTGGGCCTGCATATTTTTTTTTCATAAGTTGTAATTATCATTAAGATCTCCCAATATGAAATTTGAAACGATTCTGGTGAATAATGTTGCTGACATCATCAAAATACCGAATATCGGGAGCTACCGTTATATGTGGGCTATACGAAAACGTGGACCGATATGGCCCATTTGCGAACTTAACCTTTGAACTGGTAAACTATGCAAAATGTTAGCCTTCTATCTCAATTCGTTCGAACGATAGCGTGCGTACAAAAGACAGATAGACGGACATCGCTAGATCGTCTTAGAATTTTAAGGTGATCCAGAATATATACCTATTATATATATATATATAAATATATATATATATATATATATATATATATATATATATATATATATATATATATATATATATATATATATATATATATATATATATATATATATATATATACAAGGATGTTCAAAACTTAAATTAATATAATATTTTCTGTTGTTTCAAAAATGTTGTCATTTTTATAAAAATAAAGTTTCTTTCAGTGAAGGAAATTACAATGTTACGAAGTTGTAAGGCAAACAAGTATAAAAGGAGCAAAGTTCGGCCGGGCCGAACTTTTAATACCCTCCAACAATTGGAAGGAACTTGAAACTTCCCTAAACTACCACTTAAATGAAAACTGTTATACGGAGACTATACGAAGACGTGGACCTGCTTGAGAAATTTTTTGTCATAGACTGTAGTATCCATTACGAACTTTAAATACAAAATTTGTTACAATTCCGGTGAATAATATCGCTAAAATCATCAAAATACCGAATATCAGGAGCTACCCTTATATGGGGGCTATACGAAGACGTGGACCTGCATAATTTTTTTTTTCAAATTTCATATTGGGAGATCTTAATGATAATAGATCTCCCAATATGAAATTTGAAACGATTCCGGTGAATAATGTTGCTGAAATCATCAAAATACCGAATATCGGGAGCTACCGTTATATGGGGGCTATACGAAAACGTGGACCGACATGGCCCATTTACGAACTTAACATGTCAACTGGTAAACTATGCAGGTATGCAAAATGTTAGCCTTCTATCTCAATTCGTTCGAACGATAGCGTGAGTACAAAAGACATATAGAAGGGCATCGCTAGATCGTCTTAGAATTTTATATATATATATATATATATATATATATATATATATATATATATATATATATATATATATATATATATATATATATTATAAATATTTCGAGGAGTAACAAACGAAATGACAATGTTAATATACACTCCATAGAATGGTGGAGGGTATA
Organism: Musca domestica; assembly: GCF_030504385.1. Lineage (NCBI taxonomy): Eukaryota > Metazoa > Arthropoda > Insecta > Diptera > Muscidae > Musca > Musca domestica. The sequence goes on from NW_026712114.1 coordinate 37,705,233, forward strand.
AAAAGATATGGGTTTGGAAAGAGCGCCACAAATCCTTATAGCTCCCTTGGTTTGTGTCTGAAGACATTCTCCCCATATCTACAAAAAATATCCCCACTGCCACAAAATTCCCTAATTTAATTAATTTTGTTATTAAATTTCATTTTGAACTCAGAACAAGTTCACAAACATAATATGGACAATTAAGGACACGTAATATAAAGGTGTCACAAAAATCTAACATGTACTCCCGCCGCAGGACATGGTTTACAGACACAGCTAATTTTAGGTGGTCATATTAGGCCACAAGTACAAATCTCGCATGACCACCATCTCAGCTCGTCCTTGCAGCTTCGTTAACAATCCAAGTCAAAGCCACCAGTTGTTTTTTTTTGGATGTTTCACGTTTCATTTAACCGAAATAATCGAACTGAAATCGTCGTCTAAACCAAGTGAATCGTGGCAAATGGCATCATTATGAGCATCATCATAATCATCATTATTGTAGCATGGATGTTTGGGATTTGAGTATATCATTGGCAAAGAACATTTGGTCAAGTTTTGTTTTTTTTTTTTTTGTTCTTGGGTTTGTACTGCAAGTCATGTTGCCATTGTCAATGGCCCGAAGGATTTTCTCGGTGTGTGTGTGTGTGTGTGGTGGGTGTACAAGTCAGATTTTGTCTGGACAGTTATTAAATGCAACATGTTTTTTTATGCGACATTAATCTAATGAGCATTATCAATAAGAGCAAGAGATATACGGCTGTTGCTGTTGTCGATGTTGTTGTAGCTGAAGCAGATGTTTTTGTGGCTTTGCCAATTTCGAAAATGACAATGAATGAATTGATTGAAATGCTATCAAAATGAAATGTCAATTTAACTAATTGTGAGGATAAACATTTATTTTTGAAAAAAAAAAAAAAAAAAAACACTACAAAGTTCAACTTGAAAACAGTAAGTAACAATGAAAGTGCAATGAAATAGAGTAGAGTTCAATGCTTAAATTTTCAGGTCTTAGTGAAAATTCTAATTAGAAGGATAACTTATACTAAAATGCTATCAAATATAAAGTATTGAGGCAAATGCATTGAAAGCTTCAAAATAGTCTGACAATCAGTTTTGTAAGAGGTTGAAAACAACATATTGTTGATCATTTATCAATATATCAAAATCCTTACATTAAAATTGTAAATAGTTTAGTTTTACAGAATAGTTCTTTTTTTTTTTTTTTGATGTTTTTATACCCTCCACCATAGTATGGAGGGTATATTAAGTATGTCATTCCGTCTGTAACACCTCGAAATATACTTTTTCGACCCCACAAAGTATATATATTCTTGATCAGCATAAAATTCTATGTAGCGATGTCCGTCTGTCTGTCCCTTTGTTGAAATCACTCTAGCTTCCGACCGAAATGAAGTAGATTGATAAAATTTTACTCAAATGTATATTATGTCTGCAGGACTTTTGGTATACCACGTATCGGTGTAGTACCTCCCTAAATTCGGTATTTTTTAGCTTCATTATACCCTGATTTTTTTTCAAGTTTCTCATTTGAGTATTTCAATGGCTTATGACAAAAGCTGCCACGTCGTCGTATAGACCCTAATATAACGGCTACACTCAGTATTTTTAAGACTTTAACAGCATTTTTAACGCACTTTAATTTTTTGAAAATTGGCAAATTCGTTTCGGCCGGTCCGAACTTACAGATTTTTTACTTTTTTTTAATGTTGGACTATTTTTAATCGTTTTATTAGTGCTTTGTAGCCAAAAAAACAGCTTATTTTTCAGACACTTAAGATTTGTAATTATTAATACAGTGGATTTTTGTGCCATTGATCTCCAGCCAAATAATTGCAAAATTCGTTATGTGAGAGTTACATACCTGATCCAATTTATAAAGAGTCTATATCTTACCTGCAAAAAAAAAGAAAAAATAGGATTAGATAACAGTTTTCATTATAAAATGTAGTATTATGCTTATTGGAGAATTTCAGATTTCTTGATTTTGGTGAAAATAAGAGACGTTATTTCGTTATTTCATTTTATTGATGTCGAGACTGTATTTATTATAGGGTAAGTGTGCCTAAGTTCGGCATGTCCCAGTAGTCGGCACATTTTATTTTTAAGCCCAAATAAATGAAACTTTTATAACTAAATGTATTTTGTTTAAATATATTGTCAGCTATCTTTGTGTACAATTTCCCTAAGAAAAGATGATTTATTCTAATAAAAATTAAATTTTTGTCTGTGAAGGTCCTCAACAATCCATATTCTTAAGAAAAGTACAATAAAGACGTCGAATCAGTTTAACTAAACAAAAATATTATATTTTAATGAATTAGTTTATTATTATTAATTATTCTTACAAAAAATTGGTATGCCGACTGTTGGAAAATGCCATACCGACAATTGGCAAGTGGTGCCGACTACTGGCAAAAAAGCATTGTTTTAATAAAACTACAAATTTATGAAATTTAATAAAAAGTTATTAAAACTTTATTTATTATTGCAAAAACTATACAAAATTTTGAATCTGAATAAATTAAATTTGTAATAATTGAAATGTCCCACTCAGAATGGTGAGCGAATAAAAACGCGAAAATCATAAAAGTGCCGACTACTGGTACACTTACCCTATTTTCTGAAGAGAATAAAATAAATTCCCAGATTCATATTGGCTCTGAAGGACCATTTAAGTATATATGTGTGTGTTTGTAATTTTTTCATATTTTATCATTATTGTAATTGCACCATACCCCGTTTTTTGTTACTTGCAGAAAAGTTTTCTAATTTTCTGTACATATTTTCTTTATGAGCACTCTTGATTTTTATTAATTGCTTAATACTGTTTTTTCTTTACAGGTATGTTTGTTGTTTAATATTTGTCTCGTTTAATACTTGTCTGACTGGTAAGTTATTTATAGTACCAAGAATTTTAAGGTATTAAGGAGAGGCGATTGAAGTTAATTTAAAATATTTTTAAAAATCCATGTTGAATAACATTTTCCTCTACCATACATAGTATGAAGGGTATATTAAGTTCGTCATACCGTTTGTAACTCATCGAAATAATAATTTTAGACATAACAAAGTATATACAGGGTGAGATAAAAAAAAACTGCAACAAAGTCAAACGCCATAATCTTTGCATTTTTTTTAAAATAATTTTATTGAATGGAAGCAAAAAAGGTCGGAAATAGCATCAGAATTTAGAATAAGTTTAGATTTGTTCAAATTGGTCTCCTTTGCCACGAATTATGGTTTTCAAACGGCCATTGAAACCGTCACACGCTGCCCGAATGTTGCTCTGCAGTATTTTGGCCCATTTCCGGCGAAGCGCTTGCTTGAGGTGATCGACTCTTTGGTATTTTATAGTGCCAACCTTGCTTTCCAAAATACCCAAGACACAATAGTCCAACGGATTGGTATCCGGAGATTTTGGTGGTCATTGTGCGCTGGAAATGAAGCGAGGAACCTCATTTTGTAACCATTCTTGGGTGGCTCGTACTGAGAGCGATGGTGCTTAGTCCTGTTGGAATGACCACGGTCTGCGGCCAAAATTTTTGCGTGCCCATGGCTTTATTACGCCCTCCAGAATATTTACGCGATAATATTCGGCATTTATTCTGATGCCACGGTAGATTAATACGAGCGGAGAGCGACCATTGGCTGTTATGGCGGCATACACCATCATCATGGCCGGCGCTTGAGTTCTGGTGGTCAACCGAAGGTGCACATTTTCAACTGACTTCTTTGGCAAGTAAACAAGATCATTTTGTTTGTTTACACAAAGCTGGCCAACGAATGTTTTCTCATCGGAGAAAACCAAATTCGGCAGTTCACCACTTTCGGCCTAGCGAAGGAACTCTTTAGCTCTTTTAAATCTATTTTCTTTCTGTTGCGGTGTAAGTTCTTGCACTTTTTAGAATTTCAATGACTTTACCTCGAGCTCATTTTTCAATATTTGCCGAATGAATTATTATTACGATATGTTGAGCTCACGAGCCATTTTTCGGCCACTGCGACGCGGGTTTCAATCAAGTCGCTTCTTTATTTTTCGAACCATTTCTGCTGATGTTGTTGTATGCTTCTGTCCACTTTCTTGACGTCGGGCTACGGTACCAATATCACGGTAACGAGCGATGGTACGAGACACAAAAGATTGATTTACTTGTAAATGCTGGCCTCTTGTAAACGATAGCCACTTGTGTTTTTCCAGCCAAATGAAAGAAATCACACTTGAATCCCATAACAAATAACTTTTTTTCTGGAAAATTCTCACCACAATTCTTTTGTACGCTTGTAAACAATATTTGTTAAAAACAGTTTATGTACCGGCAAAACTAGTAGAACTTGCAGACAAAATGAAGCAGGCACACACAAATACTACCATTTTTAATACCTCTTACTAGTTTTTGAGCAAAGCAGTTCTGCTTAAGATGATATTTCTCACATTAAAGGTGAAATTGTGGGCTGCACATTAAACGTGTTAATACGGATTTAAGTATGAGTCGAAGTTCTATGTTCTACCATTTTTGGTAAAAAATAATTTGAAAAAAAAAACCTAAAATCGGATAGTGCCCGCTTTTAAAAAATTTGACTTTCCGTTTTTTTTTTTTTTCAAAAATATTTGCTTTTGAATGTGAATTTTCATCAATAAAATCTCGAATATAATCATTATATTTTATCACAAATTTAGATACACGTTTTTATACAAGTATTAAGCTGATGATAGATTTTTCATGATAATTGCTTTCGAAAGAAGAGCTAATTTAAATACTACAAATAGATGTGTCACATTATTTCATCTAAAAAAAAAAAAATTCCCAAAATACTCCAAGCAAATTAATTTTCGTAAAAATACTCTCATTAATCATAGGAAAACAATAAACACAGCATATGACAACATAAACAACCACGGCAAGAAGTTTGTGATGGGCCTAAAAATTCTCCATGAGTCATATAAATTCCAAAACATTTATTTTTCTATTTTTTTGAGCAATGACTAATGTGTATTTTCCAGATTTTCAAAGCAACGAAAGACGCACACAATAATTTGTAGTTAAAATTAATGAATTTATGGTCGGAAAAAATACTTGGAAGAGCTGATTGGCGATGTTATCTAAATATTTGTCATCCACATCCTCTCACAATCGTTTTCTAAGAAAAAAAAAAATAGGTTTCATTTTAGAAAAATGCAAATTTCTTTGGCGAATGAGTTTATTGATCTAAAAGTTATAAATCCCAACCTTTTTTTTAAAAAAAAAAAACTGCAAATATTCCAACCCTATGTAGAAAAAGGTGCAACAAAGTGTCCATCATAAATGCTATTAACGACACCATTAACCACCCATAAGACCACCTAAAACTTTGTCCATCCATAAAATTATAATTCTTTCAAACAAACTTGAAAAATTTAAATCTCTTTATCCTTTTATGGTTCATTTAAGTGCCGCCTCTAGGTGAAAGCCATAAACCAATTTAGGCAACAAAATGTATTTTCATCGCCTTAATTCAAATAAATCTAACAAAAGTTCATTAAAAAGATAAACGTAATCAATTGAGGGACAGGCAAAATCAAGGCATTCAGGTTTTCAACGACAACCGAAAGAATGACAGCCGACAGACCCTCAGAACAACTGACAAGCACAAATACTCACCAGCCCACCCACACCCGCACACATACACTCGGTGTATTTACCTTATTTACACTCAACTTGACATAAGTCAATGGCTTTTATGGATTCTCCACCTCTGTCCCCCAGCTTTCATCAGTGTTGCTGCTGTTAAGTATCCTGAGTATTAGTCATGGGAATTTCTTATGACTTGGGCTTAGAGGTATTTTTTGTGTGTCTACATTTCCCAAAAATACACGTGCCAACAAATTGAAGGATATCCCACTCCTCACCACCACCACAAAAACAAAAAAAAAAAAACTTTTTCTGAGAATGAAATTTTCCCACGCTAACACCTCCCCTACCCGAGTTGGTTTTGGCATTAACATGCCCTAAAGGACATTCAACTTTTATGCGAACACAATACAGCCTATAACAATTAAATGAGCAGAAGTATAGGGAGGTTTCGAATCCAACGAGACATTGCACTTAGGACTCCCTAAGAAAAGAGAGCCTATGATTTTAGGCGCAGGCTCAGTATGGAAAAGCTTTAGCGCTGAGAGCCACAAAGCTTTTGTAGGAGTCATATAGGAGTGCATACATAGATTTCTTATGAGAAGAAAGGAAGCCTAAAGAGTAAACATGCGCCTATGTTCTGACCATGGCCATGACAATGGCCCTGGCCGTGAATTCCTTGCTGTGTGTATACCCGTGTGTGGTGCATGGATGTTTGTAAATTTGCCCTTGGCAATGACTTTGCTGGTACCAGCAGCAGCAGCAGCAGCATGCATGGTAAGAGAGCTTTTATGGCCTCTTACGAAAATGACGTAAATATTGCGTTAGGCAGGACAATGACCAGGCGCCAAAAAGAGGAAAGCTCTCCACAAGTATGCTTAAGTGCATAATGAGAGCAAAGGAAAAAAACATTTTGGTATTTTTAGCCGCGGCAGTGTCTTGAGAAGTTATATCCTTTCCATTGACATTATGACATTCCAAAGACCCAGCTACCCTCGCCCTCACAAGGATTTTCTTTATTCATTAGAAGGCATTTAGATGATTTTGGGTGTTGTTTGGTTAGGAGAAGGTCGTTTCTTTATGTTTTTTGGTTCGCCTTTTCAAACGTTCGTGACCTTGTCCTTGAATAGGCGGATAAAGATAAGACACTTGTATGCTTCAGCTATTCTTGTGAGTATTCCCCGTTTTGTTACAAGTGCGAACATATTTTCTTTTCATTTTTTTTTTTTATTTCTATAAACTCCTTTGGGAGAAATTCTTTGTAGACATCTTATTTGTATGAGTTGCTTGTCTGGTGTTGGGGAAAGAAGGTGGCGGAGGAATAAATTGAATGGTTCTTCTTGTTATACAGTTGTAGGACGCCTTTATTGTCATATTTAAATTTATTGTCTTTGGTATATTTGGTTCGGCTGCAATCAAATAAAAACATTTCGGCTCGTTAAAACCTGGAAAAGAGAATGTTGCAAGTGGGAGGTATTATTTTCTACCAAAGAATGGGTAATTTTCTGGATGTTTGTTAGTTTTTTGAGCCTTGAAAAACAAAAAAAAAATGCAGACCAACCATAATAAGGATTATTATTATTATAGTTATTATGAAAATAACTCCACATGAAAATATTCTGAGAATATATTTAAAAATAAAAGCAGAAATAATTAGATATATAATTTAAATATTAATATAAAGTTCATTAAAGATAGATCCTTGAGTTATTATCGGATGAGAATTAAATTATATTTCAATGGTTCTTGAATTAGCTCTTTATGACTCAAATGTCTTCCTATAACTTTGATCATCACGCAAATTGTATTTTCAAAATTTTAAAAATTAAAATATTTTAATGGTTCATATTTAAGTGCCGCATCTCAGTCTCAACCACAAGCAATTCAGGCTACAAAATATAGAGTGAGATGAAAAAACTGTAAGCATCTTCAGACTGCTGTCATTTCTAAGCCACTCGTCCGACAGCTGTTTAAATTATGCCAGTGACAACTCATTATACTGTTTACAAGCGTACAAAAGCATCTTGGTGAGAATTTTCCAGAAAAAAAGTTATTCGTGATGAAACTCAAGCTTGATAGTGTGATTTTTTTGCATTTGACTGGAAAACCACAAGTGGTTATCGTTAGAGCACTCCAGCATTTAAATGTGAATAAATCTTTTGGGTCTTGTACCATCGCTCGTTACCGTGATATTGGTAGCGTAGTCCGACGTCAATGAAGTGGACGGAAGAAAACAGCAACATCAGCAGAAATGTTTCGAAAGGTAACGAAGCGACTTGATCGAAGCCCGCGTCGCAGTGGGCGAAAATGACTCTTGTGCTGAACATATCGCAATATTCCATACGGCAAATATTGAAAAATGAGCTCGGGATAAAGCCATTGACATTCCAAAAAGTGCAAGAACTTACATCGCAATAGAAATAAAATAAACTCAAAAGAGCTGAAGAGTTGCTTGGCCGAAAGTGGTGAACTGCCGAATTTGGTTTCTCCGATGAGAAAACATTCGTTGTCCAGCAGTTTGTAAACAAACAAAATGATCGTGTCTGCTTGGCAAAGAGGTCAGCTGAAAATGTGCACTTCGGTTGGCCACCAGAACTCAAGCGCCGGCCATGGTGATAGTGTGGGCCGCAATAACAACCGATGGTTGCTCTCCGCTCGTATTAATCGATTGTGGCATCAGAATAAATGCGAATATTATCGCGAAAATATTCTGGAGGGTGTATTAAAGCCTTACGCACGCAAACATTTTGGCCGCAGACCTTGGACATTCCAACAGGACTCAGCACGCGCCACCCAAGAATGTGTCTGGAGTATTTTGGAAAGAAGGTTGGCAATAAAAAATACCAAAGGGTCGATCACCTCAAGCAAGTGCTTCGCCAGGAATGGGCCAAAATACCGCAGAGCAACATTCGGGCAGCGTGTGATGGTTTCATTGACCATTTCAAATAAAATAAAAACTATGGCGTTTGACTTTGTTGCAGTTTTTTATCTCACCCGGTATATATATAATTTTTGGGGTATCCGACGAATATTTCGAGATCTTGCAAACGGGATGACAAATTTAAAATACCAACCATTGCATGGTGGAGGGTATAATCAGTTTCGAGCGTGGCTGAGGTTGGAAGGTAGAGGCGGAGAGCCTATACGAAAGGCTAGAGGAGAAAAACAGCAGAAGCAATGGGTGGTGGATATTGCGAATTTTAATCCCACTCGAAAACGAGCAAAGTCTACTTGTTCCTTATGAAGTGACGACGAAAAATAAGGAATCCCCGGAAAATATAGATGAAACCGTGAAAATACCAATTAAAGGACCAATATTTGCCGAAAAAGTTAATATTGCCTGCGAATCCGATCCCTATTTTTCTTTTTCTGTTGGATATTCTCAGTGTGTTTTTGATATTCTCAATAAATGTTGAATTTAAGATAACCATTTTCAAACCTGTAAAATACGAGATGCTGAATCCATGCTAAATTGTGAGGTCAAGGTCAAAACGTGGATCAATATTGAACAATTGCAATATTGACTTGAATTGCAACCTACTTGATTATTGTAAACGAGAATGGCAAAATATCGAGAATCATGAAGTGCACAAATTATGGAGACGTATTTTTTAGCAGGAAAAGTAATATTCCATATAAACCTGAATCGTCTAGTTCATTCGATTCACAGTAGGTCTTCTATGAGGTTCCTTTACATAAAAAAACCCTTACAGCTTTTCTATACATATTGGTATTGTACATGGGGAAGAACACCCGTGGAAATGCAAAACGATGAGGATCATCTATCCATGCAATAACTTCCAAGGATCCTCTATCCATGCAATAACATTCCTTCATTTTTTTAGTAGACCATACATGTAAGATAGATATTCTTTACGACTTCTTTTTCCACAGGGTTTTCTTAGGCTTTTTATTCATGATATAATTTTCAGAGGTTTTTTATAAAGTCAATATTTTTCTGTCTTTGTCACAAACCTTCTCTACCCTCGTCTATAATTTAGACGTTTACAAGTGTATTTGTTTTATTAAATTTGTCAGCATTTTTCCTTAAAGACCAGGTGTAAAAGTTCATTTTATCAATAAAACATTCCTTTCAGATGTCAGATGTGTTAATTTTTTTAGAATAATCAGATTTGGAAGCTCTTCAATATTTAAAAACCTGTAGAGGTCAATTCTGGATCCAATACAATATTTGTGTTTTCCCATGGTGTAAATAAAACTGTAAACTTTATGCGGCCAATTAACCTTGAAATTATTTTTTTTTTTTTGGGAAATAAGACATGACCCTTTCGAAAAAAGGTCACCGTAAATATTTGATATTTTATGAATTTACCTTAAAAAAACACACACACACAAAAACATAAATATATATGAGTGTATATATAAAGATACAATTTTTAAATAAATATTAACATACTTAACAAGAACGACGACTTGTATGCAAAACCATTGCCAATAAAAGTGACATTTGTTTAGGTTTCTCTCGGTTATTGGCGTCATTGTTGGGTCACACAACTCAAAGGTGGATGATAGAGGAGGATCCAATAATATTAAATGCTGACTTTATGAAGGTACAAGAATATTGTTTGCTCCACGTTCTCGGTTGTTTGTTTGCCAAAGTGTCTGGAGGTATTTTTGTTTTTATTGTGAGTATATATGAACTCATACATATATACCTGGGTAGCCTCTCTAATGTGTCTATAAGCCATATGAAAAGCAAGGGGATGCTTCTGTGTATTCTTCTGCCGTATGACATGATGTGTGAACAAAATAAAAATACTAATGCAAATAGTATAGGTCGCTGAGTGTGAGTAACGTTATTATAACAATCCTGTCATGCCAGTTAGCCAGAGCCAGAGCCAGCCAACCAGTCAGTCAGTCAACCATCACTTGCTGTGAAAGTGAGTTAATATTTTTCCACGTTCCCTTATTTTGTGCAGTTCATTGACCCCCTTCGTTTTTGTTTTCTATGTGATGCATATTAAACAGAGGATATTAAAATGAACTTTGTGAAAAGATATTTAAAAAAAAAAACTTATTGATTGATTGATTTTATTTGACTGCTTCTCTCTGTCGCCTCTTTCATTTGACAGTATTGTAAACAAGAAATTGTAATAACAATAATATGAAAGGAGCTTCCCTGGAGCAACAAGCAGCAAAATAAAATAGGATTCATGTGAAATGATATTAAATGGAATTATGTATTGAATATCAAATTTGTGAGAAGAAAATGCACTCCATCACATTCGAATAGGTTTGACATTGTACAAAAGAGCACCACATGAAATGGGGGGGGGGGGTTGGTAACCATCTTTAAAATAATATTTTAAAAATTTGGCAATTTATTGGCAACTAAATATTTTCTCACGAAATTATTTTGTAGAGAGATCGTAAAAACTATTCATAGATTTGACCAATTTTAGAAAAAATATTCCTGTGTCTCAAAAGCGATACGAAAATGAATACGAAATATCGGCATTATTCAAAATAACTTTTTAAATGTTGGATTTTCTGAATTGAGTTAAAAATTCGAAAAACATATTTCCCATAAAATATTAATAGAATTTCCGTAAACGAAAAAAGAGTTCGGCTCGTTTTTTTTTTTTTTGAGCGAGTTTCACACTTTACTTAAAGCTAGTTTTTCGGAGGCATGCTAAATATTGAAGGAAATTTGAAATGTTGGTATTGGAGTCACTGTTGGTGGGTATGGTTGAAATATAGTACTAAAAAAAGTGCGAAAAGTACTAAATGGTATTATATGTCGTATTTAAGGAGGAGGTAAGACCTGAAAACATGAAATTTGAAATTATGAAATTATGTGCAGGATAAAAGAACCAAAAAATAAGTGATATTAAAAAAATATCCTAAAATGCACTTAATTTGATACAATTGGAATTTAATCGAACGGATAGAGGTAAAACCTTGAAATTTAGTATAGACATTAAAAGTGAGATGTGGTTTTTGGAATTTTGAAATTTTTGTATTGGGAAACACTGCTGGGTATTGGGATAGGGTGGAGATATTGAGGTAGTTCCAGACTAAACTGCTAGAAACTTGTTATTTAGCACGAGGGCTAGTCTTAATGCGTGATGGAGTGCGGAATATATATTTACTAAATGGTTTTTGGAAAATCGAACTTTAAGGTTACAAAAAAGTTCTAAAATGGTACTAAACTTCTAAAAAGGTACCATTCGGTAAAATAGTATGAAAAGTACTAAAAATCAAATACTTTCTATTGTACAAACGGAATTAACAAAAATTCTAAGAATCGGGATGAGAGGCACTGATGGAGTGCAGAATAGACCTACCAAATAGTTTTTAGAAATTCGAACTTTAAGGTTTCGAAAAGTTCTAAAATGGTACAATTCGGTATTCGGAATCAAGGTTGGAAAGTAAGTTTGATATATGAAGGTGGTTTTGGAAATGTTTTCTAAGGATACGAAATGTATTAAATTGTACTAAATTTAGAACATCTCAAATTTTACATTGGCGGTACTGAATTTGGTACCGAATGAAGACATAGTTCTGAATTCCTGAAATTTGATATTGATGACACTGTTGGAGTCTGGGGTTAAGATATAGAGATCGATTTGGAAATTGTGTACTTAAATTGTTCGAAAAGTACTAAGTGGCACTAAATTGGGTATTGGGTGAAGGAATAAAGCGGGAATCCCGAAAGTTGATACTGAGGTATTTGTTGGTATTTCGGATTGAAATATGAATGTGGTTTTGGAAATGTGTACCATATTTGTACGAAAAGTACTAAATTTAATAATAATAATAATAATAATAAGGGTTAAGGTTCTGGTTTTAGATATGTGTACTCTAATTGTACTAAAATGGTACTAAATTTGCTAATGGGGAAAACTAAAGAGATGAAATCATGAATTTAGATATTAAGGTCGCTGTTGGTATCTGAGGTTGAGATATGGAGATTGTTTTTGAAATGCGTATTATAATTGTCCAAAAAAAATTGTATCTGGGATAGAGGGATGTAGATTGTTTAGAATATGCGTACTTAATGGTACTAAATTTGGTATTTGGGTGAAGGCATAGAGCTGAAATTCTGATATTATATATTGAGGCCACTGGGTCTGTATATGGAGACGTTAAAGTAGTTTTGGACAGAAAAATTGGACGTGGGTTCATTGTGCATTGGTTTTACAAAAATCCCCCAGTGTAAGCATTTTCCTATTATTCTCTCCGAAAAAAGGTATTTGGATAATAATTTGAATAATATATAAAACCTTGAAAGTCTCGACATTTTGTGCGATTTATGAAATTTTGATTAAAAAATTTTGACATACTGAACAAATTGTGCATTTTAAATGCTAAAAAGGCCTAACACAAACTGTTGGAACAAATCTAAAAATTTGAGGTGTACTTTTCGCGTACCACATATGTTTAGATGTGTATATATATTTTTCACTTTCTCTTATGAAATTGTAAGCATATGATAGTATTAGATATGTACATATGTATTATAAAATTCAGAACATGGAGAATATGGAGAGTTGGTGAAAATTATATATTAAGGCTTTTTTCAAATTTGAACCGATTTTTGTGAAATTTGTCCTAAAACAAGAACCTACATTATGAGTGATCTGTCCTCTCGCAATATGTCAGGAACGAAAGAGATCGGTGTGAAATTGTGGTTACATTCAAATCCAAGGTTCTTTTTTTTTGGAGCCTATTTCAGACTTTAGGGGCCAATATAACGCTATAATTTGAAAGCTGGGCAATTTTTACAACGAATATTCACGAGGCCTGTTTTTTTTTAATCTTTGTTTCCATTCCAAAATGGATGCATATAAATTACAATACATATTGTGAACAATATGAACAATATAGGAAAAGTTCCACATGTCTATGATAATATCTACGATTCTTGGATGACATCATGTTTTTTTTTTTTTTTTGTTCTTTTTTAAAAATAACAAACAGTAATAAACAAATTTTCCATGAGACACATAAATCAATTGAAATAAATGGAAAAATATTATTTATATACAATTTTGGTTGTAGCGGCCATTCGACATTCTTGTAATGTTAAACAAATTATTCTTGATTTGTGGCACATTTATTATCCAAATGGCAGCAGCGCCAGAAAAATTATAACAATTCAATGACAAAATCAAATAAATTACCACAGACTGAGAGCGGGCGAGCGTTCTATTAAGATGTTAGAGCGGCGATTGGGTTTTTCATTTTTTTTTAGTTTTAAAATGTCAAGCACAACAATATGTCCACAGAGAGTTCATGACGATGATAATTATGGGTTCGGAGGCATGGATTTGAACAAAAATAAAATATACAGTATAAGGGAAATATGTTACGGAGTAGATTTGAATTTACAAAATAGTTGTAAACTTGTAATTGTCCTGCCTAAGTCATACTTTATCATGGCTTTTGTTTTTCATTTAATTAACCAAAAAAAAAAAAAAAATTACCTCTACGATATCATGGCCGAATACTGTAGTCCGATTTCATAGTATTTTCTCCTATAGTTTTATTTTTCAGATGACAAAAAATAAGATTTATGACTTTTAATAGTAAATAACTTAAGCAATTGGCCAATGACGCGTTGTAATGTTTTGCCAGCAGTAAATAACGATGTTTGGAGAACAAGTGTGCCTGTCGACTGACTGACTGTCGGTTGTGCATGATATTTAGATTGTGTTACGTTTAAAACAAAAACTCATTTAACGAATAAAATACTGCGATAGTTGAGGGTTGCAACTAGGCGATGATTAGCCGCGACTTAGTACTCAACATGAAACAGAGCAAATAAAAAACTGGTGAGAAAAATCCAATTGAAATGTAATTGTTATGTTCGTTAAAACGATGCAGTCAAATATAGATTTTATTTAAGTTGAACAAGTGTATTTTAAAATTACTATTGATGTTTCAAGGGTAGAGGATAAAAATATATATCGTAAATCTCAAATTACGATAAAACTATAAAAAAACAGGTCACATTATTGAGAACCAACACAAAAAAGAAAAACGCTACAAACTAAAAACTCAAAGATCGATAAACGAAAATCGAATGAAACATAATCTGCTTGCTTAAAGTGAACTCAGCTCGATGAAGCGGGTGGATGGAGGGTGGGATCTTTACTCCATGTCAATAAATATTTTCATCATTCACAACAAATCTCATGGTGTTGTGTAATTTAAATCTACTCCTACATAGAACACACACAATTGAAGTATTGAGATTCCGAACACCACAGCCTTTGAAACAATCTAAAACTCTTGTCTAGAGTCTAAGATCGATATTGGTTTGCTAGACCACATCAATACTAGATTGTGAGCGTGTATTGCATGCGTCAGAGCACGAACGATTTTAGAAGAAAACAGAATTTAAAATAAATGTCACTTCAAATTGACCCCATTTTATATGGATATTTATAAGTCTAAATTTAAATATGTATGTGTCGTATTTTTAGGCGAGAGCTAGAAAACATGTAGCTCAATATTAATAAGAATAATGCTGATTTGTTTGCTATATGTGCTATTATTGTATTTTAATGAATTATTATTGGTGGCGGGAGGAGGAGACTTCAAACCCAAAAGATACTGAGAAAAAATATAGTAGAGAATAGTAAATTTCATGCAGAAAATACTAATACGAATAACAAAATTGAAATAAATGACTCCACATCCTACCTCACTAAAAGCAATGGCAACGGTTACCTTTCACATTACCAGTAGGTAAAAAAGTAATGGCAGTGGCACTGTGAGTAAAATATATCAATGCAATACAATATATGTTTATCTATACCCTTATTATGTGTGTATTGTGTAGGAACTTGTGTAAGTAGTTACCAATATAATTACTAGGATGCACCTTTCTATACCCTCAGCCATACCGCTTTTTTTAGACGTAATGGTAGCATGCTACCAATAGTGGTCCTACACAGGACCAGGGTATATATCATTTGAGACGGTCAAAACGTGCCTAGTCGAAATAATGGTTTTAGACCCTAGGTCTCTTTGGACCAAACCCGTTTCAAGACATTTGCAGTCGATCTAGCGATGTTCGTCCGTGTCTGTTTGTCTGGCTGGTGCGCACGATAACTCTCGCAGGGAGTATACGATTTGGTCCAAACTTAGAACGAGTTCGGAGATGGGCAATATCGGTCCAATCTTTTTGGTACCTCTCCCTCAAAAAACCGAAATTTTTAAAAATATATACGTTTTGCACAGAAATAGGAGGGATAATCTGATCTTGCTCCAGCTTTGCAAATCCTAATATTTACGTCAGTGATAGGTCAAGTGCGACAATGGACATTATCGGTCGGAGATGGGCAGTATCGGTCCACTCTTTCTGGTACCTCCCCCTCAAAAAACCGAAATTTTTAAAAATATCTACGTTTTGCACAGAAAGAGGAGGGATAATCTGATTTTGCGTCAGTGCTAGGTCAAGTGCGAAAATTGACAGCATCGGTCCCCTCCATCAAGTACCTCTCCCACAAATGGCTAACAATTAATTACAACTCTTGTACAATGTGATGTAAGTGTCCGATTGTCTTCAAATTTCACAAAACCCCAATAATTTTATTAACCCAAGATCTGGTGTTAAGATGGAATGTATCGGTCCACACTCTCTGGTACCTCCCCCACAATACATCGAAATATTGAATATCCATTAAGCTCATTAAACGCGAAATTAACACCCGATTCCATTTAGACTTGGCATACCTGAATATTTCCATCAACACAGGATCTGATATAAATAACTGGATCTGATATAAAAACGATAGAGATCGGGCCATTCCTTCTGGTACCTCCCCCCACACAGGGTCAAAGTTTTAAATAATCAAAACATTTATAAAATCCGAAATAGGCATCCGGTTTTTTTCAAATTACACACATCACAATATTTTTTATTAACCCAAGGTTTGGTGTCAAGTTGAGATATATTGGTCTACGATCTGAGATATATTGGTCTTCCTTCTGGTACCTCCCACGCAAAGGGTCAAAATTTTGAGTATACATGAAGTTCATATAACGCGAAATTAACATCTGATTCCATTCAGACTTGGCACATCTCAATATTTCCATCAACACAAGATGTGTTATAAGGATGGTAGAGATCGGATCATTTCTTTTGGTACCTTCCCCCAAACTGTTGAGAAACCAAATGCTGAAAGTGTGCCAAATAAGCATTCAACTTCAAATTTCAAATATACAATCATTTTTGCTAACACAAGATCTGTTGTATATATTTGCGAAACCCTTCTTGTATCTCATCCACAAAGGGTCACAATTTTCAATACTTTTATCTGTCATAACTTGTGAAGCACGTTTACAATTTGCTATATCTAAATATTTCTCTCAACCAGAAACTTGGGATGAATATGGATTTTATGATGAAGTTACCAATATAGACCAAATCTGGCACGTCGCAATATTTATATCGAAATTATTTAGGTTCGATATGAAAAGGAAAATTTTGGTCCATTCCTTCAGAACCCACTTCATAGAGGGTCAAGAGTTTGAATAATCATAACGGAAGTCAAAATATATTTAAATAAACGAACATTGCTTGAGGGATACATCTGTCGGCAGAACCGACTGATAATTTTTAACTTGTTCTAAAACAAATAAAGCATCTGGTATATATTTTGAATTTTACTTAATTTCAGTAAGATCCTTTAAAATATCGACTATTTCATAAATAACCCAGGCTGTCAAAAATTTAACTAAAAATTGCAATTAATTTTTCCCAGTGTATTCTACACTCGAGACATCTGCTAATTTACATATATTCTACAATCATACAATTTATTCATATTTTAAATAAAATGTCAAAACCCAAAACAATTTTATTACAAATGTACAAATGTTCAATGTCCAATTGTGTGGGGTGTTGACAATACAACAAGTCACTGTTGATGCAAGCTTGGTTATTGACTTTCAGAGCTGCTATGAGACAAAAAAAAATATTGGAAAAATTAAAATATTTTAATTGGTTTTCAACATTTATAACCGATGATATTTTAAGACTTGTGGAAATAGTCGTGACATATGAATTAATTAAAAGAATATCAACAATAAATAGCAATATATAAAATATGTAAGGAGTCTAGCATTACAAGGTAATAACTCTATCCTCACTGTATAGTGTATGAGCCGAATAACCCATTAAATGGTAATCTTAACAAATTACCTTCTACATTACCATTACCTACTAAGCTACTACTAAACCGATATTGACAATATACAGGGTGAGATAAAAAAAAAACTGCAACCAACTTCAGACTGCAGACATTTCTAAACCACTCGTCCGACAGCTGTTAAAATTATTCGAGTGATAACCCATTACATTGTTAACAAGCGTACAAAATCATTTTTCTGAGAATTTTCCAGAAAAAAAAGTTGTTCGTAATGGAATTCACGCGTGATAGTGTGATTTCTTTATATTTGGCTTGAAAATCACAAGTGGCTATCGTTAGAGCAATTAAAGAATTTAAATGTAAATAATTCTTTTGTAACTCGTACCATCGCTCGTTACCGTGATACTGGTAGCGTAGCCCGACGTCAAGGAAGTGGACGGAAGAAAACAGCAACATCAACAGAAATGGTTTGAAAATGTTTGAAAAATGGCTCGTGAGCTGAACATATCGCAATATTCCATTCAGAAAAGATGGAAAAATTAGCTCGGGGTAAGGCCATTGAAAGTCCAAAAAGTGGAAGAACTTACACCGCAAAAGAAAGAAAATAAACTCAGAAGAGATATAAAGATGCTTCGCTTGGCCGAAAGGGGGATCAACTGCCGAATCTGGGTTTCTCCCATGAGCAGCAGTTTGTAAACAAACAAAATTATGGTGTTTACTTGCCAAAGAGGTTAGCTGAAAATGTGCACCTTCGGTTGGCCACCAGAACTAAAGCACCGGCTATGTTGATGTGGGCCGCCGTAACAGCCGATGGTCGTACTCCTCTCGTATTAATCGACCGTGGCATCAGAACAAATGCCGAATATTAATGCGAAAATATTCTGGAGGGTGTATTAAAGCTTTGGGCACCCAAACCTTTTGGTCGCAGACCTTGGACATTTCAACAGGGCTCAGCACCATCAAGAATGGTTAGAAAATGAGGTTCCTCCAGATACCAATCCGTTAGACTATTGTGTCTGGAGTAATTTGGAAAACAAGGTTAGCACTAAAAAATACGAAAGTGTCGATCACCTCAAGCAAGCGCTTCGCCAAAATACACAGAACGTAAATGGGCCATTTTCGAACTTGATCTGCCTTATTATTCAATAGACAAAAATTAGAATGCAAAATCCATGACCCCTGACGGAATCCCTTCAAATGGAGGTTTTTTTTTTACCGAGAACTCCTTGAAAGAGAATACTTTTAAGCAAGCCAATATTTTCTATAAGAAAGTCTTAGTTGAAAATCATGTTCATTAGGCATATGATCAAGAAACCTTCAAAGTACTCTTCAAAAAGCAACACTATGACCGAGAAAACCCTAAAATATTCCGGAATTTTATTCGAGAGGACTATGTCAGTACTAATTACACCCAAGGTATATACGATCCGATAGTAGATGTAAGACAAAGAATAACGGTTCTTACTCTTTTGTCCATCTTCTGATTCTGATGAATTTGGATGTAAAAAATTAAAGACTAATTTCCACCATTTATTCGGGTCACGGTTTTTTGAAATGTGTCCACTTGCAGCAAATAAAGCATTGATCGATATATTGCCTTTTCGCACCTAAAATAGTTTTTTTTTTATTTTTTTAGGAAATTCTAAGGCTAACAAGTGGGAGAGAAACAAAATGACAAAAATATAACGAAATTCAGATTTAGGGCTAAATTGAAAACCTCTTCAAGACTTTTCAAGTGGCAAGGAAGAAATATGAATGGACACACCAAAGTTGCTGCGAGACCATATATCAAAGAAGATATAGGATCAAACAACATTGCTTCGAGTAGGTAAATTTTGTCCTTGACTAATAATATATTCCCTGAGGAGGGACGTGAGTACGCGCGTGCCCCAGAAATGAGTACTTTTTGACATTTTGTGTACAATTTACAAAAAAAATATGTTTTTTGTCTAGTAGGGCCACTTAAAAATGTTTTCGAGATATATTTCTGGCTACAAAAATAAACAATTTCGTACAAAAATATTTTAAAACATACAATGCAATATTCCATCTCCATTAACTTATTTCGTGTTATTCATTAAAATACATTTAATAAACATATTTTAAATGTATTTTAAACGTAAATATTACTTATAAAAATTACTTGTGTTCTTGTTATGTAGTAGGCTCGCCACCAAAACATAAAAAAAAAACAAAAATATTAATACTCATTATTCCACATACCCATAGGATCATAAATATTCGAACATGCAAAGCCACAAAAATATTGCACATCATGTGCACCAAACAACAACGAGGATCATGACGCTCTGACGACGGCTATGTTCGTAAAAATTCAAATACTAAAATTCTCATAATTCATAATTGTTGGCAAAAATTGTTAACCTCTTTTTTTGGTGGTGGCATGAATGATTCGCAGAAAAAAATGGAAAAAACATATAGTGCATATTTATGTCACATGTGAGGAGGTAAAGGCAGAAAGAGAATTCGTAAATGGTGTAGAATTTAAATCTAAACACTAAGAAAACTATGAATGTTGTATTCCATAAAAGAAAATATTTTTTCCATTTTTTTTTTGTTTTAGTTCATTTGTGCCAAAAACTAAGGCCCTGGAGCAGAGAATTGCATGCCATAGCTGGTGGCAGTGAAGGAATGAAATGAAAATAAATTCTTGCAACATTTGTTAGAAGACAACCAGAAATGTTGCATGTTTTGTGGTTAACACTATACTACAAATGAGTTGAGCGGAACGAGTGTGGAGAAGAAGAAAGTCGACACAATGCAATAAGTTTCTTTTTTTTTTTTTTTTTAAGTTGTTATATTTCTTTCTTTTTTTTTGTTAGTTCCTTCTCCAAAACGAGAAGAAGTAGATATTTTTGGTTTTTGTATTTTTTGACACATATATTTTTTTTTTTGTGGTAGTGGTACTTGTTCGGAATTATGTTTAAGTCATATCCATTGCAGCAACCATGTGTATGTATGGGCGAACACCACTTGAGTTTGCTATTGAAATTGCCAAGGGAAGTTGTCTGCCAAACAGGAAAGTGATTCTAGACTAGCCAGACGACAGGCAGCAATATGACCAAAACACAAAAAAGTGTAGAGCGAAAAAAAAAACTCCGACAAGTAATTTGGACAATAATATATTATAAAGTTTATTAACTTAAGGGAGTTTCATAAAGAGTTTTGGTGCTGCTGTTGGCAGGGAACATACACTAATAAAAAGGTAAACTGAGTGGAAGTTTTTAAATTACGTTTTTAAACACAATAGAGGAAGAACAACTGAATGAAAGCGAGGACAATTTTTACTAGTTTGGATTATGAAAAAAATCTATGACAGAAGTTAGGTAATATGTCAGTGCACTATAAAGAAGGAAGTTCGAAAATTAATGTGATCATTAAAAAAAATTCCTTATTATACACATATGCAATAGAGCAAAAAATATATTTTTCAATATCGTCTGTTTTTAAACAAACCACTATCGGTCCTATTAAAAAATTTTGTACTTTTTCTTGTTCCATGTACGAAACCATATTGTCTTTCTATTTTAAGGTTTCCGAAAAGATGCAATATATTCTGAAAATTTGACAATATTTGGTACGGTTTGCACTGATTATTGGTACCAAAATTAGGTACTTAAATAAAATCGTATTTTATAAGTCCATAACATGTTAAGTCATGTTTCTGGAATGTTAACAAAAGTGTACCTTCTAATACTCCGCGTCAAAAATTCTGATCCTCAAAGTCGAGGTGTATTTACTACAACTAGGATAGCCGGTAACCTCTTCCGCTCTTTAACACTCGCCTATCAAAGCTAATTTCTTGTAAATCTCCCTTCTTCTTTGTTTCAGTTAAAATATAAAGTTAAAACGTATCAGTCGGTACTGCTACAGACGTATACCCTCAGCCAATGTTCGATTATTTAAATATTTTTGACTTCTGTTATGATTATTCAAACTCTCGACCCTCTGTGGTTTGGGTTCTGAAGGAATGGGCCATTTCATATCAGACCTAAATAAATTCGATATAAATATTGCGATGTGCCAGGTTTGATCTATATTGGTAACTTCATCATAAAATCCATATTCATCCCATGTTTCTGGTTGAGAGAAATATTTAGATATAGCTAATTGTTAAGAATTGCTGAGTTGTTTCGTAAGTTATGACAGATAAAAGTATTGGAAAATTGTGACATTTTGTTGGTGAGGTACCAGTAGGGGTTCGCAGCTATATATCATCTTCACAACAGATCTAGCAAAAATGTTTGTATGTGTGAAATTTGAAGAGAGTTGAATGCTTATTTGGCTTACTTTGAGCGTTTGGTGTCTCAAAATCTAGAACCCTATGTGGGGGAGGTACTAGAGGAATGGTCTGATATCTACCATCTTTATAACAAATCTTGTGTTGATGAAAATATTGAGATGTGCCAAGTCTGAATGGAATGGGAAGTTAATTTCGCGTTTCATGGATATTTTGACCCTATTTGAGGGATGGACAAAAAGGAGTGGACCGATATCTCCCAACTTCACAACAGATCTGTGTTAGTAGATATAATGGAATGTGTGAAATATAAAGAGAGCCTGATACTTATTTCGTATTTTATAAACGTTTTGGATATTCAAAACTTTGACCTTTGTGGGGGAGGTACCAGAAAGAATGTTCCGATCTCTATTGCCTTTATAACAGATCCTGTGTTGATAGAAATAATAAGATTTGTCAAGTCTATATGGAATCGAATGTTTATTACGCCTTTTGTGAGCTTAACGGATATTCAAAATTTCGACTTTTTTGGAGGAGTTACCAGAAGGAGTGGACCGTTATATTCCATCTTAACACCAAACCTTGGGTTAATAAAATTTTTGGGATGTGTGTAATTTGAAGATAATCGGACTCTTACATCACATTTTATGAGAGTTGTAATTATTTAAAGTTTTGACCCTTTGTGGGGCAGGTACCGAAAGGAGTGGACCGATATATTCCATCTTAACACCAGACCTTGCGTTAATATAAATATTAGGATGTATAAAATTTGAACACAATCGGACTCTTACATCATATTTTATGAGAGTTGTAATTATTTAAAAATTTGAGGGGGGAGGTACTTGATGGAGTTGACCTAAATTGTTCATTTTCGCAACTAACCTAACACTGACGCAAATTTTCGAATTTGCAAAATTGAAGCAAAATTGGATTATCGTTTCTCTCTCTGTGCAGAAAATATATTTTTTGAAAAATTCGAAAAATTCGGAGGTGCCACAAGGAGTGGCCCGATATTGCCCATCTCCGAATTCAATCTAAGTTTGACAAAAATATTACGATGTACCAAGTTTTGGACCAAATCGGATACTCCCTTCGAAAGTTATGGTGCGCACCAACCAGACAGACGGACATCGCTGGATTGACTTCAAATGTTCTAAAACGGATTTGGTCAAAAGAGACCAAGGCGACTAGGCACGTTGTAACCGTCTCAAATGATATATACCCTCTCCAGCCACATGGCTGAGGGTATAAAAAATCATGAATATTAGCTCTTGAGGTCTTGCGTTTTTCGTTCATATTTTAAACACATTGCGATAGGCGATAGTACCTTTTTACCAAAGAATATGCCGTCATATCAGATTATTTAGTACTATTTGTATACTACACACTCAGTACTTTCCGTAGCTAGCTAGATTTCCCATGAAAATGCTTTTTACTACTGATTTAGTACCTTTTTAGCTGTCCAAACTTATTTCATCCATTTTTTACTCCATACTCGAAAAAAGAACTTCAGGTTTCCTATGTAATCACAGTTTTTCCCTTTTTGCTTCATCTCACCCCCTACACCCCAGCTCCGTTAAGCACATTTTAAATTTTAGAATTCCAGCTTTAGCCATTCGTTAAGTACCATGGCATAACTTTTAGCACTTTAATGACACTTTACTTACGTCAAATTTCAAGGTTATTCATTCCTGAATACCATGACACCCCCTTTAGAACATTTTTGTATCTTTAATATTGTTTTAGTACATAACTTAAAAATTGAAGCAGTATTTCACCCCTCACATTTACAGTAACCAGAGATTTTTCTCTTTGATCCGTTCCCCAAACACTAGGGGCACATACATGGTACATTTTTGGAATTTGGTGCATTTTTATTTGCAATTTAAAAACAAAGCGGTATCTTATATGAAATCATCATCAAAAATTCACTAACCTGATTTATCGGAACGCTTAAATTTTTATCAATTGTTACATTTTTCTCTTTCCTTTCCAATATTCAAATTTACCAACCATTTACTGTTCATTCAATACCATTGAGAGCAAATGTTGCAACCTTAAGCGCCTCCTCCAAAGAACCACACACACCACACAAACGAAAATCCTGAAACTGCCAATTTTCTTTTGTCATAAAAAATCTGTAATGCTTCAATTTTCCCTTAATCTGCTGTTATTACAGATATTTTGCACCTACCGAAATCGAAACCACAATGCGCACCAAAGGAACATTGAAGCTTACTTGAAAACCGTAAAAGTTTACCAAAAAAAGGAACCCAACACAGTTGGAAATTGAAAATGTGTTCTCAAGAGTTTCGGTTGTATGCAGTTTCCTAATGCCATGCTGCTTGGTTGGTACTGGTTGGTGCACTGAACAGTCTCAGACCGAAGTTGGCTGGCTGACAATGACAGTGGCATTGCTGCTGTAATACTTTAAGCTTATTTTATTTCACTCATTATTTGGTTTGGAAACATATGATGATACTTTAACTTATTTCATGTTCTCGTTTTAGTTCTCCTTTCTTTGGAAGAATGAAAATAGCCAGTTTTAGTGTTGCTTGGTTTTTATACCCCTCACCCAAGTATGGAGGGTTTGTTAAGTTTGTCATTCCGTTTGTAATAACTATAAATTTTGGGCCCCACAAAGGAAATTGCTGTAACTTCTGAACAATTTGAAGTTGGATGATAACAATTTACTCAGATGCGTGTTAGGTCTGCAGGACTTTTGGTATTGAATATGGGCTATGAAGTCCACGTTATGGTATAGTCCCCACATAAATGCACCGACAGATTTAAGGTTTTTGAGGAGTTTGAGTCACAATTTCAACCCGAGTTGACTGTTAATTGGCAGAATTTGGTTATATTATGTAAGAAACATCCTTCTATAGAACCTTAAATATTGGTCTAAGTCTTGGAAAAGTGCCCATATAACTCTACATCCAGATATTCGGTATTTGTGTCACATTATTCATTGGAATTGTTTCAAAAACTGGTAAAAAGATCTTAAAAATACCAACTGCAGCCGTTATATTAGGGTCTGTATGACGACGTGGACCTGCATAGGCAATTTTTGTCATAAGCCAATACAATATTCAAATGCGAAACTTAACAAAAAGAAAATCGGTATAGAAAATAGTACCCATACCAAAAAGTGGACCTGAAATTTTTCTGTCATAGTAACAATTACGAACTTCAAATTAGAAATTTGAAACAATTCCGGGGAATAGTATCGCTAAAATCATAAAAATACCGAATATCGGGAGGTACCGTTATATAGGGGCAATACGAAGACGTGGACCTGCACACACACTTTTCTGTCATTGGCTGTAGTATCCATTACGAACTTCAGGTATTAACTTTGAAACAATTCCGGTGAATAATTTCGCTAAAATCATCAAAGTACCGAATATAAGGAGTTACAATTATAACGTGGACTTGCACTGACAATTTTCTGTCTTAGGCTGTAGCATCCATTACGAACTTCACATACCAAATTTTAAATAATTCCGGTGAATAATGTCGCTAAAATCATCAAAATACGGAATATCGGAAGGTACCGTTATATGGGGGCCATACGAATACGTGTACCTGCACAGACAATTTTCTGTCTTACGTTAGGTTTGAAGCGATTCTGGTGAATAATGTCGCTATAATCATCAAAATACTGAAGCTATATTAGTACCTCCATTATATGGGGGGCTATACAAAAAAGTGGACCTGCAAAGACAATTGTCTGTCATAGACTAAAGTATCCTTTACGACCTTCAAATACCAAGTTTGAAAAAATTCCGGTGATCAATGTCGGGAGGTACCATTATATGGGGGGCTACACCACAACGTTGACCTCCATGGCCCATTTTAAATACCAAAAGTACTGCAGAAATAATATACATTTAAGCAAAATTTATAATATTCGAAGTGAATATTTTCAAATCAAATAACGGTGACTTGTGCTGTAAATAGTTATGTGTGAAGGATTCATAATAAGAAAACTTGGAGATTAATTCATAGACCCAACAAATAGCTATGACGCTGGGTTCAGTCTAAAACTCGAATAAAATCCCAAATTATTTCAAGATCTGTTCAAATTTGTGGCAATAAATCTAATGTCCCAAAATCTAGGTTTCATTAAGGACTTTATATTTGGCATTTGAAATTAGAGCACAGCACATTTTCACTCAGGAATGGAACTTGCTCACGAGCAGGATTACTCGAAGAGTGATAGTTTTTTACGGACTTTATTCTTCACTCATTTGTTTTGCTGGCAGCAATCCCAAGTAATTTATGTTTGAAAAATTAGAGAGGGGAGAGAGGAGGGATAGGAAGGGATGACAAGGGAAAAGGACTGGACGAGGCAGGATGAGAGGACGATTTTGTACTGGAAAATACACATACATAGAAATATACCGACGGTGTGACAAAAACTAAGAGGGCTTAGCAAGAGTAGAATCTGCTCGATTTCGAACGAATTTTTCTCTCACTCTTATTCGAGTGATATCGAAAAATAGAGTTTACTCGATATTTTTCTCCCAAGAGCGCACTTACTCAAATTCGATGGATATTCAATTTTTTAAAATCTAGCGAGTATTTAAAAGGTCTGTTTGAGACGCTAACTAATAATATTTTGAATACAAGATACAAAAATATTTACCATGTTACAATTAAAATACATGTGTAACAGAAGAACATACCTGAAAAAGAAGAAAGCAATTATTAATAAAAAGTGAAAATAATTAAAAATAAAAAGAAAATAAATCATATTAAAAGAAAACAAAAAATCGGTATTAAAAAAGTAATTTTAGAAAAAATATTTTTTTTTTAATTAGAAGATTTTAGTAAATTTTCATGTTATCAAAATAAATAGTCCTATGCATACCCCCGACACACACACAACAGGCCAGAAACATTAATTTCAATAATCATTTGCACGTTTCGTTGACATTGTCACAGCACCATGACACATGTTTGATTGATGACCACCACCATAACCAACAACCACTATCATAGCATTACCACATCAATGAATTTCTATATTACGGTCACCACCACAGCATCGAAAAAAAAACCATTGAAGATCATTTTTCTTAACCAACTAAAAATACAACAACAACATTCCTTTGTATACCAAAAATACAAAGTTTTGGAGAAAAACAAAAAAATAACAAAAATCAACACTTGACAAAAATTCTACAAAACAATATAAATTATGGCAAACAATTTTGTGGTTATGTTCAACACCAATTTTTGTCCCATACCAACGGCCAACAAAACAAGAAAAATTAACAAAAAACCAAAAGTTGCGTTGCAACATCAACAAAACATCAATCCACAGGAATATTTTTGTAGCATGTCTGGCGGCTGTCAAATTCCCTTTCTTCCTTCGTGAGACAGACGGAGACAATTGGAACGCAAAAAATATGATCAGCTGCAGTAGTGACAGCAACAATGGCAACAGCAAAAACATGACATTTATTGTAACTGCCAGAGAAATACTCATCATATGGCACACAGCCATTCTACTCCATTTGTTGAGTGGCAGTAGAATGACGACTGGTGTTGTTGCAACACCAACATCAGCATCATCAACATAATCGCCGCCACTACCACCGCCGCTACTATTCCAAAACGATGGTGCTCCAAAAAATATGCATGAGGATGACATGGAGACGACACAAAGCGAGAGAGAGAAGTGAAAAACTTTTACTTTACATATCTGCATTTTTTGTTTCGGTGCACATGTTGAGTGTGTTGTTGTTGCTGCTGAGGCTACATGTGGCAGGTTTGAGGTTTTCAAGTTGCAATAATGCTCCACAAGCAACAACAGCAGCAGCAGCAGCACATGCTGTTGCATTTATGCAGCGAAGAGTGTCATTTTTGTTGAAGTTGATGTTTGTTAATGTCGGGTGTCATTGTCGTTTTTGCAGCTACTGCTGGCTGGAGTGGTTGGTTGGTTGGTTGCCTGGCAGGTCTGGCGAAACGGTTGACTGACTGCATGAAATATGCAGCAGCCGATTTTTGTTCTTGTTAATGTATCTATGATTGTCTATCAAGTCACTCAAACGCAGTTTTTTGTTGATAATTTTTCAAATTTGTGTTGGGCGGAGAACTGTGGGTGGCTAGTCCACAAAAAAGATGTACCGAGAAAAAGAACCAATTCGAATCAGGGTCTACAGAAATATTTTTCATAAAAAAAATATAGAATACCTTGTCCTCAGAAACTAAGTACTAAGTTTTCTCATAGACAACTTTGTCCTTAGTCACTGATGATGAAGTTTTCCTACAGGAACTTTGTTTCCCAGGACGTGAAGTGATTTTTTTCATAGCAAAATTGGTCCTCGTACACTGAGGATGCAGTTATCCACAGAAAACCTGGTCCTCAAGCACTGCGGATTCAATTTTCCATGGATAATCATAGACTTTCCATAGACAACTTGGTCATCAGGCACTGAGAATGCAGCTTTCCATAGCAAACTTGGTCCTCAGGCACTGAGGATGCTGCTTTCCATAGACAACTTGGTCATCAGGCACTGAGGATGCAGCTTTCCATAGCAAACTTGGTCATCAGGCACTGAGGATGGAGTTTTTCCATAGTGAACTTGGTCCTCAGGCACTGAGGATGCTGCTTTCCATAGAAAACTTGGTCATCAGGCACTGAGAATGCAGCTTTCCATAGAAATCTTGGTCCTCAGGCACTCAGGATGCATCTTTCCCTAGAATACTTGGTCATCAGGCACTGAGAATGCAGCTTTCCATAGAATACTTGGTCATCAGGCACTGAGGATGCTGCTTTCCATAGAATACTTGGTCATCAGGCACTGAGGATGGAGGTTTCCCATAGAAAACTTTATCCTCAGGCACTAAGGATGCAATTTTCGATAGCAAACTTGGTCACCAGCCACTTAGCATGCAGTTTTCCATAGCAAACTTGGTAATCAGCCACTTAGGATGCAGTTTTTCGTAGAAAACTTTTTCCTCAGGCACTGAGGATCGAGTTTTCCCAAAATAAAACTTTGTCCTCATGTACTGAGGATGAAGTTCTCCCAAAGAAAACTTTATTCTCAAGCACTGAGGATGGAGTTTTTCCATAGAAAACTTTATCCTCAGCCATTGAGGGTGGAGTTTTTCCATAGAAAACTTTATCCTCAGGCATTGAGGATGGAGTTTTCCCATATAAAACTTTATCATCAGGCACTGAGGATGGAGTTTTTCCATAGAACACTTTGTGGTTTTTTAATAGAAAACGTTTGTCCTCAGGAGCTGGTATGATATCGAAAAACTGTGGTATCGAATTGAGCGCCTCTCTTGTTCCCTCGCCCTTTGATCTGATTTCCTTTCGAACACCACGTCGTTTCGATGCCCCGTCATGATTCTTAATTGTTGCTGTTTTGTTATTGTCATCTGCTACTTATGTTTTATAACTTCTGTAGGTGCTTCCAGCATTCGATTTGTCTGCTGTTGGCTGTCACTGTCAGCAATATGAGGTACACTCTCTCACTGTACCTAACTCTCTTATTGTACAACAATTATTTTGCCACTTTAGAAAAACGTTGAAATTTTCCTTTTTTAATATAAACAATTCATTGTCACGGTCGAGGATGATTCTGTGTTATACTACTACAAAAGAGTAGAATCAAGGATAACTAACTGCAGTATGATGCATGAATGGCTGGAAAGTAGGTTCCCTTCCCCAGCATTGCGCTCAATCCTTGCAATTATCTATTCAGTCATACATACAACCAGGCACAACCAACGAGCTCTGTTGAGATTTGTTACAACTTATGTTTGGGTTAAAAACTTTTTTTTCTACTTCAAAATACAATGAAGAAAACAAACACTAATATTTACATATAAAAAGTTATGTTGTTGTTGTTGCTGCCATTGTAGTTGTTGATTTTCAATTAGCTGCACAACAAATGGCAAAAGACAGCAGCCAGACAAATGGCCAAACGGATGCATAATTGTTTGTACTGAACACTTTAACTGCACGATGAAGGTAAATGAACTGCCGCCCAGCCAAACAACAGCAGAAATGTTGTTGATGAGTAGAGAGCGAGCATTACTGCTTAAGTGTTGTTGCTGTTGCTGCAATCATCGTCAGCATTTGAAATTGGTTTTGCAGAACACAACATTCACATTATTCATTATTATTTCTTTTTTTGTCTGTTTTGGAATCTTGAACGTCAATTAGCAACATTTAAATGGTTATGTTTTAATATAATTTATTGTTGGCTTTTGTTTTCTCAAGTGTTGTTTGTTTTTGCACAAATAATATAAATATTTGTTTTCAGGATTATTTATACACAAGTAGATGCATAACATGCTTTTGTAATAAATTAATTGAGATTTAATTAAGAGTGAATGACTTGATATAAAAGTAATGAAAATAATTTCAATTGGGATAAAAAGATGAATTAAATAAATGAAACAGAATAATAACAACCTGATACAAAATTGATCGAACTCAATATAGAAATAAAATATAGCTTCATTGGATGTATAGATAGTTTTAGTCAGAGCTTCGATTTGCTAATTTTTCTCGAGAGCGGGATTGCTTGAAGAGTACGAGATTTACAAAAAATTAACCCGCATTCTTTGGTTTTATGGTAGGGGGGCTAAAATATTTCACTATTGGTCCACGTTTTCTTGCCCCTTATTTGAAGTTATTCCATGATTTTATTTATAGGTACTTTCTGCCTAAAGAGAAATTTATGACAAAAAAATAAACACATAAATCATAAAACATATGATCTTCACCTTAACAAGGCAAAACTCAAAAAAATATATATTTTCAAGTTTTTTTTTTCTTGCAACATTGATGCAAATATCTTCTTGATATATAATAAGAATAGAGATTTGTTGTCTTTGGTGACTATTTAAAATTGATGTAGAATATTTTTGTCTTTGATGTTATCCTTTTAAAATCATGCTTTCATGGATTATTTTGCATAAATTCAAAATATGAATTCCTTGTGTTATGGTGGTGAGAGTTCGAGTTTTAGTGTCTTCTGGGACCTATAATAGAATCTTATTACAACAAATACATTTGCTGAATATTTTCACGGGATGCGAGCACGTTTAAAGGGACTGTAATGACCCCTTAATTGAGTCGCTTGAGGGTCAAAAATTTTTTTTATCAAAATAATCCTCCTCTTGTTATTTGCAATATTACCGATGACACCACAGGGTGAGATAAAAATAAACTACAACAAAGTCATTCGCCATATATTTTAATTTTTTTTTTTTTTTTTTTTTTTTGAATTTCAACCGTAAATAGTATAGGAAATAGTACAAAATTTTAGAATAAGTTTAGAATTGTTGGAATTGGTCACTTTTGGCATGAATTATGGCTCAAACGGCCAATGAAACCGTTGCTGTGCGGTATTTTGGCCCATTCCCGGTGAAGCGCTTGCTTTAGGTGATCGACACTTTGGTATTTTTTAGTGCCAAACTTACTTTCAAAAATACTCCAGACACAATAGTCCAACGGATTGGTATCCGGAGATTTTAATGGCCATTGTGCGCTGGAAATGAAGCAGGAAGCTCATTTAGTACCCATTCTTGGGTGGCGCGTGCAGAGTGCGATGGCGTTGAGTCCTGTTGGAATGTCTAAGGTCTGTGGCCAAAATGTTTGCCTGCCCAAGGCTGCAATACAGGGTGCTTTGGGCCCATTCCAATCGACGAGGCTTGTCCGCAGGCAACATTCTTTGCGTCAATTGAATTTTGTACGGGAACAAATGCAAATCAATGCGAATAAGCCGTTGTAAAGTGGACCGAGCCATGCCCAACTGCTGAGAACGGCGTTTTTGGGATGTTCTTGGGGACCTCTCAACACTGGCTCGTACGGCAGCGATATTCTCGGCCGATCGCCTTGGTCGACTTTTATATGGCCTCTTCGGATTAGAAAGAGCCTTACCAGTCGAAAATGTTTCGTATAAACGCTTAATGGTGTTCTTAGAAGGCGCTCTTCTCACATTTTCTAATGTTTTAAAAGCACGTTGAGTTTTCACAATTGACTTCTTGTAAATTTCAACTATTTCAGAGCGCTCGCGTGGCGTGTATTGGTTCATGGTAAAAGTCTGCTTGGACTGACGCTTCAAACGCGGTGTGTCATTAAGCGATGTGACATCTCTGTCAAAAGTTATGGCGTTGCCAGGTGGGTCCGTCGAATATGGGCAACCCTGTACACCCTCCGGAATATTTTCGCATTTATTTTGATGCCACGGTCGATTAATACGAGCAGAGAGCGACCATCGGCTGTTATGGTGGCCCCCACCATCTCCATGGCCGACGCTTGGGTTCTGGTGGCCAAACGAAGGTGCACATTTTCAGCTGACCTCTTTGGCAAGTAAACACGATCATTTGGTTTGTTTACGAAGTGCTGGATAAAGAATGTTTTCTCATCGGAGAAATTCCAATTCGGCAGTTCACCAATTTCGGTCAAGCGAAGCAACTCTTTAGCTCTTTTGAGTCTATTTTCTTTCTGTTGAACTTTTTGGAATTTCAGTGGCTTTACCCCGATCTCATTTTTCAATATTTGCGAATGGAATACTGCGATATGTCCAGCTTACGAGCCATTTTTCGGTCACTGCGACGCGGGTTTCGATTAAGTCGCTTCTTTACTTTTCGAACCATTTCTGCTGATGTTGCTGTTTTCTTTCGTCCACTTCCTTGACGCCGGGCTACGCTACCAGTATCACGGTAACGAGCGATGACACGAGACACAAAAGATCTATTCACATTTAAATGCTGGAGTGCTGTGACGATAGCCACTTGTGGTTTTCCAGCCAAATATAAAGAAATCACACTATCACGCTCGTATTCCATCATGAATAACTTTTTTTCTGGAAAATTCTCATCAAAATGCTTTTGTACGCTTGTAAACAATCACAGCAGTCTGAAGTTGGTTGAAGTTTTTTCATCTCACCCTGGTCTTATTCTTCGCTTCACACTTAACATTTTCTACGAAGGAAATTTTCAAATATTTTTCAAATATAATTAAAAAAATTATTAAAATGGCCTTCTTGCTTTCTTACATTTATGACTACAGTACAATTTGCAAACAGGATATTTATTGTTCTTCAATTTTCTAAATATTCTACGTTGTATGTGTTTCCCTTTTTTATAGAAATTTTATAGAATTGTTTTTACAAGTAAATTTATCAAAGGGATTATTATTTAAAAAACAACTTTTCCGGTGTTTTGTTGTGAATAACGACAGGCAGAATGGGACGGAAGAGGAACAACCACTTCAAGCAACATGTTCCTAACATAATTAACTAGTTAACTTGTTATCCTCAGTGGAAAGGAGGGATAATTTTTATTTTCAACTGCCTAACTAATAATGAGGATAATATGATACGGAGATTTGTTGTTTTTTTTTCTTTCAAATGCCGAAGAAGGAAACACAAAATTGTAACCCTTTAAAGGGGATTTAAGAAAAACCCCTTTTTACACAAAACAAAGCTTGACGAGATAATGAATGAGTGTATTTTTTTGACTTGCAACACAACAGCTGTCAACGAGCTATATTTAACCCCTGTTTTCCCCTTTTTACGTCCGCTATTCGCAATCATAATTATTACATATTTTCAAACGTAAAAATAATGATTGAGGCACTTTTTTTTTTCTCGAAAATAAAAGGAAAAAAAACTACTGCGTCTAGAAATAAATATAATTTATCATAATCTTAAGCTTAACAATTTCGTTACGCCATCCGGAGATTTATGATGTGCTTCCACGTTTTTGGGAAAAATCTTTTATTAATTGTTTGTTATGAAAATGCGGAGTAGAGAAACATATCATTTGACATTTTTTTAATTAAATTTGCATATTAATTTACCGCAAAAAAAATTGATATATTTTCCTTTTCATTTCATTTATAAAATTTTGAATAGACCTCTAATGTCGAGTGATTGATTGTTTTTTTGTTTGGGAAACCCTAAACATTCTTAAATATTATTATTTTTTTTTTTTTTTTTTTTTTTTTTTTTTTTGGTTGTATTCTTGACACCATGGTGACATCTGAATTGTAGAAGGTAAAAAATCAATGTGAGAATTCCTTAAAATTTTGTAAATGGTTTATCGAATGAAAGTAGAATAGGGTGTTTCATAGAAAGTCTTATTTTTTCAAAATTCGTAATTCCCTTTCAATTTTCTGTACTAAGCTAGAAAGACTTAATAGAACGCCCTTGCTGTACAGGGTTGCACATATTCGACGGACCCATCTGGCAACGCCATAACTTTTGACAGAGATGTCACATTGCTTAATGACATACCGCGTTTGAAGCGTCAGCCCAAACAGATTTTTACCATGAACCAATACACGCCACGCAAGCGCTCTGAAATTTACAAGAAGTCAATTGTGAAAACTCAAAGTGCTTTTAAAACATTAAAAAATGTTCGAAGTGCGCCTTCTAAGAACACCATTAAGCATTTATACGAAAAATTTTCGACTGGTAAGGCTCTTTCTAATCCGAAGAGGCCATATAAAAGTCGACCAAGGCGATCGGCCGAGAGAGAGAGAAGTCCCCAAGAACATCCCAAAAACGCCGTTCTCAGCAGTTGGGTATGGCTCGGCCCACTTTAAAACGGATTATTCGCATTGATTTGCATTTGTTCCCATACAAAATTCAATTGACGCAAAGAATGTTGCCTGCGGACAAGCCTCGTCGATTGGAATGGGCCCAAAGGTCCGTCGAATATGGGCAACCCTGTATATCAGTAAACGATATTCATGTGGCGAAATA
Source organism: Musca domestica (assembly GCF_030504385.1). Lineage (NCBI taxonomy): Eukaryota > Metazoa > Arthropoda > Insecta > Diptera > Muscidae > Musca > Musca domestica. The sequence continues at coordinate 37,739,977 of NW_026712114.1, forward strand.
TTAGTGTTTTTTTTTTTTAAATTACAAAAGTTTTTTCATTAAAAATTTAACTGTTTATTAAAAAAACATTAAAAATGCCCTCCCTTAAAATCACTAGTAATCTGTTAATTTTAGGTTTATACAGGGTGGGATGAAAACTGCAACCAACTTCAGACTGCCACCCGTCCGACAGCTGTTAAAATTATTCCAGTGACAGCTCAGTGTATTGTTAACCAGCGTACAAAAGCATTTTGGTGAGAATTTTCCGAAAGGAAATAGACTTAAAAGAGCCAAAGAGTTGCTTCGCTTGGCCGAAAATTATGAACTGCCGAATTTGCTTTTCTCCGATGAGAAAACATTCGGTGTCCAGTAGTGCGTAAACAAACAAAATAGTCATGTTTACTTGCCAAAGAGGTCAGCTGAAAATGTGCACCTTCGGTTGGCCACCAGAACTCAAGCGCCGGCCATGGTGATGGCGTAGCCCTCTATAACAGCCGAAGGTCGAATAAATAATGAATAAATGCCGAATATTACTGCGAAAATATTCTGGAAGGTGTATTAAAGCCTAGAGCTTGTACATTCCAACAGTACTCGGCACCATCGCACTCAGCATGCGCCACTCAGGAATGGTTACAAAATGAGGTTCCTCGCATCGTTTCCAGCGCGCAATGGCCACCAAAATCTCCGGATACAAATCCGTTGGACTATTGTGTCTGGAGTTGGTACTAAAAAATACCAAAGTGTCGATCACCTTAAGCAAGCGCTTTGCCGGAAATGGGCCAAAATCCCGCAGAGCAACATTCGGGCAGCGTGTGACGGTTTCAATGGCCGTTTGAAGGTCATAATTCGTGCCAAAGGTGACCATTTCGAACAAATCTAAACTAATTCTAAAATTTGATGCTATTTCCGACATTTTTTGCTTTCAGCAAATAAAACTTAAAATAATGTAAAAAATATGGCGTTTGACTTTGTTTCAGTTTTTTTAGCTTACCCTATATATATTATAAAAATCGGTTGCTCCATTTTAGAACACTACAGTTGAAATTGTCTTCAATATTTCGCCACACTTCATTTTCAAACACACGGCCTTAATTAGGACTGGCTCATCATTTCTTTATTTTTGCTTAAATATCTAAAACTTTATGCTTATATACTACATACGAATTCGCTGCTAAAAAAATTATTCACATCAAAAAAATCAAATTCAACCACTATTTTCTCTCAGTGCAACTCAACAGCACATCAGTGGGACACATATGGCTTTACTACAAATTCCATTTTCCAATTTTAATAACATAATTTGCAAAATGGCCATTACGTAGTCTAGATTGCTTCGCTTCTTTTCGTTTCCTCTATTGCTATGGTAGCTACACAACTATAAATATAATATTACATTAAATATTTATAAATTCAATAAAAGAAAATTTACAATTTTGGACGAAAGCAAAATAGACGAAAAAGAGGATTTTTTTTGGCAAACTAAAGGAATAAAACTAAAGCAAAACCCCTGCCAGAATATTTTTCCTTCGATCATCCTAACTAAAAATAGAAAAAACAAAATCTTTGCATACAAATAAAGCCAGGAAAAGAAAATATTGAAAAAACAACAACAGACTCTGGGTTAGTTACGCATGCATTTGCCAAATTGAATTGTAAGCCATGTTGTTTTTCTTTGTCGTCGGCATCCTATTGCATACCTTGTGTTTTGTTTTTTTTTCTTTGATTGTATATTCAATTTCATTCATACTTAACTCAATACAAAAAACAAGGACGCCAACACCGAAGATACTATCCTTATAAAATATGCAAGGGATTTTTCTTGGTATTGTTATTTTCATTTTCGAATACATAACTGCATATGAGAAGGATATGCATTTTTTCTCCCTTAACTGGTTTGAGGTCTTATCCTGCATTGATCCTTTGTTTGGTGAGGGAAATTTATCCCCACCCTGATTTATAAGTTATTGATAGGAATTTTGTGTGTGTTTTTAAGTTTGTGTAAAATACTCGGGAGTGAAATTATTTTTGGGATAGAATAATTTGATATTGAAAGGTGGAGTCTATGATCAATGGCAATGGGAAATATTAAAAAAAAAAAAAACAAATAAGCTATAAGTTCGGCCGACCCGAACTTTGAATACCCTACACAATTTGGAACGAATTTAAAACTTTTCAAAAAAAAAACAGAAAAAAAAACAATCCGTTAAAAATTCTGTTAAAGTCTTAAAAATACTAAATGTAGCCGACATATTAGGGTCTAAACGACGACTTAGATCTGCAAATTTTGTCATAAGCCATTATAATATTCAAATGCGAAACTTGGAAAAAAAGGTGATTAAGGTACTATTATATGGGGCAGTACCAAAATGTGGACCTGCAGAGACATTTTTATGTCAAAGGCTGAAGTATCCAATACGAACTCCAAAAACCAAATTTGAAACAATTCCGCTGAATAATGTAGCTAAAATCATCAAAATACCGAGTATCGGGAGCTACCGTTATACGGGGGCTATACGAAGACGTGGATCTTCACAGACAATTCTCTGTCTTAGACTGTAGTATCCAATACGAACTTCAAATAACAAAAACAATTTCGGTGAAGAATGCCGCTAAAATCATCAAAATACTGAATATCGGAAGGTACCGAGGATGTTATACGAAGACGTGAACCTGAACAGACCATCTCCCTAACGAACTTCAAATACCAAATTGGAAACAATTTCGGTAAATAATGTCGCTAAAATCATCAAAATTCCAAACATCGGGAGGTAGCGTTATATGGAGGCTATACGAAGACGTGGACCTGCACAGACAATATTCGTTCATATGCTGTAGTATATATTACGAACTTCAAATACCAAAGCTGAAACAATTCCGGTGAATAATGTCGCTAAAAAAACAAAGTAACGAATATCGGGGGTACTGTTATATGGGGGCTATACGAAGACATGGACCTGCACAGACAATTTTCTGTATTAGGCTGTAGTGTCTATTTCGAACTTCAAATACCAAATTTGAAACAATTCCGTTGAATAATGTCGCTAAAATCATCAAAATACAGAATATCGGGATCGTTGTATGGGGGCTATACCAAAACGTGGACATACATGGCCCATTTTCAATACCAAAAGTCCTGCAGACATAATATACATTTGAGTAAAATTGTATTAATATACTGTATTTCGTTCGGAAGCTAGAGTGATTTCCACAGACGGACGGACGGACGTCTCTAAATCGACATAGAATTTTATGCTGGTCAAAAATATATAGTTTGTGGGGTCTAAAATGTATATTTCGAGATGTTACAAATGGAAAGAAAAACTAAAGATACCCTAAATACTATGGTGGAGGGTATAAAAGAAATTTTCATTTGTCATAATATTTCTTTTCTCTGATAAAATTTCATTTCGGAATATTATTTATTACAAATCGATGAAGGATAGCAAATTCGAATTTCTTGTCATTGTACAAATTTCGAGTAGTTGAAGAAATTCCCCCGAATACCTTGACTCCCCATATACTATTTTTATTTTTCTCCTTTTTCCTCCACAAATATTTTAAACAATAAACATTTTTGTGAGCAACATTGTTGCATGTTTATTTCTTATGAAATTTTATATATCGTCCAATTGTTGGAACAAAAATATATGTCACAGCTGCACATATTGTTTATTCCCAGAAGGCAAATTGATGCTTAGTTCGCTTTTTCTGTACAGCTTGGTATTTGAAATTTTTTTCTTTTTCGTTTTAAAGAAACTGAGCGATAGTTGTTTTTTTCTGTTTAGTTTTTTTTCTGTTTATTTTTTTTTTTTTTGTTTTTTGTGGAATCTCGATTTGTTTGAGATTCCATTCATAATATCATTTATGATGAAGCGTCGGAATAATGATGCTTTAGTTTTGTATTCCAATTTTTGTTTATATTTTTATAGTAATTTGAGTATTTGTTTTTTTCGTGATGAAATTTTGTTGGATATTATTTTTTGGGAAGATTACTGAAATTTTACGACTTAAAATTTATGTTTCGATTTATTTGTTGTGCTATATTTTTTCGGAAATTAATGAGCATTTTTGTTTCAACCAAATCTTTTGTTTATTTTATTTTCAATTTTTAATACATATAAGCATTCAGTTTAGTTTTAGGTCAATGAACCTAAAATGAATGTGGAAATTGAAGAAATGGTGGTCTATAAAAAAAAACAACAAATGAATTATATTAACTTATAAGAAGTAAAAAGTTTGGCCAGGCCCACTTTTTAATGCCATCCACCATTTGCAAGGAACTTGAAAATTTTCAGAAAACTTCCGGAAACTATCACATAAAAAATGTTATATGGACCTCCTTACGAATTTTTTTGTTGTTGTAGGTTGTAGTACCCATTACGAACTTCAAATACAAAGTTTGAAACAATTCCGGTGAATAATGTCGCTAAAATCATTAAAATACCGAGTATCGGGAGGTACAGTTATATTCTTTTTTCCATAGGTTGTAATAACCATAAGGATCTCCCTCTCGAACGATAGCGTGATTACAACAGACAGACGGACATCGCTAGATCATGTTAGAATTTTACGCTGATCCAGAATATATATACTTTGTAGGGTCTATTATAAATATTTCGAGGAGTTACAAACGGAACGACAAAGTTAATATACAGGGTTGCCCATATTCGACGGACCCATCTGGCAACGCCATAACTTTTGACACAGATGTCACATCGCTTAATGACATACCGCGTTTCAAGCGTCAATCCAAGCAGATTTTTACCATGAACCAATACACGGCACGCGAGCGCTCTGAAATAGTTGAAATTTACATTCAACAGAAGAGGTCAATTGTGAAAACTCAACGTGCTTTTAAAACATTAAAAAATGTGAGAAGTGCGCCTTCTAAGAACACCATTAAGCGTTTATACAAAACATTTTCGACTGGTAAGGCTCTTTCTAATCCGAAGAGGCCATATAAAAGTCGACCAAGGCGATCGGCCGAGAATATCGCTGCCGTACGAGCCAGTGTTGAGAGGTCCCCAAGAACATCCCAAAAACGCCGTTCTCAGCAGTTGGGCATGGCTCGGTCCACTTTACAGCGGATTGTTCGCATTGATTTGCATTTGTTCCCGTACAAAATTCAATTGACGCAAAGAATGTTGCCTGCGGACAAGCCTCAAAACAAACAAAAAAACATGGGTCCGTCGAATATGGGCAAACCTGTACCCTTCATAGAATGGTGGAGGCTATAAAAATGATTGTGAAATCATAGGACACTAATGGCAATCTATAAAATTTTATCAATATTTTGTATATCAATATTTAATCGAATTTTATTAATGAATTTGACAGAATAATGTCATTCGCGGAGGGTATAAAAAGTTAGGTCCTTGTTCGAAATATATTGTTTATCCCAAACTGTCAATAGCAACACTATTTTCATTGATCAATATCTAAAATTATTTCACATTTTCCATCACAATTTCATATACAAATCCGTTTTACAGCGAAAATTTTAGTTTTTAATCGGAATGTTTAATGGACCAACCGACACACCACCACCCATCAAAAGTGATATAATCTAATATTCTTAAGAAACGTTTAAGCACGCCATCAACATTGCAGAAATGAAAACAATAAACATGCCACTTAAAAAGACCATTCATTATATAAAAGGCGTTGCTTAGAATTCTAAGAATTGCTGACTGACTGTGTTCTACGATTTAAAGTCGTCATTGGGATTCTAGAATTTCATATGGTGGGATATTGCATGAAATTAAAGCAGAAATGAAAGTTTATAACGGGTATGAAATAACGGGTATATACAACATCAGTCTCTTATAGACAACATATTGCAGATTCAAGGCGGTTTGGATCTTTATAAAGAATTTTTTCGTTTAGATCTTTTTTATGGAAGATCCAGATGATCTTCAAAAAGATGATATTCAAAAAAATTAATAAATAAAAAAATGCTGTGTAAAATGTAACAGCTTATATACCACCTTGAAAAGGTGGGAGGGTAACTTTTTCATTAAGTTTGCAACATCCCTAAATTATCGTCGCAGACCCCATAAAATATATATATCCATAATCTCTCGTTTTTGAATAGCCGTCATATAACGGTACCGCCTGTTATTATTATTATTATTATTATTATTATTATTATATTATTATTATTATTATATTATTATTATCTTATTATTCTTATTATTATTCTTATTATTCTTATTATTCTTATTATTATTATTATTATTATTATTATTATTATTATTATTATTATTATTATTATTATATTATTATTATTATTATTATTATTATGTATTATTATTATTATTATTATTATTATCATTATTATTATTATTATTATTATTATTATTATTATTATTATTATTATTATTATTATTATTATTATTATTATTCATTATTATTATTATTATTATTATTATTATTATTATTATTATCATTATTATTATTATTATTATCATATTATTATTATTATTATTATATTATTATTATTATTATTATTATTATATTATTATTATTACTATTATTATTATTATTATTATTATTATTATATTATTATTATTATTATTATTATTATTATTATTATTATTATTATTATTATTATTATTATTATTATTATTATTATTATATTATTATTATTATTATTATTATTATTATTATTATTATTATTATTATTATTATATTATTATTATTATTATTATTATTATTATTATTATTATTATTATTATTATTATTATTATTATTATTATTATTATTATTATTATTATTATTATTATTATTATTATTATTATTATATTATTATTATTATTATTATTATTATTATTATTATTATTATTATTATTATTATTATTATTATTATTATTATTATTATTATTATTATTATTATTATTATTATTATTATTATTATTATTATTATTATATTATTATTATTATTATTATTACTATTTTTGATGAATTTTCCACATTTTTCACGGATTTGATTAAAAAGTGATATTTATACTTCATAATGGGTTCTAGCTCCGCTGGTGAAACATTGTATGCATAGGTCCACGTTTTTGTGTAACCCCCATATAACGGTACCTCCCGATATTAAGTATTTTGATGATTTGTGCCACATTTTCCACGGATTTGTGTAAAAATTGGTATTTGTAGTTCATAATGGGTTCCCAGTGCCGGTGGCGAAACATTGTATGCACAGGTCCACGTTTTTGTATAGCCCCCATATAACGGTACATTTCAATAGTCGGTGTTGGTTTGATGATTTTTGCCACATTTTTCCATGGATTTGTCTAAAAATTGGTATTTGTAGTTCATAATGGGGTCTAGCTCCAACGGCAGAACATTGAAAATGTAGGTCTACGTTTTCCTGTAGCGCACATACAACCATTACAACAGATACTAGGTATTTTCATAATCCTAGTCACATTTACAAAATTTGTTTCAAATTTGGTATTTGAGAAACTTTGGTAGATGGCAATTCTTGAAGTAAAAAATTGTCTATAGAGGTTCCCGTCTTGGTATGCCCCCATGCAAAGGCCTCACCCACTTTATGGTTTTCTGAAAAATTTAACAGCATTATCCAAAGGGTCTTACTGGTATTTGTAGTTTAAAGTGGAACACGTTTGAATTCAGATACTGTTATATAAAAATGTTTTCTTTACCCAAAGGTGGAGGATATTAAAAGTTCGGCCCGACCGAACTTAATGCTTTTTTACTTATTTTTTTTTTTATTTATTTATTATACAGAAATAAGTTCTATATATGGACAATTTAAGAAAAATCTGGGCCTCTCAATCCAATGAATGTTTCAATAAGACTTAAATGAAAACTATTACCGTTTTTTGTTTCTTTGAATTTAGGTTTTTCTATCACTTTGTCTGAGAAAATTATATAAAATTAGAGCTGAATTACTAGATATAGATGTTAGATACAATTCTTGGAATCATATACTTGGCAATTGCATTTTTTATAATTTTTTGTTAAATTTATCCAAACGAGATGAGTAAAGTAGCCAAAAAAATTTTTTTTTTTTTTTGATATTTCGTCAGCACCTGTTTTGTTTTTTTTTAACAATTTATTATTATATCAAGGAATTTCGACCAATATTTCCAAGGCTGAGCCCTTCAGGAACTCCAAATTAGGTATTTGTCGATTATCCACCCCAACTGTTTTTATTACACAAAAGTCATCTTCTTCTTGCATATGTTCTCTATGTTGGAAATATATTACATAAATTTGAGAACAATTGTATCCCACTAATTTAAAATTTTGCAAATCTATTCTTGTTTTAGCCTACTTAAAAAGGTGAATGAATCTTGCAACGCGTTGCATATTTTAGGTGCTTTCAACACATCTTTGACATTTTATTAACAATTAAAACTTTATTATTACATTTGCATTGAAAATGTTAATAAATAAAATAAAATTTAACATAAAAGAACATCGCAAGTAAATTCTGAATGTTGTAAATAATTAAAAAGAAACAAGTGCTGCAAGGATGTTTTAATTTAAACAAAAGGGAAAAGAATGTTTGGTGTAAACCATCGGGAAAAAGAAAGAGCACGAGAGAGAGAGAGAACGAGAGCAATGAACCCATTCGGCATGGCTTTAATTAAACATCAGTAGACCGTTAAATAGAAAATAATTGAAACAAAGAAACATATTTATGTTGTTCGGTAATTTATTGCAGCATTTGTTTATGAACATATATCACAACTAAACAACACAAATAAATATTGGAAATTTTTTGGGAACTCTTTTTTCACTGGTGTAGAATAAGCAATTTAAGAGATATATACCTCCATAATCATATTTTTATGGGCAAAGACTTTTTTTAATCATAGACGATGACTAGTTCAGGAGAACTATATTTATTGGTTCCTAGCTTTTGTCATCTTTTTTTTAAAAACTCTTTTGCCATGTTTTGTCTATATTTTCCAAAAACTATGTATGACAATTATTTCGATTGCAAAATGTTGTCTATAAAGGTCCAGGGTTGTGGCATTTCGGCCAGATTGGCTTTATATATTCAAATAATTTAATCAAATTCAACCTAAGATATTTGAATATATTTACTGAAGATTTTTAGATGATCTCTTCTTTGTCAATTCTTAGAATTATGATGCCCAAATATTGACCGAAATATAATATATATATACGAAAAATTAAATGCTAAATTAAGGTCTCAAAGACTTTCAGCAGATATATCTTCTCAATTTTAAACTTTTGGTATGGCTCATCTAGTTATACCCTCAGCCATATGGCTACAGATGAGTATCATTTGATACAGTCAAAACGTGCCTAGTCGAAATAACGGGTCTCTTTGGACCAAATTCGTTTCTGGACATTTGATCTAGCGATGTCCGTCCGTCCGTCGGTCTGTCTGGCTGGTGCGCACGATGACTCTCGAAGGGAATATCCGATTTGGTCCAAACTTGGTACATCGTAATATTTTTGCCAAACTTAGATCGAGTTTTGAGATGGGCAATATCGATCCACTCCTTCTGGACCCAAAAAAATGTTGAAATTTTCAAAGAAAATATTTTACTGAACAGAAAGACAAGGGATGATCCGATTTTGCTCCAACTTTGAAAATCCTAATATTTCCATCAGGTCAGATGCGAAAATGGACAATTCCGGTCCACTCCATCCGGTACCTCCCCCACAGAGGGCCAACATTTTGAATTGTTATTACTCTTATAAAATGAGATGTTAGAGCCCGATTGTCTTTAAATTTCACACATCCCAATATTTCTATTAACCCAAGGTCTGATGTTAAAATTACATATATCCGTCCCCACCTTCTTTGAATAATTATAACTCTCATTAAATGTGATGTAAGAGCACGATTGTCTTCAAATTTCACACATCCCAATATTTCTATTAACCCAAGGTCTGGTGTAAAGATGGAATATATCAGCACACTATTTGTGGTACCTCCCCCACAAAGGTTCAAAATTTTGAAAATTCATGAAGCTTAAAAAGACGAAATAAACATCCGATTCCATTCAGACTTGGTATATCTCAATATTTCTATCAACAGAAGATCTGTTAGAAAGATGGTAGAGATCGGACCATTTCTTCTAGTACCTCCCCCACATGAAATTTATGATTTCGCATAAAATTGGATATAAATATTCGATTTTCTTGTAATTTTTCCAATACCAATATTTTTATCTATATTCAATGAAGTATGAAAATAGAGCACTTCGGTCGACTATAACTGGTACCTCACGCACATTTTCTAAAAATTATCATATATCTCATATAAAGTGAAGGAAATAACCAATATGGTCCAAACCTGGCACGTCCCAATATTTATATCATATTTATTTAAGTTCCATACGAAATGGACAGTAATAACCCATTCTTTCAAAACCCACTCCATAGGGGTCAAGAGTTGGAATAATCTTAACAGAAGTCAAAATATTTTTAAATAATCGAATATTGGCTGAGGGTATACATCTGTTGGCAAAACCGACCGATACTTTTTTACATGTTTTATTTACTTTTAAACCTGCTGAATATAAACAGATTTTTTTATTTTAGGAAAAGCGTGGAAACTTACCTTAACTTGATAGGAATTCAAACGGGTTTTCGGCAACAGATTGAAAGATGAAAAATCCAAGCGACGTGAAAAGATTCCATTGCAACCAGATGTAGAACTGTAATATAAAAAATATAACATAACAATTAGTCAAATTAAAAATATATATAACAACAATAATTTAAAAATAAAAACAATACATTGGCCACATTTTGCGGCTTAACTTATTGTCTGAAATATTATTATAAACATTTAATAATTCTAATATAAATCCCCCTATGGAAAAGTAATAGAAAATTACAAATTGATTCAATGATGATGATCGACCAAAAAACCGCAGCAATAAATATTTCCATATTTATCAACCAAAAAACAAACGAAAAGAAGAACCCCAACGAAAAACACAAAAACCCAAAATAATTCCCAAATTTTATAACGAGTTCGAAAATAAAATACAACAATAGATAAGAAAGCTTTGAAATTGAAAATTAAAAATACAAAAAAAAAAATGCAAAACAAATAGAAAACGAAAAGGCAAAACAGAAAACCACAAAAAAGAAACTAACTCTTCACATTGTGTTTTCTGTTGACGTTGGTGTGTGGTGGTAATATGAGCGAATTTAACCTTGACATTGAATTATTATAAGTTTGAGTGAATGTGTGTGTCTGACTGCTAACTGACTGACTGTGCGCGCTTTTTATACATATATATTTTTTATAATTCGGTTAATTCATTCCACAGCACATTAGCAATCAGCACAGCCAGCAGCAGCAACACCATCACCAGCAGCTAGCTAGCTAAATGACGCTATGTCGTTGTCAGCTATCAAACAGCAAACAACTAAACAGCTGGTGGGGCCTGACGCCGCCGGCCAGTAATAGAAATAAAATATATATATATACTATAACAACAACAATAAAACATCAGCAGCCATAAGTTAAGGAAATTTTAGGGTGATGGTATGATGATAGGGAGAAAGTATAGATAAGGGGTATTTTAAAACTACTTCAGAATATGAAAACAACAAAAACAAAGCTAATTAAACCAATAAAATATCAATGCATTCCAAACTAGCTCAGGAAGAAGTAATATTCAACTAGTTCAGATGAGGCAGAAACCAATCATTATCATTCAGGAAAATATCTTCCATTGCAAGAATACATCTTAAGGATCTTATATATGAATAGGATTTAATAAAGGTCTTCCCTTGCAAGAGAACCTCAAACGATCGTCGGTAGGAAAATGTACTTCAACAAGGTCCTTTTAAGTTCTTATTGGAACACGTTGGTACTCTATTGGAATAACACGTTTGTAATGTATTCCCAAAAGGATTCTACAGGGTGAGATAAAAAAAACTGCAACAAAGTCGGAAATAGCATCAAATTTTAGAATACGTTTAGATTGGTTTGAATTGGTCACCTTTGGCACGAATTATGACCTTCAAACGACCAATGAAACCACGCACCCGAATGTTGCTCTGCAATATTTTGGCCCATTCCCGGCGAAGCGCTTGCTTGAGGTGATCGAACTTTGGTATTTTTTAGTGCCAACCTTGCTTTTCAAAATATCCAGACACAATAGTCCAACGAATTATTATCCGGAGATTTTGGTGCCCATTGTGCACTGGAAATGAAGCGAAGAACCTCATTTTTTAACCATTCTTGGGTGGCGCATGCTGAGTGCGATGGTGCTGAGTCCTGTTGGTATGCTAATACACCCTCCAGAATATTTTCGCGATAATATTCGGCATTAATTCTGATGCCACGGTCGAATAATACGAGCGGAGAGCAACCATCGACTCTTATGGCGGCCCACACCATCACCATGGCCGCCGCTTCAGTTCTGGTGGCCAATCGAAGGTGCACATTTTCAGGTAAACTCTGTGGCAAGTAAACACGATCATTTTGTTTGTTTACAAACTGCTGGACAACGAATGTTTTCTCATCGGAGAACCCCAAATTCGGAAGTTCACAACTTTCGGCCAAGCGAAGCAGCCCTTTAGCTCTTTGAGTCTATTTTCTTTCTGTTGATGTGTAAGTTCTTGCCCTTTTTGGAATGTCAATGACGATATGTTCAGCTCACTAGCCATTGTTCGGCCAACGTGACACGGGTTTCGATCAAGTCGCTTCTTCACTTTTCGACCCATTTCTGCAGATTTTGTTGTTTTCTTCGTTCACTTCCTTGTTCCGTTCACTTCCTTCGGCTACGCTACCAGTATCACGGTAACGAACGATGGTACGAGACACAAAAGATTTATTCACATTTAAATGCTGGAATGCTCTAACGATAGCCACATGTGATTTTCCAGCCAAACATAAGGAATGAGCTGTCACTGTAATAATTTTAATAGATGTCCGACGAGTGGCTTAGAAATGACAGCAGTCTTAAGTTGATGGCAGTTTTTGCATCTCACCTTGTATTATTCTTACGTGCTTTATAAAATATGAAGTTTGTGTCTTTGCTACTCAAATTTGCAAACAACTTGACATCAATGTCGAGTCAACGAAATTCCCCAACTTTTTGGACCTACCCTCGGCGAATACACCAAACAAAATAGCTCTACATTTTGTTTTTTGGGCAAATATTTAAATACCCAATAACAATAAAGAAAAGAGTAATAGTGAGGTAATTATAAATGGGCAAAAATGCGGGAGGGGCGGGGGTGAGTTTGAGGATCATACACGCGCTTTGAAAAATGTTTTTTTTTTTCAGACAGTTGATAGAGTCATTCATTGTTACTTCGATGGGCACCGCAGGGCGGGAAACAAACATTGAGCAGTCATCAACTGAATGGAAGAATATATTTAATTTTTTTGCTGGTGTTAAGAATTAGGGAATGCACGAAGAATGTCGTCGTTGTGTGTCTTCTGTATTTTTAAATAGCTAAAAAAAATCAAAAGAAAAAAAACAACAAAATTGAGAATAAAAATCCAGTCAAATTGTAAATTCGCGTGTATCGTTTAATGTCAGAACGTGCTTTCCTTAGCTGTGTAATAAAAATTAAAATGATATTTGATTTAAAGAGGAATGATTTTTTGGGTTAAAATGTCGAATGTTTGAAATATAAGGAGATCTGCTTCGGTCTCTAGTCAAAAATGATTAATAATTAAAATATTGACGGAGCAATACATATAGGGAGTGGATTCTGTTGAGGCAGTATCAAACTCTTGCTGTAAGCTTGGTGATGAAACAAAAATCAGTTACAATTGAAAACATTAAACCGAATATTGAAAGACAGAAATTGTATGGTTCTTGGAAGTTAGATAATTAAGTATTTTATTATTGGAAATATTTCTCAATCTATGAAAAAAATTAAAACAAATATAATTCAAAGATATAAGAAGCCTTTTTCCCCTACAAATGTTAGCAAGGGCTTTTTATATAAAAGTACTAAAATTTATTTTATATACTTTCCAAAAAATATTTGGCAAATTGTTCTTTTCGAAGCCCTCCACCCCTGTCTAATATGTACTTGTGTATATTTGTAAGTTCTCGCAATATTATGAAACACTTGCACGATTTTATCGCCTTTCTGGGGGAGTTGCGTTTAATCCACCATAAAACAAACAATTTGCTATGCATTTGGCTTTTTTTGTTCATTGAATTAATAAGACTATTTAAAATTCAATGCTGGCACATGGATTTTAAGTAATTTTATTCAATGAGGTATAGATAATGTTGGCTTAGCGATTGGGGGTGTTATAATTTTTTAGTTTTATAGTTTCTCGAATTAAGTTGTATTTAGACAAATTAATAGACCATTAAGTAAACGGTTTAAGTCAATCAACGTATTGGAAATTAATCACAACACATACGTGAATTTTTAGACCGATCAATGGGGTTTTGGAAGGGGGGTTTGTATGCTGAATCGCTTGGGTAACTAGACATTTTGGGGGCAATTGTAATTTATTTGATTACAAAAAGTGTAAATACAGGCCAATCTGAAAGTAATGAAAAAAAGAAATAGATTTCTACAGTCAGAGACTTTTGGTGTTGAAAATTCTGCTATAGGTCTCAGACTACATCAGAGGTTTACCCAGAGGTCCCAAAGTCTATTTGTGAAATCAAACAATTTTCAACTCTAAAAAATTCATATTTCCACATTAGCATACCTGCGGACAAAATCATTCAACCCAATGAATAGTCACCCTAAGGGCCTCAAAATTGAAAAAATAAAACTTTATTCAAATCAATATCGAAAAAATTTTCGACTTTTTAAAAATTCGTATTTTAACACTGAGGGCCACAATGTTGGGCTAATGGGTCGAAAGGTCCTTTAAATACTATTCTAAAAAATTCTCGTTTCAAGGTAGGATGGTAATTGCGAAATATTCCATCCTTTTTATATAATTTTTAGGAATATTTCGCAATTTCCATCATATCTTGAAAAGAAGATTTTTTAATCTATAAAATAATATTATTTAAACATTTCCACGTTTCATGTTATGATGGCTCTTGCAAAATATTGTTAAAAATCAACGTTTCATGGTCTGATGATCCTTTAAAAAATATTCCTTAAACATGACCAAGTTTCATGGTCTGATAATCCTTTAACAATATTATTTAAACATGTCTGTTATTTCGTGGTTTGATGGCTCTTAAAAAATATTGTTAAAAAATCCACGTTTCTTGGTCAGATGGTCCTTGAAACATATTCTGAAAGAGATCCACGTTGCATGGTCTGAAGATCCTTTATAAAATATTTTTCGTAAGGAAACCCACGATTCTTGGGTTTGGGGTCGACGTTTCATGGTTTGATGATCCCTTAAAAATATTATTTAAACATGTCCACGTTTCATGGTCGATGGCCCTTTAAAAATCCACGTTTAATGGTCTGATATTCCTTGAAAAATATTCTTAAAGAAATTCACGTTTAATGGCCTGATATTCCTAGAAAAATATTCTTAAAGAGATCCACGTTTCTTGATCTAACAATTGTTGAAATATTTTTAAAAAAATCCATGGTCCTTGAAGAAAAAATTCTTAAAATGCATTGTTTCATGGTCTGATGGTCCTTGAAAAATATTCTTAAAGAAATAAATGGTCCTTGGAAGAAAAAATCTTAAAATTCATCTTTTATGGTCTGAGGGTCCATGAAGAAAATGTTCTTTAAAATCTACGTTTCATGATGTGATAATCATTAAAGAAAATATTCTTAAAAAAATCCATGTTCCTTGGTCTGATGGTCCTTGAAAAATATCCAATAAAAATCTGTGTTTCATGGTGTGATGTTCCTCGGAATGTAATCTTAAAAAATCCGTGATATGTAGCATGAATTTTCCAAAAAAAAAATCGAGTTTATGTTGTATGGTCTTTAAAAAAATTTTCTTAAAATCACGTTTCAAGTTCAATAAGTAAATTTTTTTATAAGATTAACATACATTTAAATTTCCAAAATTTTCTAAATGTATTTTCCTCTGAGTCACATTCATCTAGCAATCAACCTTCTCTTTATTTATTCTTTTAATCAACAATTATATAATTCGATATACCATGTAGCAAAAATCCCGTAGAAAATCCCACAAAAGAACCCGATGCATGAAATGTGAAAAGAGGTAAGAGTAAAAATAATGCCGGCTTCTTGAAAAAAAAAAAAAATAAATAAAATAACCCGAACAATTTTGTTTACGAAATTGTGTTCTTCTTACCCCTCTGCCCAACGGTGATGGTGATAAAAGCTGTTATTGAATTTCTTTCTTTTAGCTTCGTTTGTTTCTTCTTTTTTTGTTAATATAAAATACAAAGCGATAAAAATATAAACAAGCTGCTAATTTTCAACAACATTAGCAATTGATAACACCGTCAACCAATTCCAAGCTGAAGAACTGAAACAACAACAATATTTGTATGGCTGATATGTGACCAAGGGGGATTTTGCCCAGCCAGAGAGAGAGAGGTGACATAAGGTTGCCTTGGTCGAGAATGTGTGTACTATGAAATAATATGAAAAATATTTGGAGATGATAATAGCCGTACAAATATAAATTTGTTTTCGCTTTTTTTTTTTCTTGCAGATAGCAAAGATGAAGCCGGTTAGAGGAGACTTTATGACGCTGTTTGCCTATGAGGTATATCACACGTTTAAAATGATGATTATTATTAAAAAAAAAAATGAGAACAGAATTGCATTAGGCTTGGGGGTGTGGGTAAATTTTTGCTATTTTTTTAATAGAAAAACCTCTGGTACAAAAAGTTTCCGACCTCGCTTAACCTTATCAATGCAAAAATATCAAATAACCCACAAAAAAAATGTTCAATCTAATTTTATTTGTTTTCCTGTAATCGAATACATTGCTCGCCGAAAGGAAAAAAAAACTAGAAACAAGTGATCTTTTATGTAATTCCCTTAAATGTTCTGTTAACCTTTAAGAAACCCCCCCAAAACAACAACTAACCAGCCAGCGATGTTATTTCAATTCTGTTTTCAAATTAGGAAACAATCCACAACGGGAAAAAAACGAAAACAAAAGCAAAACCTTTTCACAAGGCGTGCTATGGTTGAACATTTCATTTCGAATCTATTTTGGTGAACATCTAAGGAAACAACAACAGCAAAAACACCAAAAACAATTGTTCTAATTTTGTAAATGCCTTCGTTTCTTAGTCACCACAAAATAAAAACAACAAACTGAAAAGAAAAACACCAATAATGCATTTAAATTGTCTTGTCTTGTCCTAGCACAATTTTTTATTCAGTTTCGTATGTAAGTAAATAAATTATAATTTAAAGTTTACAAACTAAAAACAAAAAAAAAAAAAAAAAAAACACTCAACCCCATTGATGTCTCGACAAATCAGCTAAATTGCTGGAAAAAAAAGAAACAACAACAACAAGAACAGAATTGTTTACATTTTAGAGCCGCGCGGTCATATTCCACTAAAACAGCCACTAGTCAGCAAAGTAGTCAGAAAGCGCCACCACACCACAAAACGTGACAGCAAGAAAAAAATGCTTAGAAAATAGTAAAGCAAATACAACAACAAAAACAAACAACCTACAACTATGAACTATTGTAGAGGCGATGAGATTATTTTGCATAAAACGTGCACCAACTATCATTATAATAGACACAGCAATAACAACAACATGGAGGATTGCATGGAGGGAGCCAGCCAAGCAACAAGTGTGTTCTACACTTGAGGAAAAACTAAAAGAAAATTGTTGAAAATATATTCATTCTCAAAGGTTCTCCATTGCAGAAATGAAACAGGGTGAGATAAAAAAACTGCAACAATGTCAAACGCCATAATTTTTACCTTTTTTTTAATTTTATTGAATTAAAACAAAAAATGTCGGAAATAGCATCAAATTTTAGAATAAGTTTAGATTTGTTCGAATTGGTCACCTTTGGCACGAATTATGACCTTCAAACGGCCAATGAAACCGTCACACGCTGCTCGAATGTTGCTCTACGGTATTTTGGCTCATTCGCGGCAAAGCGCTTGCTTGAGGTGATCGACACTGGTATTGGTACGACTGGTATTTTTTAGTGCCAACGGATTGGTATCCGGAGATTTTGGTGGCCATTGTGCGCTGGAAATGAAGCAAGAAACCTCATTTTGTAATCATTCTTGGGTGGCGCGTGCTGAGTGCGATGGTGCTGAGTCCTGTTGGAATGTCCAAGGCCCAAGGTAAGCGGCCAAAATATTTGCGTGCCCAAGGCTTTAATACACCATCCTGAATATTTTCGCGATAATATTCGGCATTTATTCTGATGCCACGGTCGATTAAAACGAGCGGAGAGCGATCATCGGCTGTTATGGCGGCCCACACTATAACCATGACCGGCGCTTGAGCTCTGGTGGCCAACCGGAGGTGCATATTTTCAGCTGACCTCTTTGGCAAGTAAACACGATCATTTCAATTGATTACAAACTACTGGACAACGAATGTTTTCTCATCGGCCAAGCGAAGCAAGCAACTCTTTAGCTCTCTCGAGTCTATTTTCATGCTGTTGCGGTGTAAGTTCTTGCACTTTTTGGAATGGTTCAATGGCTCATTTTTCAATATTAGCCGAATGGAATATTGCGATATGTTCAGCTCACGAGCCATTTTTCGGCCACTGTGACGCGTGTTTCGATCAAGTCGCTTGTTTATTTTTCGTACCATTTCTGCTGATGTTGCTGTTGTCTTCCGTCCACTTCCTTGACGTCAGGCTACGCTATCAGTATCACGGTAACGAGCGATGGTACGAGACACAAAAAAAATCTATTCACATTTAAATGCTGGAGTGCCCTAACAATAGCCACTTGTGGTTTTCCAGCCAAATATAAAGAAATCACGCTTGAATTCCATCACGAACAACAATATAATGAGCTGTCCATGGAATAATTTTAACAGCTTTCGGACGAGGGGCTTAGAAATGACAGCAGTATGCAGTTTTTTCATCTCACACTGTATAGAGATAAGTCCTCTATGCAAAGAATGTTTAAATTTAACATTCAGAAAAGAGACCTTTGAATTTAGACTGTCGAGCTTCTAAAAAAATAAGTTCTCTTACAAAGACCTCTTTTAAGAGATCTCAACGGAGAGAAGAGTTTCAACGGCATTTTTTAGACATAAAACCTTCGAAACGTCCTTTTGCTGGTCCTCTTTAGAGAGAAGGCTCTTTTATAGGTATTCTATGCAGAAAATTACTTTTTAAGGAATTCTATAAATAGAACACCTGGGAACCCCCTACTTTGAAGAAAAGGTCTAGTATGTTCCTTCTATGGTTAGAACAGGACCTTCTTCAGTGAAAATACCATTTTAAATTTTTAGAGAGGCATTTTCCCAATTTTTTTTTTTTTTTTTTTTTTTTTTTTTTTTTTTTTGAAGAATTTGATCATTTAAACTCTTTTCCGAAGAGAAGACCTCCTGCAGACCCCCTCATGTCTTCGATTGAGACTGGAGCTTTAGAGGTAGTTTATAACCACAAGACCTTCGAAACGCCCTCAATAAATATATTCTGGGCTTTCTTTAAACATATTACCTTCTGGTAAAGGCATTCTATACACAAAAGTCCTCTGCAGACCTTCTATGTACAGAAAAAGAAGACTTCCAAAAAGCCTTCCACTATCTAGCATTATTTTATTTTGAATCTCTTCCAGTTTTCTCTGACTGTATTTATTCATAGTTCATCTCTCATCACTGAGTTAATTTAAAATGTAACATTTTCAGATTGTATACGGTATTGCCGTTTTCTTCATTTTTTCTAAACGTTACGACGTCTTGAGTCAACGAATCATGTAAGGAATGAGACCTTAAAGATCTCCTCGTATTTGGTTGTCTGTTTTTTTTCGTTTGTTCGTTCGTTGGGTGTAAATATCTAACAAGTGTTTTTCTCCATTGTTATTTCACAGAGGTTTGGAGTTCAGGTAATTTTGAACGTAATTGTGGCAAGGCTGGCAGGCTGGTTGTATGCCGACTGGCTGAGGGTATTTACTTGAATATTTGATTTTTGCAATAACACGTGTTAACCTTTTCGTTAACTGTCTTAAATAACACACACGATTTTGGCAACAAATTCAAATTGTCTTTGACAGCTGGGGTCTTCGTGTGGGTACTGACTGAGTCTGCCGTTAGTTTATTTTCCTTTTGCTCTGCGCATAGCCTCCGAGAGTCTTACTGTCTGTCGATCTGTCTGCTGGTAATTAAGAAGAACTTTGCAATGATGTTTTTGCTCCTAAACCGAATGTGTGGTTTTGGTTTCATTTGTGGTTTTCCCGGCCGGGGGTTGAGACAAGAGTTTGGAGGCAAGAGTGTACCCTGCTTCAAAAGTTCAAAAAACTCATAAAACATTAGCTGCCATTTTTAACAGCAACAAATGTGAAAATTCATACATATGAATGGATCCTGTTGCAGGCAGCCCCAAAGTAATTTATTTGGCGTTAGAATAAAACAAAGGATGGCAAACATAAACGAGAAACAAAAAAAAAACAAATAAAATATGTGTATGAATTATTTGCCATAAGGCAAAGACACGCATACACCAAATGTGAGAGGGATATAAAATGGCTTACGTATGACATTTTGAAATGCCCTGTTCTCTATCCTTAATAATCCTTAAATTGTTGGAAAATTTCACCAGCAACTTAAAAGGCAATGCCACGATAGAAGGCCTCTGGAAATCTTCACATTTTGGTTTTATCCCATCACCTTACCTTGTCGCTGCGATTAAATTTACGATAATGTGAACTATTTTCAACACTAAATAATGTTGTAACATTAGCCATCTAACACAGCCATTATCATGTTAATTGCAATGTAAGTTAAAAAAAGTCTCAGTGCCACGACTGACCGGGCCAGCCAGCCAGCCAGCCATTTAGTCATTACCAGCGGTTGGGTAAGAGTGTGAAAAGTAAGCCAGCCAAACATAGCAAGCCCACTGAAATGGGTGCAGCTGACTTAGTCTGACTCTCTGTTATCGTCCATTGTGGTGTGGCACTCAATTTAATCTTGTCTAGTGCCTTTGGATTAATTAGGTTTCTATTAAAATGAGTGGCGGTAAACCTGAACAAGAAAATGGGCAATTTGGATCAGATTTCATATTTCAAGTAAATTAGTAAAATATCAAAATAAAAAAATAAGATGAGATGTGAATGAGGCCCATTGACGTCAGCCTATTTTGCATGTCGAAGGGAGAGAGGGTAGAGACTTTAATGTATTCAATAAAATGTTTATTTTGTATATTTGTTGGGAAAAAATTAGCTAAATAAATACCACATTAACAAAATATTGGTATATTTTTTAGCCACATAATTAATTTTTTTTATTATTTTTCTCACATTTTATGTTGATAGTAAAACAATAAAGAAGGATCGGTCGGTTTTGCCGGTAGATGTATAGCCTCAGCTAATGTTCGATTATTTAAAAATATTTTAACTTCTGTTATGATTATTCAAACTCTTGACCCTCTATAGAGTGGGGTTTAAAAGAATAGATCAATATTGCTCATTTCGTATCGGACCTAAATAAATATGATATAAATATTGCGGCGTGCCAGGTTTGGACTTTATTGGTAAGTTCCTTCAGTTTACATGAGATACGTGTTAATTTTTAGAAAATGTTAACATGTGCGTGAACTACCAGATATAGTCGACCGAAGTATTCCATTTTCATACTTCATCTAATACAAATAAAACCAGTAAAGAAAGTCCTAAAGTCAGGCGGGGCCGATTTTATGATACCCTACACCACTTTGCTAATTTAGTTGAGCTCCGCATAACAATTAAAAGTTTTTATGGGAGAATTCAATCATACACGCTATGATTATAATTATAATTTAAAATTCAAAGGGCTAAATATGCCGAAGCATTTGTATTTTTTAAATTCGGACTTGTATTGTCCATTTGGTGCAAAATTAATTTGAAATCAGATAAAGTTATATATGGTAACTATATCCAAATCTGAACCGATCTCGATAAAACTTAGCAAAGGTATTTCTGAGCTGCATTTGATATATTTCCCCAAATATTGTTGTTACAGAGTGCATATTACGGCTGCGGAGGACAAAAATAACAAATCGGATGAACAATATATATGAGAGCTATAGCTATATCTGAACCGATTTCCATCAAATTTAACATGCTTATTTTCAAGCCTAATTTGGTTGTATGTGCAAAATTCCATACTATTCGGGCTGATATTTCACGTTTGGTGAACAATAAAAGGCAAATCGGACGAATATATATATGGGAGCTATATCTAAATTTTGACCGATTATCTCCAATTTCAATAAGGTTCGTCCTTGGTCCAAAGAAATGTTGTTTGCAAAATTTCATCTCAATCGGATAATAAATGCGACCTGCATTTTGTTCACAAGAATACATGGACAGACGGACGGACGGACTGACATGCATAAATCAACTCAGAAAGTGATTCTATGCAGATCATCAAAAGGAACTATGGGTCTACCTCGCTTCCTTTTGCCTGTTACAAACAAATGCACAAAGACATAATACCCTGACCAGCTTGTGGTGTATAAATATTGGTATGGCCAAAATAATAAGAAAATCGAACATTTATGTCCAATTTATGAGAAATCATAAATTCCTTATTCATCTGAGGTTTCTGGTTGAAAGACATATATTTAGATATGGCAAGTTGTAAAGAATCGCCGAGTTCTTTCGCAACTGACAGATACAATTGTTGAAAGGTGAGGTACCAGAAGGGGTTATCAGATATATAGCATATTCAGATCTTGTGTTAGCAAAACTATATGTATGAGTGAAATACAAAGAGAACCTGAGGCTTATTTCAGATTTTATAAACGTTTTGGTTATTCAAAACTTTGACGCTTTATGGGAGAAGCACCGGAAGGAATGGCCCGATCTCTACCGTCTTTATAACAGATCCTGTGTTGATAGAAATATTCAGATGTGAAAAGTCTAAATGGAATCGGATCTTAATTTCGCGTTTTATGAGCTTAATCAATATTCAAGATTTCGACCTTTTGTGAGAGGCGGGGGTGTACAAGAAAGAGTGGGCTGATATATTCCGTCTTAATACCAGATCTTGGGTAAATCAAAATAATAGGATGTGTGAAATTTGAAGACAATTGGACTATTACATCAAATTTTATAAGAGTTATAATTATTCAAAATTTTGAAACCTTGTGGGGGAGGTCCTTGATGTAGAGGACCGATGTTGTCCATATTCGCACCTGATCTAGTACTGACACAAATATTAGGGAAATCGGAAAAGTTCGAGCAAAATCGGATTATCGTTTCTCTTTCTGTGCAGAAAAAGTTTTCTTTTTGAAAATTTCGACCTTTTGCGTGGGAGGTACCAGAAGGAGTGGACCGATATATTGCATCTGAACACCAGACCTTGGGTTAAAATAAATATTGGGATGTGTGAAATTTAAAGACAATCGGACTTTTACATCAAATTTTATAAGAGTTATAATTATGCAAAATTTCGAACCCTTGTGGGGGAGGTACTTGATGGAGAGGACCGATATTGTCCATTTTCGCACCTGACATAGCACTGACGCAAATATTATATTTGCAAAGTTCGAGCAAAATCGGATTATCGTTTCTCTTTCTATGCAGAAAAAGTTTTTTTTTTTTTTTTTGAAAATTTTGACCTTTTTCGAGGGAGGTACCAGAAGAAGTGGACCGATATATTCCATCTGAATACCAGACCTTGGGTTAAAATAAATATTGGGATGTGTGAAATTTAAAGACAATCAGACTCTTACATCACATTTTATAAGAGTTGTAATTATTCAATTTCAATCCCCATTTGGGGTGGACCGATATTGTTCATTTCCGAACCTGACGAAAATATTAGGATTTGCAAAGTTGGAGCAAAAGAGGTTTATTCTTTCTCTTTCTGTGCAGAAAATATATATTTTTTGAAAATTTTTACCTTTTGTAAGGAAGGTACCAAAAGCAGTGGACCGATATTGCTCATCTCCGAACTCGATCTAAGTTTGGCAAAAATATAACGATGTATCAAGTTTGGACCAAATCGGATACTCCGTTCAAAAGTTATCATGTGCACAAGCCAGACAGGCAGACGGGCGGACATTACTCGATCGTCTCCAAATGTCCTGAAACGGATTTGGTCCAAAGAGACCTAGAGTCTAAAACCTTTATTTCGACTAGGCACGTTTTGACAGTATCAAATGTCCTAGCCATATGGCTGAGGGTATACAAATCTGTTACTTAGGAACAATTCAGATTTTGAAAAATAAATACCCAAAAATACATTCATAAATAGATATTCCGACACATACAGCTATTTAGCCACGTATCCACTCCAAAGGGAATAAAATTAGAAATTTAGACAACGAAGATGGCTGCATAAATGTCGTAATTATTGCCTGTTGCAAAACAAAAAGGATTTTTAATACATATTAAATAAGTTGTATTTAGTGCACTGTCTTTAGCAGCATTTTACCCATAAAAGCTTTACAATTCTGGTATATCCTTCAATATTAATTACAATTTTTCTTTTGTACAAACTGATTAATAAAAGACTAAATTTAAAAAGAAGGAAATAAATATTTCTTAAATAAAGTTCCAAGTGCTAGAATTACAGAATGCATATTTTTCTGCAGCTAAAACCATAAAAAAAATCGGAAGTAAAGATTCAGCCGTGCATTCTTTTACAGACAGTTTTTAGGTGCATAAAGATTCCAAATTTTCTTACCGCTTGGATGAAGTGTACGTAGTTTTAGTACGTATTTAAATGACTCCGAAAAATACATATGCAAAAAACGTTTATAGCTTTTGTCCAAGGAGCCCGCTGTTACAAATTTCTTCTTCTTTTTTATATTACCAAACACATAATTCAAATCAATATTTAGTTATTTGCGAATAAGATTTTTTTTGTGTCTGAATCTTTAAATTCCTACATTTGTGATTCATCTCAAGACAATTTTATTTCATCAAAAGACTGCTAGCTAACGTTGCTTTGGGAATCTCTCGGAATTATAGATTTTAATTGAAACAAGTTTAATTGAAACAAGCTGTAAATTCGGCCGGGCCGAACTTTAAATACCCTCCACCATTTGGTACAAATTTGACAATTTCCAAAAAAAAAAAAAAAATAAATAAATAAATAATTAATTAATTAAATAAAATCCGTTAAAAATTCTGTTAAAATCTTAAAAATACCAAATGCTTATACGACGACGTGGACCTACACAGGCAACTTTTGTCATAAGTTATTACAATATTTAAATGCGAAACTTGAAGGAAAATCGGTTTATAATGTAGCTAAAATCATCAAAATACCGAATATACCGTTACCGTTATGTGGGGCTATACGAAGACTTGGACCTGCACAGACAATTTTATGGCATGGGCTGAAGTATCCATTACGAAATTCACATGCGAAATTTGAAACAATCCCGGTAAATAATGTCGATAAAATTATCAAAATACCGAATATAGGGGGTACGGTAAATGGGACCTACATGGTCCATGGACGTGGACCTACATGGCCCATAATGTCGCTAAAATCATCAAAATACCGAATATTGGGGGGGGTACCGTTATATAGGGGCTACACGAAGACGTGGACCTGAACAGATAATTTTCTGTCTTAGGCTGTAGTATACATTACGAACTTCAAATGCCAAATTTGAAACAATTCCGGTGAATAATGTCGCTAAAATCATCGAATATCGGGAGGTACCGTTATATGGGGGCTATATGATAACATGGACCTACATGGCCGATTTACGAACTTAACCTGCCTACTGACAAAAGATACATGTGTGCAAAATTTTAGCCTTCTATCTCAATTTGTTCGAAAGATAACGTGATTACAACTGACAGACAGTCGGACATGGCTAAATCGTCTTAGAATTTTACGCTGATCAAGAATATATATACTTTGTTGGGTCTGACATGAGTATTTCGAGGAGTTACAAACGGAATGACAAAATTAATATACCCTCCATAGTATGGAGGAGGGTATAAAAAGACGTTTTCCAACAACATTTATCCCGCCGTTTTCATCCAAAAACTAGAGTAGGGACAGAGGGGAAACATGAAAACAGCTTTAGCAGTACATAATTTTGCATATGTTAACATTTTAATTTAGTTTTGAATGTTTTCGACTATTTGTTAAATGGCCTGAAGGAGTGCTGTTGGTTGAATAAAAAAATGCTGGAAATGGAGTGACGTTGATATTGTTATTTTGCAGTTCATTCGTCATTTTATTGTGCTTGCTGGCTAAATTTTTTGTTGTGTTTTCATTCTCGATAAAAATTGTTAATTTCTTCATGTGATTTTTGTTTTGAAATGAATGGTAGAAAAAAATTATTTGCGAATTTTCTTCTGTTTAAAAAATTCTCGAGAGGCAAGGCGGCTAGTTGTAGTGTTAAGAGCTTGAGGGGAAATAATAGTGAGCATTGTTATGATTTTTTTGCTGAGGAAAGAGGGAGTCCATGACTATTTTTGTTAACCGGTCGGTTTCTCTTCAGACGTAGTATTCTACTATCAGTGGGAAGTGGCGGCTGCCTGCTAACGGCAGCTGTATTATTTAGTTTTTGTTTTTTCAAAAATCTGCTATTTGTTCTAAACCAGACCAGTAGCCAAGACCGCCAAACCATGGCTGCTGTCATTCAAAACAACGACAGCAGGCGGCGGTGTGACGTTGTAGCATTTTTTTTTCAAGTTTTATCTTAACTATGCATAAACTACGAATTCATTGTCTAGTCTGGGCTGGGGATTTTCTATGGCTCAACTATATCAGATCATTGGTGGAAAAAATATACATGTATTGGCATATCTAGGTATATATGAATGTTGGCATTCAATATTTGTTATAATTAAAACAAGTCATGATTTGTTTTGGTATTTTGCTGTTAAATACTATTTAGCATTTTGTTATTGTTTTTCTAAAATGCATATTTTCCCAACGTAAAGCCATTGAGTTTGAATCGCTTGTTTTGAAAATTGTGATCGAGATATTCATTCATTCATTGTTTTGCTTTAAATATCAGGGCTAAACTAAAGGAGTTCATTAATCAATGTATGTTCTTCATAGAATGTACAGCAGCGTTACCTCTCACAATTGTAGATTTGTATAAATTTGTTAATATTAGCTAGTAGAAATAGATGCAGCTGAGCTTAAATGTTTTCATTAACACCGC
Organism: Musca domestica; assembly: GCF_030504385.1. Lineage (NCBI taxonomy): Eukaryota > Metazoa > Arthropoda > Insecta > Diptera > Muscidae > Musca > Musca domestica. The sequence continues at coordinate 37,767,107 of NW_026712114.1, forward strand.
AATGATTACCGTAATAAATTAGTTGAAACTACCAGGGTTTTATGGCAAAATAATTTTTATTTATTGCAAACATCCGTTGCAACTGGTTACATACACACAAAAGATGCAATAACAATTGATATTGAAATATTTTAATCTTAAAGTAATTAAATGTTAAAAATAACAAACAAATAAATATTATTGCTTCTAATGGTTATGTTAGTTAGGCCGGGCCGAACTTTTAATGCCCTCCACTGTTTAGAAGGAATTTGAAAAATATCAAAATAATTACGTAAAGTACCGATTTAATGATGACTTTTATACGGGGGCTATACGAAGACGTGGACCTGCATAAGTATATTCTTTTTCTTTTTTTTTTGCCATAGGCTGTAGTACCCATTACGAACTTTAAATACGAAATTCGAAACAATTCCGACGAATAATGTCGCCTAAATCATCAAAGTATCGAATATCGGGAGGTACCCTTATATGGGGGCTATACGAAGACGTGGGACCTGCATACGAAATTTTTAGGCATAGGCTGTAGTACCCTTTACAAACTTCAAATGCGAAATTTTAAACAATTCGGGTGAATAATGTCGCTAAAATCATCAAAATCCCGAATATCGGTATGTACCGATATATGAGCGTTATAGCGTGATTACAAAAGAGAGACAGACGGATGTACAGACACATAGACAGACGGACATCGTTAAATCATCTTAGAATTTTACTCTGATCAAGAATATACAAGGGGAGATGAAAAAACTGCAAACAACATAAGACTGCTGTCATTTCTATGCCACTCGTCCGACAGCTGTTAAATATATTCCAGTACCAGCTCATTATATTGTTTGCAAGCGTACTTAAGCATTTTGGTGAGAATTTTCCAGAAAAAAAGTTATTCGTGATGTAATCCAAGAGTGATAGTGTGATTTCTTTATATTTGGCTGGAAAACCACAAGTTGCTATTGTTAGAGCACTCCAGCATTTAAATGTGAATAAATCTTTTGCGTCTCGTACCATCGCTCGTTACCGTGATACTGGTAGCGTAGCCCGACGTCAAGGAAGTGGACGGAAGAAAACAGCAACATCAGCAGAAATGGTTCGAAAAGTAAAGAAGCGACTAGATCGAAACCCGCGTCGCTGTGGCTCGTGAGCTGAACATATCGCAATATTCCATTCAGCAAATATTGAAAAATGAGCTCGGTATAAAGTCATTGAAATTCCAAGAAGTGCAAGAACTTACACCGCAACAAAAAGAAAAAAGGCTCAAAAGAGCTAAAGAGTTGATTCGCATGGCCGAAAGTGGAGAAACTGCCGTATTTAGTTTTCTCCGATGAGAAAACATTCGTTGTCCAGCAGGTTGTACAAACAAAGAAAATGATCGTGTTTACATTCCAAAGAGGTCAGCTGAAAATGTGCACCTTCGGTTGGCAACCAGAACTCAAGCGCTGGCCATGGTGATGGTGTGGGCTGCCATAACAGCCGATGGTCGATCGTGGCATCAGAATAAATCAGGAAATCAGAATAAATGCCGAATATTATCTCGAAAATATTCAGGAGGGTGCCTTGGGCACGCAAACTTTTTGGCCGCAGACCTTGGACATTCAAACAGGAATCAGCACCATCGCACTCAGCACGCGCCACCCAAGAATGGTTACAAAATGAGGTTCCCCGCTTCATTTCCAACGCAAAATGGCCACCAAAATCTCCGGATACCAATCCGTTGGACTATTGTGTCCGGAGTATTTTGAAAAGCAAGGTTGGCAGTAAATAATATCAAAGTGTCGATCACTTCAAGCAAGCGATTCGCCGGAAATGGGCCAAAATACCGCACAGTAACATTCGGGCAGCGTGTGACGGTTTCATTGGCCGTTTGAAGGCCATAATTCGTGCCAAAGATGACCAATTCGAACAAATCTAAAGTAATTCTGTAATTTGCCATCATTCAGTAAAATTAAAAAAAAAAAATTGTAAAAATTATTGCGTTTGACTTTGTTGCAGTTTTTTTATCTCACCCTGTATATACTTTGTATCGTCCATCATGAAGATTTCGAGGAGTTACAAACGGAATGACAAAGCTAATATACCCTCCATAGAATGGTGGAGGGTATAAAAAGTTAAAACGACAATAAGTTCGACTAAACAAAACTTGTAATACTCTTCACCATGTGAAAACTTGATTTACGATAAAATCGGAAAAACCTTAATATCCCTAGAATTTTCTCTTATATGGGGGCGACATGGACATGGCCAACGAAAGGGTCACACAGAATGTCCTTCCGACTACCAGGTTATTGTTAGAATATTGTTAGACGTTTTGAAAATTAACAATTACTTTAGATTTCAAAAACATTGACGTGATTAGTCCCTGCGGAGTATGTCTATCCAAAAAACCTACCCAAACTGGGCTTGAACTGTTACAGGGACCCTGTACCGCTAATATCTTTAAATCATATCTTTCTATCATAAAAAATTCCACGGCTTGCTCTCTTTAATTCTGAAATGTAATCCTTGAACTGTTACATGGACCCTGTACCGCTAAAATGATAAAAATTTAAACATTATAAGACTCCCATCGTTACGTTGATTATTTCCAGGGGTTTGCTCTCATAAAAACTCCCACGGCTTGCTCTCTTTAATTCTGGATATCATTTCAACAAAATATAGAATCCCGATTAATTTTTCCCATAAAATACAATAACGAAAACCGATCATTAACAACCACTTCAGACAAAACAGTACAGTGGCATAAAAGAAATTCACGTAAAATGCTTGAAATTAAGTGTTAGAGCATTAAATGAGGCTTAATGCAAATTAGCAAGGAAATCGAATTGGGTGGTAGACATTTGTGAAACCTAACCTGGCCAACCAAATACGAAGAGAGTTGAGTCGAGTGTTATTTACAATTAAAACAGCAGACAGACTGGCTGATTGACTGACTTAACGGTGGTGACTGCTACAGATCTCAGTCATTCACAGCGGGGGGTAGTATTGATATACTTTGATGTAAAAAAGAGACAAGGTAAAGTATCGGTGGTCTACCTACAAAGGTGTTTCTGCACCACTATTTTCTCGTCCGCCGGTGGTGGTAGCACTTGAGACCATAATTAGATGTTGTACAAAACAAAATCTAAAAACACAGAATACCAGAGAAATACCTATTTTGTATTTTGTGTAATGAAAGCGAGAACCAAACTCTGAGAGAACAAAAACACAAAGGGATTAAAGTGGAAAAAAATGCAAATTTTATTTTCAATTAAAATGCAATTTTATCAATGTTTTTGTTGTTATTGTTGTCGTGTCATAGTTGACACCGCCAGTTGATATTGTTTTGATGTCGAGCGTAACAAGCGAAAAAAAAAAAACAATAGAAGCAACTACGAAAGCAAAATAATATTTCTAATAGGAAAAAGGCAGTTGGGAAATTTGTAGAGAAAAAGCGAATTCGAAACTAGAAAGAACGTAGAAATTAGCAGTGGGGGTATCAATTCCATTAAAATAACATTCCATTAATATGTTGAATTCAAAAAAAAAAAAAAATCAGCTTCATAAAGAAGAAATAAATTGCAGTTTATGAAAAGATATTTTATTAATGAACATAAAATAAATTTGGAAAGGATTTTTTTTTAATTTTTTCTCCACAATTTGAAAAAAAAAATTGCTATTTTTATCAAATGTACCCGGCAAAAACCTTACAGCTATCGTACCAAGTAATGAGTTTCGGTGACGCAAAATGTGCTCGTCCAACTACAAAACCAACAAACAAATAAGAATAAGAAAATACAAAGAGTTTGACGATGAACATACATAATGATCATAATAAAACAAGTTAAAAAGCAGTAAGTTCAGCCGGGCCGAACTTTGAATACCCTCCACCATTTGGCACGAATTTAGAAATTTTCAAAAAATAAAATCGGTTAAAAATTCTGTAAAAATCTTAAAAAAGCCGTTATATTGGGTTCTATACGACATGAACCTACATACGCATTGTTTGTCATAAGCCGTTACAATATTCAAATTCGAAACTAGAAATAAACGGTGAATAATGTTGCTAAAATCATCAAAATACCGTATATAGGGAGGTACCGTTATATCAGAGGTATACGAAGACCTGAACGTAAGACAATTTTCTGTCACAGGCTGTGGTATCCATTACGAAATACCACATCTCAAACAATTTCGGAGAGTATTGCACCTAAAATCGTCAAAATAACCAAATAGAGGGAGAAACTGATATATGGGGCCTGGACCTGCAAAGGCAAATTTCTGTCACAAACTTTAGTTCCCACTATAAACTCTAAATACGTAATTTGAAACTACTCCGCTGAATAATGACGTTAAGATCTTCAAAATACCGAATATTGGAAGGTACCGTTATGTGGGGGCTATACGAAGACGTGGACCTGCATAGACAATTTTCTGTCTTAGGCTGTAGTATCCATTTCGAACTTCAAATACCAAATTTGAAACAATTCCGGTGAAAATTGTCGCTAAAATCATCAAAATACAGAATATTGGGAGGTACCGTTATATGGGGGTATGCTAAATTTTAGTCTTCTATCTCAATTCGTTCGAAAGATAGCGTGATTACAACAGACAGACAGACAGATGGATATCGCTAAATCGACTTAGAATTTTACGCTGATCAAGAACATATATAATTTGTTGGGTCTGACATGAGTATTTCGAGGAGTTACAAACGGAATGACAAAATTAATATACCCTCCATAGTACGGTGCATTGTATAAAAATATTACAAAATTCACAAAAAAAACTCCGTTCAGTTGGTAGCAGTTTGGTAAAGGTTAGGGGTTAGGATACTGGGTGGTAAGTAGTTACTGGTATCAAACTTGAGGTCTAAAAATATAACGAGTGCTTATTTTTTTCTTATTTTTATTGGTGGCATTTTAGAAAGTACTTACTTCATATGAACTAAGGCATATGGATGCTGATCTGTAGTTACTAGTGCCAAAATGTTCTCAATAAACCCAAAATTTGGTAATAAGATATTTGGCTAGGTATGGTAGTCCTATGGGACTATTATCAGATTTTTATTTTTTATTAATTTTTTTTGTTTGCTATAGGAAAAATAAACGAAGAGAAGATTTTAGTATTCTGGACACTTTAAATCTACCGTATACACCGTATAATTTCCAAATTTTACAGGGCAACAAAGTCAAACGCCATAATATTTACATTTTTTTTAATTTTATTGAATGAAAGCAAGAAATTTCGGAAATAACATCAAATTTTAGATTTGTTCGAATTGGTCAACTTTGGCACGAATTATGGCCTTCAAACGGCCAATGAAACCGTCACACGCTGACCGAATGTTGCTCTGCGGTATTTTGGCCCCTTTCCAGCGAAGCGCTTGCTTGAGGTGATCGACATATTGGTATTGGTATTTTTTAGTGCCAACCTTACTATCCAAAATACTCCATACACAATAGTCCAATGAATTGGTGACCAAGGCTTTAATACACCCTCCAGAATATTTTCGCGATAATATTCGGCATTTCTTCTGATGCCACTACATGCAATATAAACTTTCAAAACGCCGATAAACGGGTCTTCTATTTCTAGCTCTACTTTCATATTATGCCGGATTTGTCCTGTAATTATTTTTCCAATGTTGGTTTAAGGACATCCAAGCCTTTAATGTAGAAAAAAATATTTGTTTTTCATTCACGTCAATTTTGAACACAAATCTAGAATCAAATATCAACGTCATAAATTCAAATTTTGAAAAAAAAAATAATTTTTTACATACTCCCTTAAACTACAAATTACGAGTTGGAGGAGGGCTTCACTGTGCTCAAGTTTTTTCTATCCCAGTCATTAACCACAGATCTGCTTCAATAATCAATTAGTGGGCATAGTTTTAAATTACAAAATATTAGTTGTAAATAGCATAAACATGATTTTTATCAAATGGAAATTTCAAGAAAAATTATTGTAAATATTTCATGTTTGCAAAAAGCGGAATGACTGAATAAGAAGCAGTGCTGGGGCGTTTGAATATGCCGGCAATTTACAAGAAAATTCGGGCTTCAACAAAATGCCCATAAACGCTAACATTTGAGACAATGATACCATGAAAGGGGGGTTGGGGGTGTAATGGTAAAGCCCTCTTACCACTTAAAGATTTTGGCATTTCTTGTGGTGGACAACTAGTAACTAACTAGATTTTGTTCGAAAGATATTTTTTGCATTTTAGTGTGACCAGTTTCCCTACTTGCCTCCTAGTGAGCGACCGAGTGAGTGTAACTCTTGCTCTTTTAAAATCAACCAATTTTTCTTTTAGTTTATTTTATGTTTTTCTTTTTTTCGATTTGACTTGGTCAGTTATAAATTACATTAAAATCACGATAAAAATATCAAATAACTTTACACAATTTCATGGACCATCTCGTCTGCACTTACCATTGCATCAGAGTGGGTTTGAGAGACGGGCAGGCATGTTGCGCACTCGTAAATGAAAATTTTGTGGTACGATAAGAAAATAATGCTCCGACAACTAACTAGGCGGTGGCAGCACGTTTTGACTTCTTCGAATTAAGGTGGAAAAAGTTATGGCTACTTTTTGCCAGTTACAAGTTGTTGTGTCTCACACCGGGCTTTAATGAAAGGGAGTGGTTTGTGGTTGGTTAGTGGTACAATAGGTTAATAAATTTGTATAAAAGTTCATTTACCTTTAGAGTGTGAAATTGAATTATAATTGGCAAGCAAGTAATAATAGTCGTATGTCCAAAACAGTGTAATTGAAGATTTTAAGAGGCGTCAAATGGGTTTTCGTAGGGAAGTTTTTTTTTTATACCTTCAGCCATATGGCTGACCCTAGGTCTCTTTGGACCAAATCCGTTTCAGGACATTTGGAGTCGATCTAGCGATGTCCGTCTGGCTGATGCGTACGATAACTCTCGAAGGTAGTATCCGATTTGGTCCAAACTTGGTACATCGTAATATTTTTGTCAAACTTAGATAGAGTTCGGAGATGGGCAATATCGGTCCAATCCTTGTGGTACCTCCCCCACAAAAGATCGAAATTTTCAATAAATATATTTTTTGGACAAAAAGAGAAAGCATAATTCAATTTTGCTCCAACTTTGAAGATCCTAATATTTGCGTCAGTGCTAGGTCAGGTGCGAAAATGGACAATATCGGTCCACTCCATCAAGTACCTCCCCCACAAATGGTCAAAATATTGAATAATTACAACTCTTATAAAATGTGATGTAAGAGCACGATCGTCTTTAAATTCCACACATCGCAATATTTATATTAACCCAAGGTCTGGTGTTAAGATGGACAATATCGGTCCACTCTTTCTGGTACCTCCCCCACAAAAGGTCAAAATTTTGAAAAAATATATTTTTGCGCAGAAAGAGAAAGGATAATCAGATTTTACTCCAACTTTGCAAATCCTAATATTTGCGTCAGTGCTAGGTCTGGTGTGAAATCGGACAATATCGGTCCACTCCTTCTGGTACCCCCCCCCCCACAAATGGTCAAAACTTTGAATAATTATAACTCTCATAAAATGTGATGTAAGAGTCCGATTGTTTGCAAAATTCACACATCCCATTATTTATATTAACACAAGGTCTGGCGTTAAGATGGAATATATCGGACCACTCTATCTAGTACCTCCCCACAAATGGTCGAAATTTTAAAAAAAATACATATTTTTTACACACAAAGAAAAACGATAATCCGATTTTGCTCCAACTTTGCATATCTTAATATTTGCGTCAGTGCTATGTCTGGTGCGAAAATTGACAATATCGGTCCGCTCCTTCTGGTACCTCCCTCACAAATGCTCAAAATTTTGAATATCCATGAAGCTCATAAAATGCGAAATCCATTCCAGACATGGTATATCTAAAATATTTCCATCAACACAAGATCTTTTATAAAGATGGTAGAGATCGGACCATTTCTTTTGCTACCTGCTCCACATAGGTTTCAAGTTTTTGAAGAACAAAACGCTCAAAGAAAGCGAAATAAGAATCCAACTCTCTTCAAATTTCACACATACAAATATTTTTGGTAACAAAGATCTGCTATATATCTGCGAACGCCCTCTGGTGCCTCACCCACAAAGAGACACAATTTTCAATACTTTTATCTGTCATAAATTGCGAAACAACTCAGAAATGGGCAATATTGGCTCATTCTTTCAAAACCCACTCCATAGAGAGCCAAAAGTTTGAGAATTCATAACAAAAGTCAAAATATTTTTAAATAATCGAACATTGGCTGAGGGTATACATCTGTTGGCAAAACCGACCGATACTTTTTCCTTGTTGTATTAAAAATCCATATTTTAAGATACATTATGGGATATTTATAGAATAATAAAGTAAAAAAACTATATCAGCCAAATGATCGCTAGGAGCATGTTCACAGGACCACATCCTTCTCAATTTTCCATAACCAAATTTAAAAATCCATATTTGCGGTCTTGGATGGACACTGGACTGGCTGGCAGGGCGGGCGTTCTTCGACCCTGAATCGTCTCAATGAATTTTTGTTTTTTAAATAAATAAATGGAATTTGTGTCTCTTTTTCGTCCTTCATATTTTAAATTACAAATACCAGTAGTCAGTCGTGGAATGACAATCGTCTTCCCTTTCCCCGTCCAAAACTATTGATATTATTTCAAAATATTTTTTTAAAACTGACAAGATCGTTTATTTAATTATTATTAATGGTTGTGGTGATTGTGAGTTTGAAACCTTATACACCTAGATTTTGAGTGGATATGTCAAAAACATTTGACCAAATATGGATGACAGTGATTTGATTATGCATTTGCTGTTGTTTTCAGATGGCTGGCTGGCTGGCTGGCAGGCCGGCTTTAATGGCAAATGCTTGTTTATATACATACATCGTGAGTACATATACACTGGCCAAATAGGGTGTACTGAAACAACAATTAGAAACCAGTTTTGTTTTAAGAGTTAATAAAATATCAAAACAAAAAATTAAAAATACATTTTGAAGCAACCCGTTTTATTCTTGTACATTTATATTTAATCCCAAATCATGCAACCTTGTATTCTATTAAAATTATTACTAATATAGACAACTTAGCCATTACGTTATTAAATAACTGCGTTCTAGACGACAGTTTCGCTTCTCAAACATAGAACCTAAGTAAGAATGAATTTGAATAAATCACTCATACAACGATCTCCATTCTAACATGTTACATTGTAACCATCAGATAAGATTGTTGTGAGCAAAAATAAAGAAGTACTCATACAGCGATCTCCAATCTTACATGTTACATCGTAACCATCAGATAAGATTGCTGTGAGCATTAACAAAGAAAATAATTGAAGCTTGGTGTGTCTTATTTATGTACAATTTGCGAAGCAAATCTGTTTCATTGACGCCCAACGCAGAAACAGCGGCGCAAAACACAAATAAAAGTGTTTCATTGGCGCCCAACTCAGAGGCCGCGGAACATACCTACAAAGCCGAGGAAGAACAAAACCCTGATAGTGACGAATACGTGTCTGGAGAAGAAAATATGGCGCAGTTTACAGAGGCACAATTTAAGCAACTCATCCAAGTAATGCAAAGCAATAACCGTGCTGGGTCATTTTCTAATTGCACTGCTCGCTTCAAGGGACAACGAGACGCAGCCGTTGTTGAAGAATTTATTACTGCAATTACTGTCTACAAAGACATTGAATCTATTGCAGATGCCGATGCTCTTAAAGGGTTGCAGTTATTATTAGAAGATTATGCTGCCAACTGGTGGATTGGTGTAAAGAACACAGTCGCCACTTTTGATGAGGCCATAAAATTGATCAAGAAAACATTTTCGCCACCGCTACCTGATTGGCGTATATTTTCAACCATCGTCGAGTCAAAGCAACAACAAAATGAGCACACGGACACATTTGTGTGTAAACAACGATTACTGTTTGCACAGCTGGCTGTCCCTGTGTCCGAAGAGATTCAGCTCAACATTTTGTATGGTTTGCTCAACATAAATATCAGAGAGCGTGTGCGTAGAGAAAGCATAAAAACGTTTGAAGATCTGCTAGCTACCTGCAGAGAGGCTGAGTTAGCTCTGCTCGAAACGCACAAGCAGCAAAATGTACAAAGTGAGACAGAACTTGTGCGCTGTCGTTTCTGTCGCAAGCCTGGTCACAGCAAAGATATGTGTTTGAAGCTGAAGAAGCGTGAGTTAAAGCAACAACAACAGCAAGACGTTTGTGTGAGGACTTTGCCGAAACAACTTCAAAATGCGAGTACCACACAGCAGCGAAGAACACCAACAATAACGTGCTATGGTTGTGGTGCGCCTGGCGTTTATCGTTCCAACTGCACAAAATGTAGCAACAACAACAAGAACAGTCCTCAACCTCTTTCTTTTAATACTATTGCTACTGAAATGATTGGCCGAACTCTACCAACAACTCATGTGGAAATATTTGGGTTACTTGGTGAAGCAGTTTTCGACACTGGTGCAAAGGTAAGCGTTGCTAGCTTGAACCTTGCAAACATTTTAAAAGAAAACGGATGCCAGTTTCAACCAATAAATGCTGAAGTAAGTCTGGCCGATGGTTCGACAAGAACTTGGGTAGTGGAATCGACCATCTGTGGTATTACGATTGGCAATAGAAAGAAGAAAATCCGACTGCTATGTCTCCCTAACGCTACTAAAAATCGCACTCTGATTGGAACCGATTTCATGGAACAATCCGGCATTATTTTGAATATGGCACAACGTTATTGGTACTATGAAGAGGAACCAAGGAAGAAATATTCGTTTACCAATCCTTTGGAAATGCAAGTGTTTTCTGTAGATGTCAAAGCTCACCATGATTCTCCAACAACTAAAGCAATCAGCGGAATGTCAAAATTCATTGAATATGTTGAAGGAAGCAAGGTTTCACCTCTACCATCTACACCAGAAGTACTGAAAGAAATACAAAATATTCCGACTACCACACAAGAATGTTATGCTCCGAAGTCTGTGAGAGCTGGAACGTCACATGCTATGGAAATCAACAATGACTATTCTCCTCACTCCATACAAAACATTTTTCGTGCTGCCATTCCAACAGATCAGACTACTCCAAGTAACACTTCAAGGCTATTTGGACCGCCAGTAAAGGCTCGACCAACTGAAGGAGATGCATATCTAGACAGCATATTCCTACCGCTGTACAATATTGAAGCACGAGTGCTCTCTTTGCAGGTCTGCTCCAGGGGGAGAACCATGAATATGCAAACAGACGATACTCCATACAAGCGAAATCACCAAACAAACTCAACCCGTAAGAATCTTAAGGCGAAGAGGAAGACCAAAACAGAAGTCATGCTGATGCTTCGTCGGGACGTCTTCAGCATCCGAGGGGGAGACTGAAGCAACCCGTTTTATTCTTGTACATTTATATTTAATCCCAAATCATGCAACCTTGTATTCTATTAAAATTATTACTAATATAGACAACTTAGCCATTACGTTATTAAATAACTGCGTTCTAGACGACAGTTTCGCTTCTCAAACATAGAACCTAAGTAAGAATGAATTTGAATAAATCACTCATACAACGATCTCCATTCTAACATGTTACATTGTAACCATCAGATAAGATTGTTGTGAGCAAAAATAAAGAAGTACTCATACAGCGATCTCCAATCTTACATGTTACATCGTAACCATCAGATAAGATTGCTGTGAGCATTAACAAAGAAAATAATTGAAGCTTGGTGTGTCTTATTTATGTACAATTTGCGAAGCAAATCTGTTTCATTGACGCCCAACGCAGAAACAGCGGCGCAAAACACAAATAAAAGTGTTTCAATTTTAATAAAACATAAACAAATTATAATGTAAACAATTATGAGCAAATGATTGGATGTGTGAATAAATGAGTGAGTGATGACGTAGATTTGTAGGACAAATAATTCGAGATAGTTCTTGGCCAGATTTTTTTAACGAAATCAACAACAAGTTGGTATTGGGATTATACTCCGTTTACTAAAAGACATAAAGACAGGTCATCAGATCATGCAGATGCCATATGTAATCTATATATCAAATACGAGAATTTTATCTCTACAGGGTTTTCCATATTCGACGGACCCATCTGGCAACGCCATAACTTTTGACAGAGATGTCACATCGCTTAATGACATACCGCGTTTGAAGCGTCAGTCCAAGCAGATTTTACCATGAACCAATACACGCCAAATTTACATTCAACAGAAGAAGTCAATTGTGAAAACTCAACGTGCTTTTAAAACATTAAAAAATGTTAGAAGTGCGCCTTCTAAGAACACCATTAAGCGTTTATACGAAAAATTTTCGACTGGTAAGGCTCTTTCTAATCCGAAGAGGCCATATAAAAGTCGATCAAGGCGATCGGCCGAGAACATCGCTGCCGTACGAGCCAGTGTTGGGAGGTCTCCAAGAACATCCCAAAAACGCCGTTCTCAGCAGTTGGGCATGGTTCGGTCCACTTTGCAACGGATTATTTGATTTGCATTGATTGATTTGCATTTGTTCCCGTACAAAATTCAATTGACGCAAAGAATGTTGCCTGCGGACAAGCCTCGTCGATTGGAATGGGCCCAAAGAGTCATCGAAAAAAATATGGGTCCGTCGAATATGGGCAACCCTGTATTCCTTCACCCAAAACCAAATTTAGTAATATTTAGTACCTTTCGCACAATTATGGTAGATATTCTCCCAAACTATATCCATATGTCCAGGCTACACAAGAATAGCGACCCTAATACCAAATTTCAGATTTAAAGCACTATTTGCTCACCCAATACCAAAGTGGAGCAAATATAGTACTCTTTAGTACTTTTTCTGCACTTGTGATACACAAGCAAGCGCTTTGCCGAGAATGGGCCAAAATACCGCAGAGCAACATTCGGAGAGCATGTGACGGTTTCGTTGAAGATCATAATTTGTGCCAAAGGTGAGCAATTCGAACAAATCTAAACGTATTATGAAATTTGATACTATTTCACATATTCCATGCGAGCGGTTCCACAAAATGAGCCGTATTATTTTTGACCTTCTTTATTGACAGTTTGGTAAGTACTTTCTGCGACAAATCCATAATAAAGTAATGTGTTCGACTTCACTTTTGTAAGTAGTTACTACGGCAAAAAGTACTAACAAAATCAATTAATTGTCTCTTTTTAAAATTGTTTGAGTAATTTTAAGAAATAAATTAATTGACATTCAGAAATAAAAGAGAGATACCCTTCCCTTTACTTAAAAAGATAGCCCTGCTAAATTCATATTCCCAAAAAAAAAAAAAAAAAAAAAAAAAAAAAAAAAAAAATCCTGTTTCTTTTCACGAAGGTTTCAATTTTAAATATCGACTTTCAGATCCTTCTTGAAATAAATTGGCATGCATGTGAATTCGATATCCTGCATGAAATACTCATTTGGAGCATATGTGACTTGCGTGTTCGCTAATATGTTTTTGCCTTTTTTTTTCTTACATAAAGATTACTTGCAAATCAACAATTTTTACTAAAGCTATGTAATTCATATCTATGCCTTAAATCAATTTCATTTTGTTAAATGTGCTGTTATTTAATTAATTATGGCTAGAAGTTGTTTTTTTATCGGCTTTTACATCATTCCGTTTATTCGTTCAATCGATCGTGTTGTGTTGCTGCAGCTATCAAACGCTATAGGCCTATATTTTTTATAGACGCTGTGTGTTGTTGTATTGAGCTTGTTGTTTTTTTTTTTTTCTTTTAAATTGGCACAATTTTCGCCATGGGCTTTATTACTTAATTGTATCGATTCGTAATCAAGTAAATGTAGAATGACATAATTTTTTGTGAGGATATATTGGATTTGTGTTGTTATTATTTTATTGATGGTATTAAAATAATATCTAAGGATTTTAGTAGAGAGTAATGAGGTGTAAACTCCTGTTAATTTGCAGACTGATTTAAAACAAACGACGCACAGTGGGGTGAGATGCCCAAAAATGGAGATTAATTCAGGGAAGCATTCTATCGCTCTGAAATTTTGCTCAGGCATTCATATTACCCCTAATATGT